>NC_067150.1:47892297-48228963 GCF_903995435.1 Acomys russatus | reverse complement strand
TGACTTAAGACAGTTTACTGCCTGACCAGTCACCCAAAATACTTTATAATGTTGGAGCCTCATCTTCAGCTTTCTGGCCTAATATCTCTCAGACTTGTTTGCAGGGCGTCTTTTGTTTTCGAGACAGGATTTCTCTGTGTAGCCCTGGCTGTCCTGGACCTTGAACTGTAGACCAGGCTGGCCTTAAACTCAGAGATTCACTTGCCTCTGCCTCCAAAGTGGTGAGTGGTGAGCGCTGAGATTAAAAGTGTGTGCCACCATTGCCTGGCCCCCAGAGCATTTTAACATGAACAGAACTAACACAAAGATGACCTAGGCCTCGTGACCTAGGCCTGTAATTTCTGCTATTTGAGATGTTGAGGCAGGAAAATACTAAATTCCTGAGCTATGGAATGATTTCAAGCCCAGCCTGGGTAACTAAGTTGGGCTGCATCTCAAAGTTAAAAGTTTAAAAAAAAAAGAGAGAAATAAGGATATAGGCTAATGGTTAAGAGTTTGTGCTCTATATTAGCATGTGGAGGTCTTATATTAACACACACACACAACACACACACACAAACACACACACACACACACGGAATCAAAAGAGTGCCTTTCTCCCTTACTCTCTTCAAATAAATCATTCTAAGTGTATTAACAACTATTATGAATTGTCTTTCTCAGCTTCTATTAATCCTCAAGTAGGCAAGGTGATGCAAACAAAGAGCATCCAGCACCCCGATGATACCAGAAACACACACATTCTTAAAAACATGAGTTGTGGCTGGTGGTGTGTGCCTTTCTTTAATCCCAGCACTCGGGAGGCAAAGGCACAGAGATTGCTGTGAGTTCAGGCCAGCCTGGTCTACAAAGTGAGTCCAGGACAGCCAGGGCTACACAGAGAAACCCTGTCTCAAAAAGAAAAAAAGAAAAAAAGAACCAAAAACCAAAACAAAACAAAAACATAAAAGCAAAAAATAAGACAGACAGACAGACAGACAAACAAACAAAAACCATGATTGTTTTTTACTCATAGACTGTCCAGGCTCTATCCTAGGGCCATGGTGAGAGCACTTCTAAGTTTAATCAATTCAAAAACTGTCACTTTCCTAAATGAGGTGGATACCCACAAAATAATCTTACTGCTTACCTATCCACAGCTCTGTCCAGCAAGTAAAACAAGGCCTGGAGTACCACATGTTGGACAGACTTGTGAGGATGATGTAATCTGGCAGTGAAAAGGGCAATGGAGGCTCCCGTTGGGTCTCGAACATTCTATAGCAAATAAATCAGGAAATAATGAGAAAAAAAATCACAGCAGTCTTTTAGACTTATTATCTGGGATAAAGGTTTGACACATGAAGAGAGCAGCTACTAACAGAACTTCCTTGATTTGTATCCATCCTTCCAAAAAGTGAGAACTGTTATCATTACCCTACACCTGATTCTCTCGGCATTCCAATGAGCCATATGTGGCTTTAAAAAGAAAAAAAAAAAAAGGCACATTTTCTTCAACTGCAGAAGAATCAAAGGTTGATTCTACACTGGCTTTGTAACTAATTTCCAAGGCATGATGGAGAGAAAAAGATCAAAATAATGGTTCCCATTAAACATATTATCACATATTTATCTGAGAGACCAAGAGATCTCTAATAAGTGAAGAGTTTGCACTAAGTAAGTAAGGATGTGTTCTGACACATTATCTACACTTCCCAAGATGCTGAACAAAAACTCTGATGGATCAATGAAGAAAAAAATTTTAAGTCTCACTCAATAATTCGACTATTATTAATGTCTAATCATTTTAATCAGCAATAACCCAATTTTTATTCAAATAATTTAGTGGCAAAATGTGTTGATTAGGAATGTAGACACAAAAATCTAACTAGGACAACAGCTACAATTGGATGTAACAAACCCAAGACAGGTTCTAAAGACTCACCAAGATGGTAAACTTCCCACTGAGGATCTCAGAACGGAGAGGTTCCTCATGAGGCTTCAGTTTCACGATGCCTTCCTTTCTTCTTGTTTCCTAAAAAGGAAACAATAAAGAGATGAACTAATATGAAAATACAACATATCCAGAACAACCTTATGTAGCCATCTCAGAGCTAAGATACATAGAAATCAACTAAACAAACTGTGAATTCCTTTGTACCATGCCTTAGCATCCAAGGCAGCTAACTGTTGCCAAAATTCCTGTCCACAGCTACCTTATCAGATGCCTCTAATAGTCAGCTCTAGGTTGGTCATTCAAAACTATCGATTTCTAGTGCACCTTTCTTTCTTTCTTTCTTTTTGTTTGTTTTCTTTTTCAAGACAGGATTTCTCTGTATAGCCTTGGCTGTCCTGGACTCACTTTGCAGACCAGGCTGGCCTCGAACTCACAGAGATCCTCCTGCCTCTGCGTCCAGAGTGCTGGGATTATACAGGTGTACCGCCACAGCCAGCTCTAGTACACATTTCTTTTCTGCACCTCACACTCAGATTCTGTTTATAGGACATGTCTATATGATATAGGATATAGGATAGCCCAAAGGCACGTACAAACCAAACTCATGACCTTCTTTCTATATGAATCCACTCCACTTCAATGTTTCCGAAATTAATAAATGCTACCAGGATTGATCTTGACACAGAAGTCTCAATCCAGAATATCTGACTCATTTTCCTCACATACCAGTTTAAGCAGCTCCTACCCATCTAGCTCTAGGGCTTTTCTCCACCTCTTCTGACATTATGTACTTAATAATACTGCCATTCTGGCCCCAGGATAACCATTGAGATACACCCTCCAAAAATACTATGGCAAGCCGGGTGTGGTGGTGCACATCTTTAATCCCAGCACTCAGGAGGCAGAGGCTGGCAGATCGTTGTGAGTTCGAGGCCAGACTGGTCTACAAAGGGAGTCCAGGACAGCCAAGGCTACACAGAGAAACTCTGTTTCAAAAAACCAAAAAAAAAAAAAAGAAAAAAAGTTGTACGTTTTGTTACTTCGTGGTTAGAAAATTTTTCTGAAGAAATATACTATCTCTACTTCAGAAAAAAAAGTTTGATTGGGTGTAGTGACACATGCCTTTAATCCCAGCACTCGGGAGGCAGAGGCAGGCAGATCTCTGTGAGTTCAAGGCCAGCCTCGTCTACAAAGAGAGCTCCAGGCCAGCCAGGGCTATTATACAGAGAAACCTTGTCTCAGAAAAAGAAAAGTTCTCACACTGGGCACTATGGTATATGCCTGTAATCCCAGCACTCAGGGAGGCAGAGGCAGGCTGATCTCTGAGTTTGAGGCTAGCCTGGTCTACATAAGCAAGTTCAGGACAGCCAAGGCTACACAGAGAAACCCTGTCTCAAAAACAAACAACAAACAAAAAGTCCTAAGGGGGCTGGAGAGTTGGCTCAGCAGTTAGGAGCACTTGTGCTCTTGTAGCTAGATGACATGATTCCAGCCCCGGCATCCCATATGGCAGCTCACAACTACCTGTACGTGCAGAACTAGGAAATCCAATGCCCTCTTCTGACCTCTGTGAGCACCAGGTATGCACATGGTAAACATACATACTCATACATATAAAACCGTGAAGTAATTTTTTAAAAGCACAGTCAGGTGGTAGCGGCTCACACCTTTAATCCCAGCACTAGGGAAGCAGAGGAAGTCTACATTGGTGAGAAACCCTGTGTCAACAAAGCAAACAACAAAACAGACACTGCTATTAACAGGACCTAATACAGCTGTCTTCTTTCCCAGAACTAACACCCCCCCACCCTTTTCTTGAATGACTCTCTAAGCTCATCGTTCACCAAAACGGCAGCTTTCTAAAACTTCAAGGGGCTGTAAACTTAGCCTGTGAAATATACCAGATATGTTAGCCAGGAGGCAGAGAAGAGAGCAAGGGCTCAAACTCCAGGAAAAAGTTTGTCACAGGATGACATCAAGGTACTCATCATCACAAGGAGCAAACTTTAGGCACATAAGTAGTATTCCCAGACTGGCCAGCCCACCCTAGGTTCTCACAGGGATGGTGGACACTGATCCATTTTTAACAGGGTGAACGAGAACTAGAAAATCAATATGTATGAAGGAGACAAAAAACAAAAGCAAAACAAAACAAAAAACCCCAAACACTTAGCTAGCATTGCGCCACGCACTCTGTAGGAGTGAAACAACTCTACGGCCCGGAGCACATCAAACTTTCTGGCCATGAGGAACTTGACAGCCACATTCCAAGAGAGTGGGGAGACATTGTACTGAGCCGTCCACTTGTTAATCTCCTCCAGAAACTGCTTGGTAGCCTGTTTAACAAACAAAGTAAGAATAATTAGCAAAAAGAGAGCACAGTTTAGAAACATCAAAGGAAGAAGCAGGCAAAAATTATTATTTGTTCCCCAAACAAGACTTAGCTACACAGCAAGTTTTAGGCCAGTCTCACAAAAGAGAGGAGAAGCCCGGGGAGATGGCCCACACCTGTCATCCCACCACTCAGGGATGCAGAGACAGGTGGATCACTGTGAGTTCAAGGCCAGCCTGGTCTACAAAGTGAGTCCAGGACAGCCAAGGCTACACAGAGAAACCCTGTCTTGGGGAGAAAAAAAAAAGAGGAGAGGGGTAGCTAGAAAGATGACTCGACAGATAAAGGCACCTGCCACATGGCAGAAGGAAAAGAACAGATCCCTTCAAATTGTCCTCTGAACTCCACATGCATGCAAGCATGCAAACATACAAATAAGAGTAATTTTAACTTTTAATTTATAAGAAAAATTAAAATGGTTAAAGTTTATAGAATTTTGCTGGGTGCAGTCACAGACACCTGTAACCCCAGCACTCGGGAGGCAGAGCAGGTGGATCTCTGTGAGTTGAAGGCCAGCCTGGTCTACAAAGCGAGTCCAGGACAGCCAAGGCTACACCAAGAAACCCTGTCTCAAAAAACCAAAATAACAAAGCAAAACAAAAAAATGTATATAATTTTATTCTTTATTTTTAGGGTAAAAAGTGTAGTCAGTTCAGAGAGAGGACACGGGATTGGCATGCATGAACAAGTAATGAGAAATGGCCCCTTCTAACAACTGAGACTAGAGCACACCCTGCCAGCACCCCTAGGGTCAGACAAAATGTCTTTCTATTTCTTCATTTTAGAATTACTTAAATTAAGATTTTTTTTGTGCATGTATATTCTGAGTAGCTAAAAGATTTCTGCACTGCCATTCTGTTCTAACAATTTAGAAACGTTTCTTGACTATTAGTCTAGAAAATGATGAAATTTCTGAATTTTAAGTGTACCCATTATCAATCAATCAACTCACAGTTGATTTTATCTATTCTGTTGTGTGTAGTGGAACAACCCTTTAATATAAGCACTCAGCAGGCAGAGAGAGGCAGGAGGATCTCTATGAGTTCAAGGTCAGCATGGCCTACATAGTGAGTTCCAGGACAGTCACAGATATATAGTGAGACCTTGTCTCAAAAAAAGCAAAACAACAACAAAAAGATGTATCTATTCAAACTAAGCCATACTTTTTCTTAACCTATGCCAGGGAAAAATATAAAGCTGAAGCTACTCCAAAGGTGTGAGGCCCATTGGGAAGTCTCTCTTACTAAGTTATCAGTTGACAAATAAGGGGGAAGCAGGCATGGTGGCACATGCCTTTAATTCCAGCACAGGTAGGTAGATCTCTGGGAGTTTGAGGCCATTCTGTTCTACATATCAAGCAGGATAGCCAGGACTATTTAATAGAGACCCTGCCTCAATGGGGTGGGGTGGGGGAATAAGGGTTACACATGCCTGAAATTTCATCATTCCAGAGGCAACAAAAGGGCCAGGCAATGGTGGCGCACATCTTTATCCCAGCACTTGGGAGGCAGAGGCAGGCAGATCCCTGAGTTTGAGGCCAGCCTGACCTACAGAGTGAGGTCCAGGACAGGAAAAAAAAAAAAAAAAGTAAAAAACAAACCAGAAAAAGAGGAGGAGGAGGAGGAGGAGGAAGAGAGGACGAGGAGAAAGGCAAAAGAGTCTCCAAGTTTACCCTGGCCTACACAGCCAGCCTACACCACTCAAGACCCTATCAAACAAACAAAAAGAAAACAAGGGGGAAAGGCTAAGGGCTATGACCTACTTCAGAGACTTGGCAATAATCCTCCCTTGCAAATCCAATCCAAATTGCTCCATACTGTTTAAACAACTATCAAACTAGAATCCCAGGAGAGTCAGCATACCTTACAACACAGCACCTGATTCATCCCCAATTTTCTAGGAAAGCACAAAGGATGTTTATAAACTAGGGGAAAGTCCAAGGCCTGAGCACAGTTGAGTGTTGAGCCTTGCAAGTGAGGAAATATAACATATCACTTCAGAAAAAGAAGCAGAAAACTAACCAAGCACAGAGCACGGAAAGAGTCAAGGAGCAGACCATCAAGAAAAGATTTCAGGAGATCACACTACCCACAACCAGCTGAAGCCAGACCAGAGAGTCTCAGAGAAGACAACATAACAAATTAAGAAAACCATTTGAGTTTATCTGTAGAGTGGGTACCCAGCATCAGAATGAGAAAAGAAAGAAAAGCAGACACTGATGCCAAGACAAAGCCCCAGCCAGTCAGGAAGGTCCCCAAAAACTTTTCAAATGGGGTATGCTTTTTGGTGAACATATCACCTTTTACTCTTTTCTTGAAAGGGTTTCACTGTGTAGTTCTGGCAGCCTGGAACTTACTACCTAGACCAGGCTGGTATGGAACTCAGAGATCCTCTGATCTCTGCATCCAAAATGCTGGGATTAAAGGTGTGTGCACACCCAGTTTAAGACATCACCTTTTAAATCTAGTCTTGTAATGGACTTCCAATGTTTGTAAATAAAACACTAGAGGAAGAGAGCACACCTCTCTCACTGCTTAGCTGTAAGAACAGGCAGCAAACATTGTAGAAAGGGGAAATCTGAATGGCCAGAAGGGGAAATGATGAACACATACCCAACTGGTAAGATGACCCTTCATTGTGACAAACCACCTTCTAGGAGCCTGTTAGGTGACACTGCAGAGATGACAACCAAATGTCTATTTATCCCAGATAAGTAACCAACTACAAATGAAAGTGACAATTACAGTTTGGTAAGCCAGTGAGGTTATTGGGATTAAGTCATAGGAACAGGGACAATTAATTCAAAGGCAGCTATATCACCCTCAACCTGGTTGGTGACACTGGAAATCTACAGCCTTAGAGCTCTGTGCACAATTTTCATGCAGCACAGCAGGTCAGAAAGCCTCCTCCAAGCCGCTCTGCATTCTCATTTTTATTCATATTCATATATATATTCATTTAGTCTCATTCTCTGCCCCGCCCCTCTCTGAAACAGGGTTTCTCTGTGTAAGAGCTCTAGCTGTCCTGTACTCACCAGGCTGGCCACGAACTCAGAGAGATCTGTTTGCCTCTGCCTCCCAAGTGCTGAGAGTAAAGGCGTGAGCCACCACTCCCCGGCTCTGCATCCACTCTTACCTCTACCAACTGTTCCTACTTCTATAAGGTGGGTAAGAGGGAAAAGGTTTCTACGCCTCTTGCTAGTTTCAGGAACTTTTTGAATCTTGTGAGTTGTTACTTCCTGAGTCTCATGAACCTCTTCTCCTTCCTGGAAGGAATGTTTCAACTTACAAGTTAAAACTTCTTTAGTCTTTTTTTGTTTTTGTTTTTGTTTTTTTGTTTTCCTTCTGAGACAGAGTTTCTCTGTGTAGACTTGGCTGTCCTCGACTTGCTTTGTAGACCAGGCTGTCCTCAAACTCACGTTGATCTGCCTGCCCCTGCCTCCGAAGTGCTGGGATTAAAGGTGTGCACCACCACTCCCGGCAAAACTTCTTGAGTCTTAAGAAACCTATGTCTAAAATCCATGCGTGATGGTGTATGTGGGTAGTCCCAGCACTCGGGAGGCAGAGGTAGGCGGATGGATGTGAATCTGAGGCCAGCCTGTTCTACAAAGTGAGTCCAGGACAGCCAAGGGTACACAGAGAAACCCTGTCTCAAAAACAAAAAAACAAAAAACCCAAAACAAAACAAAAGAAAATTTCCCTCTAGAACAGTGGTTATCAATCTTCCTAACCCTGTAACCTCTTTAATATAGTTCATGTTGTGGTGATCCCAACCATAAAATTATTTTATTGCTACTGTTACGAATTGTAATGTAAGTATCTGATAAGCAGGCTATCTTATATACAACCTAAAGGGGTCATGAGCCACAGGGTGAGAACCACTGCTCTAAAATGAAAATTTTGAATTCCCAGGCAACTGCTACAAAACAAAGTCAGATATAATGTCTCACATCACACCAGTGCTGCTCAGGAGCCAGAGGCAGAAGTATTTTCACAAGTGGCAGGCCAGCCTGGTCTACATAGCAAGTAACAGGCCAGCCAGAGTAGCAGTTTCATATACTTCCTTCAAAGTATATTTTACCTTTTTTTTAAAAAAAGATTTATTTATTTATTACATATACAATGTTCTGCCTGCATGTACACCTGCACACCAGAAGAGGGCATCAGATCTCATTACAGATGGTTGTGAGCCACCATGTGGTTGCTGAGAATTAAATTCAGGATCTCTGGAAGAGCAGTTAGTGCTCTTAACCGCTAGGCCATCTCCTCAGCCCTCATATCTTGCCTTTTTAAAAAAAAATTTCTTCCTCCTCTTCCTCTTCCTTTTTTGTTCTTGTTTTTTTTGAGATACGGTTTCTCTGCGTAGCCTTGGCTGTCCTGGACTTTCTTTGTAGACCAGGCTGGCCTCGAACTCACAGAGATCCACTTGTCTCTGCCTCCCCGAGTGCTGAGATTACAGGTGTATGCCATCATGCGCAACTCTCCTTTCTTTTTTGAGACTTAGTCTAGGACACCCTGGCTGGCTTGGAACTCCTTGTAGACTAGGTTTGCTCTGAATTTATACAGATCCACCTGCTCTGCCCCTTGACTGGTGGGATTAAAAGGCATGAGCCACCATACCCAGGATATAAAAATTTAAAACTCATTTGCATAGAAAATCTTTCATGTTTTTAATTTGTATTGTTTTCATATGTAATGAAAAATTCATGATATATTTATGGGGAATAGTATGATGTTTTTATACCTACATGTGCACATATTTATATACTGCAGAATGATTAAATCAAACAAATTATTAGCTGAAATAATTATTTTATCATTTTTTGGTTTTTGGGGGGTTGTTTTGGTTTGGTTTCTTTTTTGTTGTTGTTGTTGGTTCTTTCTTTCTTTCTCTCTTTCTTTCTGTTTTTTGAGACAGGGTTTCTCTGTGTAGCCCTGGATGTCCTGGACTCACTTTGTAAACCAGGCTGGCCTGGAATTCACAGAGATCCGCCTGCCTCTGACTCGTGAGTGCTGGGATTAAAGGTGTGTGCCACCATGCCAGGCTTAATTATTTTATTATGATGTAAACACTTGAAATGTGTTCTTAGCAATTTTACTTTTAACCTTATCATGAACTATAATTGCTACCCTATGCAGGAGCTCTGTCACTTCACTCCACGTTGTACTTTCATCTCTCTCCATTCTGCTCACCTTCCAGTTCTGGCGCCCACCACTCTAGACTTCGAATGCTTTAAATTCCATAAATACATGAGAACATGCAGTGTTGGCTCTTCTCTAATTACTTCTCAGCCTTTTAGCTAAGATCAAGTGTTCTTTTCTACACTGTGTCTGCTTTTAACAAACTCAGTTCCTCCAAAATTCTTAATGTCCTGCAGCTCTCTCCCAATAGCTGTTGCCTTAAGCTGACCTCTGTCCCCCTGCTGGTCAGGATGTTGTTCTTGGCTGGAAGCACGGGAACAATTCCTCCTGGTTTGGCTTGTACAGGCCCTAAATGAAGAGAGACCAATGTACTGTAAACAGTGATGTGATGTTTACAGATACAAACACACACACACCACCTGTTCTGTTTGGCCTCAGACTCCTGCATCTCCATCCCTCTGGCAAAATAGATAAAACCTGAAAAAAGTCAGAAAGGGTGGTCTCATCTTCACAGTCTTTCTAGATAAATTTACGTATCTTCTTACACGTGAATTTTGTACAACCAGTAAGATGAGTGTGTGTGTGTGTGTGTGTCTGTGTGTATGTGTGTACATACTCAGTGGTTTCCCTGTTGATCACCAGAAAAAAACATGTCCTAGAAACTCTGACAAGCAACATACTCTTCAAGAGGGATAACTGAAATTCTTCAAATTAATTTTCAATGTATTTCCTGGTGAAAAAAGGAACAGGCCAAGAGATGAGTCACAGCTTAGAAACTATTTCAGCTCAAGGTCAATGCTGGAATACATCTTGGCTTCTAAGTAGCTACAAGGGGTCACAGTTCAAATAGCATTGATCTTCCTTTGGGAAAAGATCTGAATTAATATACTGAAAAACTGGTACTATCACTTATAATCCCCTTCAACTGACTCTTTCAGTAAAAGTAAGATTTGTTCCAGCACAATCAAAGACAGAGAGTGTAACTACACTCCACAAATCATGTTTATTTGGAGTTTATTTTGAAGTGGGTTTTTTGTGGGAGCTGTTTGTTTGAGGGTTTCACTGTGTAGCCCTAACTGGCCTGGGACTCCTCTATGTGGATCAGGCTAGCCTTGAACTTCTAGAGATCTCAATGCCTCTGCCTCCCAAGGGCTGGATCATAGGCCACCAAGTCGCTTACTATGGCAGCAAGGCCAAAGATATTTGAGAACTTGCTATAAAACAGCAGAGAAAACTGGAAATTAAACAGATGACACGCTGGATGCTATCCACTGGTGCTGAAATAATGTATAGAGAGAAGAAAACCAACAAGACTGCATGTTAGTGGCACACACCTGCAACCCTGGCATGTTAGTGGCACACACCTGCAACTCTGGCATGTTAGTGGCACACACCTGCAACCCTGGCATGTTAGTGGCACACACCTGCAACCCTGGCATGTTAGTGGCACACACCTGCAACTCTGGCATGTTAGTGGCACACACCTGCAACCCTGGCATGTTAGTGGCACACACCTGCAACCCTGGCACCCAGGACACTAAGGCAAGAGAATTACCATTAGCTCAAGGTGAATCAGAGGACAATGATTCCAAGGCAAGCCTAGGCTAGATTGTGAGGCCCTGTGTCAAGAATAAATAAGGCTGGAGAGTTAGTGCAGTTCTCATAGCGACTGGCTAAAGTACACAAAGCCCTGGGTTCAAATCCCTAGTTGCAAAAAAACAAAAACAAAAACAAAAAAACAAATCCCTAGTTGCACATAAACTATATATGGGAGTACATGCCTAAAATCCTACCGCTCAGAAGGTTGAAGGGCTACACAGAAAATTCCAGGCCAGCTAGGATACATGAGACTTTGCTTCAAAACCAAATAAACAAATAAACAAGACTATGTTTTTAAGATGTATTTTTATTTTATGTGTATGGGTGTTTTGCCTGCATGTATGCCTGTACATCCCATGTGTACATTGCCTGAGGAAGCCAGAAGAGTGTGTCAGATCCCCTGGAACTAGAGTTACAGATGGCTGTAAGAGAAATGTAGGTGCTAGGAATTGAACTCTGGTCCTCTGGAAGAGCAGCCAGTGCTTTTAACTGCTGAGACATCTCTCTAGCCGTATGTATGTATGTATGTATGCATGCATGTATGTATGTATGTATGTGTGAAATGCTAGAAATTCCTCTCATGGAACCACTCCTCACTTTTCCTTACTAAACATACATTCCAAGGCCAGCAACATGCCTCCATGGGTAAAAGCATTTCCTGTGTAAGCAAAATAGCCTGAGTTTGGTTCATGGAACCCAAGTACAAAGCCCTGATGCAGTGCATGTTCTGTATCGCTTTCTGATGCTATAACAAACACTACGACAAAAAGTGATTTCATGCCACTAGCTTTTGCCCTCAGGACCTCCTCAGGCAGGATCACATTTCCATTTGATACGTACATCCAACTTTATGGCTTGGCGCATCAGATCATACCCAGTTCATAAGAAACAGCTCAGACCACATGGGAACCTAGTAGCCCATTATCAAATGTTCAATTTCTACTAAGGCTCTCTCTCAGAAGGAGAACAGCTCCCTGAGATGGCAGGAAGGCCTTGCTTCACAGGGTTTCCGCTGTGATTCGCCTATGAGTACTTGCCAGAGGCTCCAAACAGCATCTCTACTGAGTCTGCTGGATCATATAGCTCAAATGGCAGAGCAGCCTATACTGTAGCCTATTGTAGAGCCTGCTCATGTTCCAGGCCCCACTCAAAGCTAGCAGCAGCTTTCTGGATCCCTGGGTATATGGACTAGAACAGCACACCCAACCAAGAAATGTGCTGCCTCCAAAAGGTAAACAGGCCCACCAAACACTATACTTCTTCTCAGGTGGTGGGAAGGACCAAGTGCAACAAATTTTCTTTTACCTCAGAAGGAACATCTACCTCTACACATCCTGCACCAGAGCACTCTTTGAATTTCGATTGGATTTATTTCCTATCCTCTAATGTGTATATGTGATACCAAGTCCAGACTGGTTGCTACCTCCTGCTTATTTGGTCCTGTTAGCATACTGTCTTTAATTTAGTGGACCAGCGTGATACCTTGTGGAAGAGGGAGACAATCAAGATTCTGTCAAACCAAGTTATAACACAGGGCTGGAGAGTTAACATTCCCTTGAGGTAAAATAGTCAAGGAATACTGTGGGCCTTAAGACATGAAAGCAAGTTGCTTCTGGTGGTCCTTGTGGACAAGTATAGAGAAGAAAAGCATTTGTTCGATCAATAGCTATATGCCAGGTATCAGGGGGTGTATTGATCTGCTCAAATAAAGACACTACATCTGGCACATCAGCTGCAACTGGAGTTACTACATGGCTAACTTTGTGATAGCCAATTGTCATTTTCCATGCTCCATCTATCTTTTGCAGAGACCAAATAGGAGGTTTAAAGGGGGACATGGTGGGACCCATCACCATTACCTTCAAAGCCTTTAAAGGTGGCAATAATTTCTCTAATCCCTCTAGGGATGTGATACTGTTTTAGGTTCACTATTTTCCCCAGGAAGAGCAACTCCAATGGCTTCCATTTGTCCATTCCAGTCATAACAGCCTTCACTCCATAGGCCTGGGAACCACCATGGGGATTGTGCCCACTTGTAAGTATCCCATTTATACTGCTGGAAAGGGATAGAGGATAACAACGTTTGGCCATACCTACCTATCTAGTGATCTTTAACAAAACTTTTTTCTTTTTCTTTTCTTTTTTTTTTTTTTTTTTTTGTAGCTTTGGCTGTCCTAGACTCATTTTGTAAACCAGGCTGGCTTGAAACTCACATTGATCCACTTGCCTCTGCTTCTTAAGTGCTGGGATTAAAGGTGTGCGCTACCATGCCCGACTAACAAAACACTTCTTCAGGAATAAAAGAAACAGCAGGTAAGCAGGCCCTGCCCTGAGAACAAGGGAGCTGGCCCTGATCCAGGGCTCTGAGTGGACCTCACTCCAACATCTAGCCCATGTATGACCTGCTGCAACACACGAAGGGGCCAGACCTGCAGATTCAAAGATTAATAATCTCCTTGACACAAGGCAACAATGGGATATTGGACAACAGTTCCAGTGAGGATCTGGTAACGATAGTGTAGGCCTCCAACCAGACCCATGACTCATAGCAATGAACATCTGAAAGTAAACATATGTGGACAAAAGGCTATACTGCGTGATTCACTACAGCTTCTGTGACAAGATTTTTTGTTTGTCTGTTTGTTTATTTTACTGGGGGAGGAGAGGGATTTTGGTGCATGATGTGTAAATCATAGACATTCAATAAAAGTTAAAAATAAATAAATAAATAAAATAAAAGAAATACCCTGACATGGTAGCACACACCTTGAATCCCAGCACTCAAGGAGGCAGCGGCAGAAGGATCTGTGTGAATTCTGAAGCTAGCCTGGTCTATATAGTGAGTTCTAGAACATTCAGGACTACATAGAGAAACACTGTTTCAAGAAGAAAAAGAAAGAAAGAAAGAAAAGAAGGAAGGAAGGAAAGAAAGAAAACAAATAAATAGCAAAAACATAATCTTGACAAAAACAAAAACAAAACATAGTCTCAACATTACACCAAACTCTCAAGAGCTGCTACTTAAAAAAAGAGTTTGGGCAAGAAACTAACCTTGACAATGGATCAAGAAAAAAACATTGGTACTCTCAGTTCCACAGACAGTAATCTTGACTCCCACATCAGAGAATAACCCAGAAGAGTAAAGAACAGACTTCTGAGACAGCTGCTCCCAGGGGCTGGAGAGAGATGGCTCAGAGGTTAAGAGCACTGTTGCTCTCGCTGAAGAACCAAGTTTGGCTCCTAGCACCCACATCAAGCAGCTCACAACCCCCTGTAATTCCAGCCCCATTGGATCCAACACTCTTTTCTGGCCACCTCGGGCACTCACTCACATGCACATTTTTAAAAACCAAACATATATTTAAAAAGAACGCAGCTGCTTCTAGGTCTGGGACAACAGAGCAGAAGGACCTAAGTCTGATCCTCAACAACCACCTACAGAGCTGTCTGTGGTAACTGGCAAGGCAAAGACAAACGCGCCGCAGCCAGTCTACCCTAAACAGCAAGTCCCACGTCTCTGTGAGAGACCCTACCTTAAACCCCACAGAACTGGGGAGACAGCTCAACGGATCATAATTTTTGCTGCACAATATGCAATTTCAACACCCAAATCAAGCCAGGTATGACCGTGCGTACCCATAATCCCAGTACTGGGGATGGAATACAAACAGGAGGGTTACTGGGGGCTCACTGGCTGCTAGCTAGCCAATTGGTGAGCTCCAGGCTTAGTGTCACAAAAAAGGAAGATAGAGAATTGAGGAAGGCTTATGATGGAAGATCTCTGGCCTCCACAGGAGTGCACATACACAAACAGACAAAAACAAAAATATAAACAAACCAACCATTGGGATACCAGCCATGTAATCATCAAAGAACAAATACAGAGAAGGTCTGGGAGTAAAGTAGAGTCCACCCTCTCACTCGCTCAATGTTACACAGGGTTTCTCTGTGTAGTCGTGCCTGTCCTGGACTCGCTTTGATCCTTTCTAAATCTAAATTTTTCCTTCTGAAAAGATAAGGCTGAATGGAACAATGAATGAGAAAGAATCCACTACCAAACCTGGCACATAATAATCTCTGAATATGTGACTTTTTGCTGTTGGTTTGGTTTGGTTTTGGTTTTTCAAGACAAGTGTTTCTCTGTATAGCCTTGGCTGTGCTGGAACTCACTCTGTAGACTAGACTGATCTTGAACCCAAAGATCCGCCTGCCTCTACCTCCCAAATGCGGAGATTAAAGGTGTGAGCCACCAAGCCCATCTTGTTCGCTTTTTCTTTAATCCAGTTGTTTCACACAAAATTTCTTTCAACAGAGAGTTCCTTAGAATTGTGTTTCCTGTTTTGTCCCTGCAGCCTAAATCAATTCAGCCTTTCTACTCCATTATACCCGATGGCATAATTTCAAAATAGAAACCTACAGTATGTATTCATCTGAAAGAAGACAAAGGGAGGGGAGAGCCTCCAAGGGAGCAATTCCTCCTTATCCACACAGGGAAGTTACAGCAGGAAGAATTTTCATTTCCACTCCCTTCTCTAAGTGCTTTCTGCTCTCAGACTATAATGGCAGCCCCAATGACTAACACTGCCATCCAAGCACTGTTTTCTCCTGTGTTCCCAGACCCTGATTTCCTCCTTCTCCTCCTCTGTCTCCTCCTCCTTCTGTTTTTGGGGTTTTTGGGTTTTTTTTTGTTTGTTTGTTTGTTTGGTTGGTTGGTTGGTTTTTTTTCCAAGACAGGGTTTCTCTGTGTAGCCTTGGCTCTCCTGAACTCCCTTTGTAGGCTACGCTGTCCTCGAAGTCACAGGGATCCCCCTGCCTCCACCTCCCTAGTGATGGGATTAAAGGTGTGCACTACCAGCTGATTTCTTCCTTCTGTTTTGAACAGAAACATCCCTAAGCTGCCCAAATTGGCCTTGAACTTACTCAGTAGCCCAGGCAAGCAATGAACTTGTGATTCTTCTTTTATTTATTTATTTATTTTTATTTTTTATGAAGCAGAGTTTCTCTGTGTAGTCTTTGTGTCCTGGACTTACTTTTTAGACCAGGCTGGCCTCGAACTCACAGTGATCCGCCTGCCTCTGCCTTCCAAGTGCTGGGATTAGAGGCGTGCACCATTACACCCGGCCAGATCTCATTTAGATAGTTATGAGCCACCATGTGGTTGCTGGGAATTGAACTCAGGACCTATTGAAAGAGCATGCAGCGGGGCTGGAGAGATGGCTCAGTGGTTAAGAGCACTGTCTGCTCTTCCAAAGGACCCAGGTTCAATTCCCAGCCACCACACGGCAGCTCACAACTGTCTATAAAACCAGTTCCAATGGCAACACCCTCACACTAAAATAAAATTAAATAAATTATAAAAAAAAAAAAAAAAGAAAGAAAGAGCATGCAGCACTCTTAACCTCTGAGCCATCTCTCCAGGCCCAAACTTGTGATTCTTTCTATGATGGTGAAATAGCAAGCCTGGAGCAGCAAGCCTAGTGTCCTGGTTTAAATGAAAACGGCCCTCACAGGCTCATATATTTAAATAGATTTTTGTTTTGTTTTGTTTTTATATATTTGAATGTTTAATCACCAGGGAGTGGAACTCTCTAATAAGAGTAGAAGGATTAAGAAGTGTGGCCTTGTTGGGCAAAGTGTGTCACTGGGAGTGGGCTTTGAGGTTTCAAAAGCCCATGCTGTGGGGCGTGGGGATAGGGTGGGGGTGAATGGCGCATGCCTTTAATTCCAGCAGCAGAGGCAGGCAGACCTCTGTGAGTTCAAGGCCAGCCTGGTCTACAAAGCCAGGTTACACAGAGAAACCCTGCCTCCAAAACACCAGAAACCACCCCCCCCACCCCACTTCCCAAAAAAAGCCCATGCCAGGTCCAGGTTCTCTCTGCCTGATCAAGATTTACAGGTTACTGCTCCAACGCCTGCGTGTGGCCATGGTGCCCACCATGATGATAATGGACAGAGCCCCCACTTTAAAACCTCCTTTTATAAGACTTGCCTAGGTCACCTGACCCTTCAGAGCAATAGAACAGTGACTCAGACACCTAGCTTCTGAGCACAAGATCTTGTTAACAACACCATTCCAACTGAGAGACTGCTCGTTACCATCATAAAGGGCTTACTTCAGCTAAGACAAACATCAGGAGGAAAGTGTAGCCAGACACCCTAGACTGACTACCTAAATAAGTAAAAAATCTCAATGTCTGGTGTTTTGAAGCTACTCTGTATTTCAATAGCATGCTATTTCCCCTGCTACCCTGCAACAGATGCTTGTAGTAACCTACTCTCCCTTGTGCCGGCTTCCCCATCTTTCCTTCATTGTGATCAGGCTGGCCTCAGAGATCTGCCTGCCTCTGACTCCCCAAGTGCTGGAATTACAGGGGTGCGCCACCACGCCCGGCTACAACTGCACTCCTGAAAAGGTGATTGTGTGCAGTGGCACTGGCCAAAGCTCTGAAGATCGTAAGGCCAAATGACTATGAAGAAAAGCTTAACATCCATCCACCCTCCAAATGAAAGTAAATGGAATGGTCTGAAATTCAGAACACTCCCACTTATTACATCAATCACTGTACAAGAACCAAAGGGGGAAAAGCTAAGTACAATTAAAAGATTTACGTCACACTGAGAACTGAACAATGGGGAACCAAGGCTGAACAAGTAAGTAAAGCTCCCCAAAGCTTCATGCTACAAGGAAAGGCCCGAGTTAATTAGGCTATTAAACATGAAAAGCTCTTTAGCGTTAATGACTTCCTTCCACTGGAAGGAAGGAGTAAGGCTTATCAACACTCCAACAGCCAAGTGTTAAAGGCCCACTGAGTCTTTAACACCTGACAAACAGAAAATGTCTATCTCCCTATAAATACTAAATTTGGCCTGGGGATATAATGTACATCAGTGGTTGAGTGACTGTGGCATGACTAAAGTTCTAGATTCAATTCCCAGTACCATCCACCCCCACCCAACTTCCCCTACACCCAACACACACACAAAATGTCTTCTGTCTTCCTTATGAGAAAGCAAGGGTTAGACGGACTTCCTGGTAGGCAGACAGACAGGGAGAGGGGCCACGGCTAGATAACAAAGGTGGTCCATTTCCAACACTGCCAGCTTCTTCCTCACCCTCCGGTTTGAAACAAAAACCTGGCAGCTTTTGTCTCTAGCAGTTGGTCACCTGCTGATGGACTGGCTCAACAAGTTCAAGAGCTGCTCAGGATGTCACACCAGCTGCACACCAAGCAACCATCCGGTCTTCAAACTAACCAAACCTAAAGTAGGGAGGAAACTCTCCAGACGCTTTAAGACCCCAGCCCTCAAGCGACAAGCGACTGCGCTTCTTGGCGTCCAGAGTCCACCTCTGCTTTGCAGAGTCTTTTTCTCTGTGGTTTCTGCACGAGTGTTTCCTCACCCACCCTAAACAGCTTCCTGAAATTGCTGCTTCTGTGGCAGGACCTTGCGAATTCTCCGCTGCCACCTGTTGCAGTTCAAATTTCTCCTGCCTTTTAACTCTTTTAAGTGGCAAAGAAAACAAACCTGATCCTCCCAGGCAATGCCTGCCCTTAATTCCAGCAGTTGGCAGAGGCAGGAGGATCTCTGAGTTCCAGGCAAGATCCAAGACAGCCAGGGCTACACAGAGAAAACCCGACTGGAAGTGTGGGTGATGTAGGGTACGGGCTGTGGGGGATTGGCAACTAGAGATCTGTAACCCGGCACTAAGCCTGCACTATTAACCTACGGTCTGGTGATGTTATCTCAGTCGCCAGGGTAAACCAAACCTGATCTGGGTGTCTAAAGGAGACACTCAGAAACTTTAGGGAAACTTTTAAAGTTACTCTTCACAGGGAGACAGACACAGCTTCAGATTTTTCAAAGTGCTTGTATCTCCTATCCTGACTCTTCTGCGATGTTAAGACTAAGACAGACCAATTACTGTTTTTTTAAAAAATTGGATGATGGTTAAGTGTCTTCTCTTCCAGGTGGACAACATTGTGGATCAGGGACCCTAAAGACAGAGCGACTGGCCCTATTTTTGTGTGGGCCAATCTGAGATACACTGGGGTCCTTCTCTCTCTGCGGGAGTTAGAAGCTATTTAAGTTTACATTTTTCTTGCCTTTTAATTTTTTACCTGGCAGAGAAAACTAACTCAATCAAGACCCCTAGACTGTACCACTTAGTTCAAGGCTGGCTGCCAGTCACATTTCATAGTAAAGACAACTTGAAGTCAGGCATGATGACTCAGGACCGTGATCCCAGCACTCGGGAGGAAGACAGAGAAGGGCTGTTTGATCCGGAGTAGAACAACAAAAAAGGACAGGAGAAAAAGAGGGAGGAAGAAAAAGATTCACAGCATGTGGACAAAGTGTCCGAGGTCACGTCACTTAGCTACTCAACGGTTAAACTTGAATCCAAATGTTTTCAGACTGTACAGCAGTCCTCCCACTCCACAGCCAGCCTGAGGAACTGCAAGATCTAAAGTATCCATCTCTCAAGGAAGGAACATGAGGGTCTGTCTCAGCACGAAGGAAGGAGACACATAACCAGGAATCTCTGAAGATATTTTCGAATTTTATTATGGTATATGTACATGACTTGGGGAGGATGCCACAGCACACCTATGGAGGGCAGAACAAACACTTGTAGAATTGGCTCTTTCCTTCAAGTGCACAACTCTTGGGATCAAAATCAGGCCTCCAAGCTTACAAGGCAAGCTGTTACCCATTAAGTCATCTTGCCAACTTTGGTTTTTATTTATTTATTTTGAGACACAGACTCACTATACAGCTCTAGCTCGCAGATAGCTTTCTGAGATCTTTTTGTTTTGTTTGTTTTTCTTTTTTATATAATTCATTTATTTTTATGTTATGTGCATAGGTGTTCTGCCTGCATGTAAGTCTGTGTGAAAGTGTCAGATCTTGGAGTTACAGACAGTTGTGAGCTGCCATGTGGGTGCTGGGAATTGAACCCCAGATCCTCTGGAAAAGCAGTCAGTGCTCTTAACCACAGAGCCATCTCTCCAGACCATGTTTGTTTGTTTTTCAAGAGAGGGTTTCTTTGGATAGCTCTGGCTATCCCGGACTCCCTGTGTAAACTAGGCTGGCCTCAAGGTCAGAGATCCACCTGCCTCTGCTTCCCACGTGTTGGGATTAAAGGCGTGCGCCCACCGCCCTGCTGTCTTTCTGAGATCTTCTAGCTCAGCTCCTACATGCTTTGACTACCACACCTAACTAAACATAATATTTTAAAAGATTTTCAGGGATTGAAGAGAGAGCTCAGTGGATCAGGAGCTTGCTACACAAACATGAGGGCCACAGTGTGTGACCCAAATATTCAGATGAAAAGGCAAGCACAGGCTAGGTTAGGGGTGGCCACAGTGGCACTTGGGAGGCAGAGGCAGGGGGATCTCTCTAAGTTCAAGGCCAGCCTGGTCTATACAGTGGCTTCCAGGATAGCTAGGGCTACACAGAGAAACCCTGTCTTGAAAAACCAAACAACCCCCCCCCCAAAAAAGCCAAGCACAGTAGCATGAACCTGTAATCCCAGTACTGGAAGGTAGCTGTTTATCTAGCCAGCAGCTCAACCAGCAACCACCAGGTTCAGAAGGAAACCTTGTTTCAAAAATTAATGTGGAAAGCAACAGAAGACACCCAACATAGAATCTCTGGCCCCTCTACCCACATACAATAATTTTAAATTAAGTCAGGCAGGGTGGGTGGCACATGCCTATAATCCCAAAATTTGGAGTCAATAAAGGAACATAAGGGGGTTCAAGTTTATTGTAGCTACTTACAGAATTTAAGGCCATTCTGGGTCACCTAAGAACTAAAAACATATATACATATATATAATAAAATATTAAAAATTTTTAAACTCATCTACCAACTGATAGTGTCTTTTGACAGTCGTTATTGCAAGCCCAAAAGACCTTGAACCTCTAGTCTTAGACAGGAACCTTCTACATGTGCCATACTCACTTTCCTGCTAGAGGCATTTGCTAATGTTTATAAACATTCCTGCCAGACTTTAAAACTACTAATTCAGGCCTGGGGGATATAGGTCTGTAATTACAGCTACTCAGAAGGCTAAGGCAGGAGAATCATATTTTGTAGGTCAACCTGGGCAACTTAAAAAGAAATGCTTGCAGCAAAAAAAATTGTTAAGTAGAATAAACAAAGCAAGGAGTGAGGTAGGTGGTAGAGCTGCAGCCCAAAGGTAGAGTCCTTGCCTAGGAGGCACAGGCTTTAGCCTAGCACAAGAAAAACAACTCCAGCAAAGACTGTGAAAGTATACAGAACTCCCAGAAACAACAGAAAAAAATTCAACAACTACAAAAATTTTAAATTGTCTTGGGCTGGAGAGACAGCTCAACCATTAAGAGCACTGGCTGCTTTTCCAGAGGTCCTGAGTTCAATTCCTAGCATCCACATGGCAGCTCACAACTGTCTGTAACTCCAATTCCAGAGGATCCAACACCCTCTCACAGACATACATGCAGGCAAAACACCAACACAAATAAAATAAGTAAGTGATTTAAAAAAATTTTTTTTTGTTAGGGCTCAAGGGATGGCTCAGAGGATAAGAGCACTGACTGCTCTTCCAGAGGTCATGAGTTCAATTCCCAGCAACCACATGGTGGCTCACAACCATCTATAATGTGATCTGATGCCCTCTTCTGCCTCTTCAGGCAGAGCACTGTATACGTAATAAATTTTTAAAAATTATCTTAAGAAAAAATTCCTGTCAAGACATGAGGACAAAGACGAAAGGGGAACAAGCATTTGAAGAACAGGAACCTCCTTACCACTCTGAAAAAGCAAGTCCACTGGTCACCTCACATGAGGAAAAGTGAACCGTACAACCAAAGGGAGACTTGGAAAGCCATTCTCATAGAAGAAAAAATCTCAAAGGTTCACTATGGGGAAAGAGGAGCCTTTAGCAGCAAATTTATTTTATTTTATTTTATTTATTATTACTTTTTGAGACAAGGTTTTGTTGTGTGACTGTGGCTGTCCTAAAACTAGTTCTATAGGCCAGGGTGGCCTCAAACTCACAGAGATCCATGCAAAACAGTCATACACGTAAGTTTAAAAAGTGATCTCTCATCTACTATTTGGGCCACAGCCTCTTACAGTCCAGACCAAAAGACACATTCCAGAATAATGCTGGAACAACTAATGGAGCTTCCCAGTTTCCACACCCTACTCCTGCTCTTAGTCTCCATGTTTAAGAACCTAATGCTCAGCCAGGCGTGGTGAGAGACACCTTTACTTCCAGCAATTGAGGAGCAGAGGCAGGAGAGCTCTTAGCTCAAGATTGGTTTACAGAGCAAGTTCCAGGACAGCCGGGACTACACAGAGACCCCTGTTTCAAACTAAACAAAACAACAATAAAAAAGATATTATCTAGTCAGGGGAAGGAGGAAAGGCCTAATGGTCACCAGCACTTAAGAAGCTGAAGGAATAGAGTCAAGAAGTCTAGAGCACTGGCGTGCAGCAGCTCACACCTGTAATGCCGGCACTCCTGAGGCAAAAGCATGAAAAGTATCAGAATACTTGGGCTACAGTGTGAGACCTAACCTCTAAAAACAAGAAAAAGAAAACAAAAACAACAGAAACAGAATGGAGGCCGGTCTAAACTACATATTTAGATCCTTATCCCCCAAGTGAAATAAATCCAACAGTAACTTTCCGTTTCTGTTTTGGTGCTATTGATGTACCTTGGAACATAGCAATGCTAGCGAGGGGCTGCAGCAGGCCAGCTACACCTCCAACCCACCGCGTCGGCTCCTAAGAATCCCTTCCAAAACCAGGCACAGAAGCAGCTGACTCCAGGGCTCTTACCCGACAGCCTGTTCCAAAGGAGCAGGAACAGAAACCTGCAATCAACCCCTCAGCCAAGGGGGACAAGCAAGGAATTGGTTTTATTTTGTCTTTTTTAAAAAGTCTCAGCAGGGCAGAGTGGTGCTCGCATGTAATCCCAGCACTTGAGAGGCAGAGGCAGGTGGATCCCTGTGAATTTGAGGACAGCCTGGTCTACAAAGAGAGCCCAGGACAGCCAAGGCTACACCCTCTGTTGAAAACCAAAAAAAAGAGTGTCACTATCTAGCCCTGGCTGGCCTCAAACCCAGCCTTTCTTATGCAAGGCCATTGCTACTTCCCAGTCTTTGAGTTTTTGTATAAAAGTATGCAATGGGAAGATGTTATACTAGTTAATCCAGAAAAACAAAATATGCTCTCATCTGAATTTTTAAAGCAGGATGGTCAAAATAGACAATGTAAAATAGCTGATAAAATACCAGAGTTAGGACTCAGTTCCAGAGTATTGAAACTGTAATGCGCCAGTTTTTCTGATATAAAATGAAGCTTATGTCTTTTCCAATAAAATAAAGCCAAACTTAGAAAAGGTTATTCCCATACACTAAGCCTGCCAGGTCTGGAAGCTCACGTCAGTAACTGAAGCTTTAGGAATTAGCAAATAATAGGGTCACATTATAGGAGAAAACCTACAGGTGCTTAATATTTACAAAATTACTAATTCCAACACTCAGCCTCCAAAATAAGAATTTTACTCTTATATCCAAATATACTTAAAACCCAAGTAACACCTTACCTAATTGCTAATTACATACTTAGTAATTACAGTGATGAAATGAAGAACCCTTCACCTTTCCCTCCATTTCTCTCCAGTGATCTCCATAGTAATTTCTCAGCAAAGTCTCAATTTAACATCATGAATCATTTGGTCCTTGACATCTGGTTCCTTCCAGAGGGACAGATGACATTCAGCACAGGACATGTAAGACTGTGGGAAAGGAAAGTTCTTAGCCACAAGAAAGGACAAACTCAGCTGAGCATGGTGGCGCGGGCCTTTAATCCCAGCACTCAGGAGGCAGAGGCAGGCAGATCTCTGTGAGTTCGAGGACAGCCTGGTCTACAAAGTGAGTCCAGGACAGCCAGGACTATTACACAGAGAAACCTTGTCTCAAAAAACCAAAAAAGGAAAGGAAAAATAAAAAGGACAAACTCCTGCCCTTAGGAAAGAAAATCCTTGAAGTCCTCTCTACAGCAGTTAGATATTTAACATTAGCCAGCCCACCTCTGATCCTGGCACTTGGGAGGCAGACAGGAGGATCTCTGAGTTCGAGGCCAAGCTGTACAGAGCAAGTTCCACGACAGCCAAGGCAACACAGAGAAACCCTGTCTCAATAATAATAACAACAGTAATAGTAATAATAATAATATTTAACTTTAAAATGTTCTATTATAAAAATAAAAACCAAAGCATTAAATTAGAATTGCTTTCTGAAGGCTAGACTATAAAGACTCAAAGTACCCACTTTCTGGCTTTCAGAAAAGCCCACACTAGGGCTAGAGGTTGGAGCTCAGAGGTAAAGAAACTGCCCAGAATACACAAAGCGAAGTTTCATCCACACACAAAAACAAAAACAAAACACTAAAAGGCTAGAGAGATGGCTCAGCAGTTAAGAGTGGGCGTTGCTCTTCTAGAGGACCCCAGTTCAGTTTCAGTAACTTCACAGTGGTTCATAACTAACTGTCTGTTAACTCTAGCTCCAGGGGACTGGACACCCTCTTCTAGACTCTCCAGGCACTCCACTCACATGCACAAACCCACATTCACACACACATATCCACATAATTTATATATATATGTATAAAATCAGCCAGGAATAATCTTTGAGCTGAAGGCCAGCCTGGTCTACAAAGCAAGTTCCAGGCTAGCCAAGGCTACACAGTAAGACCCTGTCTCAAAAAACTAAACCAACTAATTAAATATTAATATTTCTTAAAAATAAATAAAACATTTTACAAAATATATAGGCCTCAGGGTGAATTCAAATCCTTGTTCCTCCTCAGGACTGATTTAAGTAACTAAATCAAGAGAAGTTCGTATGTAATAATGGCTAACATGACTGACTGTTTACCATGTAAGCATCACACTAAGTGCTCCAGTGTGTTCTTCTTAGTCCTTACAATGCTATGGTATCTTAAGTAAGGACTTTCTTTACAAGCTTTGCAAATAAATATTAATAGGTAACTCATGGCAGTGACTTTTCAAGGCTAATCTGGGTCACATAATGAGATCTTGTCTCAAAACAAAACCAAGCAAGGCATGGTAATGCAGACCTTTGATACCAGCACTCAGAAAGCAGAGACAGAAGAATATGAATCTGAGGCCAGCCTGATTTACTTGGCAAGTTCTAGGTTGACCTGGTCTACATAGTGAGAGCACTGGGCCAATTTAAAAAAACAAAATTGTCATTAATTAAAATAAAATAACTAGGAACTAGGAGTATAGATTAATACTGGAGTACATGTTTAGCATTAATTGGGGGCCTGGATTCAATCCTTAGCACTAAAATAGTAAAACGAATAAACTAAACCACATGCTGGACATGGGCACTCACATTTCTAATCCCAACTCTCAGGAGGTCGAGGCAGTAAGACTTCAAGTGTTCAAGGCCAGCTTGAACTATATTGTGGGTTTCAGGACATCCCTGGACCACATAGCAAGTTCCAGAACAAACTGAGCTATATACAATGTGAAACAATGGGATTTGGGGGAAGGGGTTATTTTGGTTTTTGGAGACAGGTTTTCTCTATGTAGCCCCTGGCTGAGCTAGAACTCACTCTCTAGACCAGGCTGGCATCAAACTCACAGAGATTTGCCTGCCTCTGCTTCCTGAGTGCTGGAATTAAAGGTGTGCGCCACTGCACCTGGCTCATGAATTCAACTTTACTAACTTTTAACTATCACTATGGAGTTCTAGTTGAGTCACTACTTACGGTTTCTTCCTTTTTCAGTGTCTGTGTACCGTGTCTTATTAATCTCGGGCCCAACCATTAGGCCAGGCTGTCTGGCCAGGAGCCCAGGGACGACCTGTTGCCACCTCCGTAGCTCTGTGATGACAGAGCTGACCACCATACCCAGAACGTCTTTGTGAGGTCTGGTTATCAAATCTGGTCTGCATGCTTACAAGGCAAGCACCTGACTAAATACACTACTTCTCAACACCCGTCCCTTTTTTGTGAGATGGAACCTCACTGTTTAGTCCAGGTTGGCCTCAAACCCATGGCAATCCTCCAACTTCTGTTTCCCAGGTTTACATTACATTGCGAGCCACCATGACTTTGATGGGCTTATTTCAAAGAGAACAGTGTGTCCTTACAGACAAAAACTGTAACTAAGCAAAACCCATTTTAACTTCTGTAGGTTGCGCAAAATGAAAATCAAAGTTAACAGTGATATATAGAAATTACCTTTTGGGGGACTGGAGAGGTGCCCCAGCAATGAGGAGCACTGGCTGCTCTTAGAGAAGAGTGAGTTAGGTTCCTAGCATCTATATCACAACTTCCTGTTCACATAAAATAAAGTAAATAGGTTTAATAAAAAGAGGAAAACAGCTGGGCGTGGTGGCGCACGCCTTTAATCCCAGCACTCAGGGAGGCAGAGGCAGGCAGATCTCTGTGAGTTCGAGGCCAGCCTGGTCTACAAAGCGAGTCCAGGACAGTCAAGGCTTCACAGAGAAACCCTGTCTCAAAACAAACAAACAAACAAACAAACAAACAAAAAACCAAAAACAACAACAATAACAAACAAAAAACCCCAGCTGGGCATGGTGGTGCACGCCTTTAATCTTCCTATCACTTGGGAGGCAGAGGCAAGCAGATCGTTTTGAGTTCCAGCCTGGTCTACAAAGCAAGTCCAGGACAGCCATAGTTATACAGAGAAACCCCCGTCTCAAAACAAACAAAAGGAAAACAAAGAAATC
Source organism: Acomys russatus (assembly GCF_903995435.1). Classification (NCBI taxonomy): domain Eukaryota; kingdom Metazoa; phylum Chordata; class Mammalia; order Rodentia; family Muridae; genus Acomys; species Acomys russatus. The sequence goes on along the minus strand of NC_067150.1, from coordinate 48,202,119 downwards.
CTCTCGCAGTGACAAATCACAAGCTCATTATAAAAGTGGCTTTTAACACAAAAACACACCTCAGCTTTTAATTTGAAGAGATAATATTTGTTATATTAGGCTTGAATAGGTATTTCTATTGTGTTAAAGAAAAAAGAAGGAAGAGCCGGGCGTGGTGGCGCACGCCTTTAATCCCAGCACTCGGGAGGCAGAGGCAGGTGGATCGCTGTGAGTTCGAGGCCAGCCTGGTCTACAAAGTAAGTCCAGGATGGCCAAGGCTACACAGAGAAACCCTGTCTCAAAAACAAAACAAAACAAAACAAAACAAAAACAAACAAACAAACAAACAAACAAAAAAAACAAAGAAAAAAGAAGGCACAAAGAAAACAAAACTTGATTGAGATTGTGGCCACAGTTGACATGCAGAGCTGCCAATGCCACCTTAAGGAGCATGCTGGCCCAAGACGAATCTCTGAATAAACTAGCCACTTACTTCATAATGAGGTTAAATGGAATAAATATTGCAGTATTGACAAAATAACATAGATAGGGGTAGAAATTATAGTTCATCGTTTGCTAGTTAAGTGATTTTGGGTAATTTTTTCTCTTTCAGTCTGAATTTTGTTTGCAAAATGATAAGATTTAACTCCAAGGCTGGGCGTGGTGGTACACGCCTTTAATCCCAGCACCTGGGAAGGAAGTAGTTCAGTAAAACCATTTGCCTAGCACACGCACAGCCCTGAAGTCCACCTTTAGGGCGGCAAATAAAATACAAAGAGGACTGAGGAGATGGAAGCCACTCACCATCAAGCCTGACAACCTATGTTTTGATTCCCAGACTTACATAAAAGCCAGCAGAGGAGCAAATGCATCTGTAATGGCGTGAAATAAAGGGAAGACTAAAGGCAGAGACAGGAGACTCCTCAGAAGTTCAGAAGCCAGTTAGCCTGGCCTATGCAGTTTGCTGCCAAGTGGTCCTGTGTCAAACACGATGAGAAGAGTGAGGCGTGAGGACTTGAGGTTGTCTCTGGCCTTCATATAAGAACCAAGGCAGCTGCTCGCTTCTAATCCCAGCCCTTGGGAGGCAGAGGCGGGTGGATCTCTGAATGGCTTGGTGATAAAGAGCAAGTACTGTTCTTGCAGAAGTTCAGAGCCCAGAAAATCCACTTTGGACAGCTCACAAGCCCTGTAACTCCGGATCTAGGGAAATCTGATGCCTCTGTGTTCTGTCTCTGTCTCCCTCCCTTCCCCCCCCCCCGCCTGTGTGTGTGTGTGTGTGTGTGTGTGTGTGTGTGTGTGTGTGTGTGTCTTTTGAGACAGGGTTTCCCTGTGTAGCCTTGGAGATCCTAGAACTTGCTCTGTAGACCAGGCTGCCTCACAAAGATCCACCTGCCTCTGCCTCCTGAGTGCTGGGATTACAGGCATGCACCACCATACCAGGCTGATGCCTCTGTTCTCTTACAGAACTCGCACTCATACACACACACACACATACACACACACACACACACACACACACAAATAAGAGTGGGAGAGATGTCTCAGAGGTTAAGAGCACTACATTTTTTCCCCCAATTTTTTTAACTTAAAATAAATCTTAGGCCAGGCGTGGTGGCACATACCTTTAATGCCAGCACTCAGAAAGCAGAAGCACGCAGATTGCTGTGAGTTCGAGGCCAGCCTGGTCTACAAAGTGAGTCCAGGACAGCCAAGGCTATACAGAGAAACCCTGTCTCAAAACACCAAACAACAACAAAAACCTCAAAAGAATATATAAATAAATACAATTAATGGTGTGGGTTACAACTCAGTTATAGTGTTTGCCTCACATGCAGAGCCCTGGATTTGATCATATCATCATATAAAATCGGACATGGTGACTTCAGCACTGCAATCTCAGCACTGAGGTGGAAGCAAGCAGGAAGATCAGAAGTTCAAGGTCATCTACATAGCCGGCAGACCAGGCCATGTGAAACTTCATCTCAAAAACTCAAAAGAAAGTGAGGGAAGAGGGGACAGGAGGACAGCTTGGTTGGTAAAGTGCATGCCTTGCCAGCACAGGGACCTGATAGCACACAATTATAGCCCAAGGCTGGGAGGGCTGAGGAAAGAAGGCCCTTGGGGTCACTGGCCCACCAGTCCAGTCTAACGGATGAGCTCCAAGAACATGAATGGTGTCGTGGTTTGGATGGCAACAGCCCACAAAGGTGCAAATATTTGAACATTTGGTCCCCAGTGTGGAACCTTTCAGGAAGAATTAGGAGTGGTGGCCTTGACGGAGGAGGTGTGGCATGGAACAGGCTTCGAGATTTGAAAAGATTTCTGCAACTCCCCATGCCGTCTGTAAGCCTCCTACTTTGGGGATTAAAATGTTAGCTCTCAGCCATTGCTGCCTTCAAGCCCCGTACTCTAACCCTCTAGATACATAGGCCAAATTAAACACTGTCTTTTATAAGTTGCTTTGTCATAATGTTTTGTGACAGCAAAAGAAAAGTGACTAAGAAAAATGGCACTCTTAAAGATGATAACAGACTTCTACTGAGGGACACTTAGGCTGTTTCCATGTGCTGGCTATTATGAATAAGGCAGCTATGAACACAGTTGAGCATATGTCCCTGTTGTGTGGTAGAGTATTTTCTGAGTATATTCAAAGGACTGGAATAGCTGGTTCTTGAGGAAGCCCTATTCCCATTTTTCTGAGAAATCGCCAGATATATTTCCAAAGTGGTTGTACTAGTTTGCATTCCCACCAGCAATGAAGAAGTGTTCCTCTCTCCCCACATCCTCGCCAACATGTGGTGTCACTTGAGTTTTTGATCTTAGCCATTCTGATGGGTGTAAGATGGAATCTCAGTGTCGTTTTGATTTGCATTTCTCTGATGACTAACAAGGCCGAGCATTTCTTTAAGTGTTTCTCAGCCATTTGATATTCCTCTGTTGAGAATTGTCTGTTTAGTTCTGAGCCCCATTTCTGAATTGGGTTATTTGATTTGGTGGTGTAAACTGTGGTACATTTACACTATGGAATACTACTCAGCTATTAAAAACAAGGAATTCCCAAAATTTGTGGACAAATGGATTGAACTAGAAATGATCATAATGAGTGAGTTAACCCAGAAGCAGAAAGAGACAAATGGTGTATACTCATATCAAGACACTGGCCCAAGGGCTAGGTCCCATGAAAGACTACTTACCAGGAAAGTGGGTCAGAGGGGAGGACATCCTATTGGGACTTTAGGTGAGAGAAGCATGGGAGAATGGGGAAATAGAAGGATCCAAAGGGTCCTGGAAACCTACAAGAAGAACATTATGACAGGCGGATCTGGGTCCTGGGGTCCTTCCTGCTCAAACTATGGTACCAGCCAAGGAAAATATAGACAGTAAACTTCGAACCCCTACCCAGACCTAGCTGATGGACAGGACATTCTCCACCGTTGAGTGGTGAGTGAGGTCTGACTTTCATACAAACTCTGGGGCCCCATTTCTGACCACGTTCCCTGGATGGGGATGCCTGGTGGCACTCAGAGGAAGGATAACAGGTCACCAAGAAGAGACTCGATACTCTCTGAGCGTATACAGGGGGAGGAGGTCCCCCTCAGTCACAGACATAGGGGAGGGGAGTAGGGGGAAGCGGGAGGGAGAGAGGAATGGGAGGACACAAGGGATGGGCTAACAATTGAGATATAATATGAATAAATTAATTTTTAAAAAAAGATGATACCAGAAGTTATCCTCTGCCCTCCATATACACCAACACGTGTGTATACATACACAGGAACACACATACATACACAAGAACACCCATGTATATACACAGGAACACACAATACACACATGGAAACATCCATATGCCTTTTCAGCAATTATTGTTTGATTTGGTTTTTTGAGATAGAGTTTGTCTCTGTATAGCACTGACTCTGCTAGAACTGGCCTTTAACTCTCAGGAGATATACCTGCCTCTATGCTGGGATTAAAGGCATGTGCCACCACTCCTAGTACTTTTTCAATAATTTTTTTGTTTGTTTGATTTTCTTTTTTCTTTTCTTTTCTTTTCTTTTTTTTTTTTTTTTTTTTTTTTTTTTTTTTGAGACAGGGTTTCTATGTGTAGCTTTGACTGTCCTGGACTCACTTTGTAGACTAGGCTGGCTCAAACTCACAGTGATCTACCTGCCTCTGCCTCCTGAGTGCGTGGGCCACCACTGCCCGGCTTTTATTTTTATTATTTTAATATTTTTGTCCTGGGATTCCCTTTGTAGACCAGACTGGCTTCAAAAGTTACAAAGATTCACCTGCCTCTGTCTCCCAAGTGCTAGAATTAAAGGCATGTAACATCGAGCCTGGTTTAAGTTCGTAAAAACAAGCAAAAAACAAAATTTTATCAAAATACATATTAAAGTTCTATTGTTTTTTTCTGTTTGTTTGTTTTTAGTTGTTTTGTCTTTTTTCTGCCCAGAGCTGAGCATCAAACCCAGGGCCTCTAGGCAAAGCCCTCTACCACTGAGCTTAATCCCCAACCCCTTCTTATTTGGTTTTTTTAAGACAAAGTCTCAGTCTGTAGCTCCGGGTTGCCTCAAACCAATCTTTCTGCCTTAGCTTCCACAGTGCTGGGGTGACAGGCCTGGACCCCCATCCCTGATGGACAATGTCTTTTTTTTTTTTAAAGGAAAAAAGCAAAAACAAACGATTCTAAAGGGACCATTACTCTTCTTTCATTCCACATGTACTTCCTGACCTTTAAGTTCTAGCCTTGTGAGGCAATTTGCATACGATGGTGAGAAAAAGCAAAATGTTTCAACTCTGTGAAGTTTATAGCCATGAAACCAGAGAAGTGCAAACTCGTGATAAACAACATAAAGGACGGAGAGCTAAGTAAGAGCCAGCAAACCTGAGACCTAAGGCTCTTCCACCAGGAAGTTAAAAACTAAAGGTAAAAGGGCAGAGGTCAAAATAAGAGGCATTTCCAGAGACAGAAAGCAGCCTGTACAGACTCTACAGCAGGAGCAAACAGCAAAAATGGAGGGCGGTGTGGTTAATATGCCTGAGGTAGAAACAGGGTGAAGGGCCGAAGAGATGATGGCTCAGCATTTAACGGCATGTTCTGCTCTTGCAGAGGAACTGAGTTTAGTTCCCAGTATCTACCCTGGACAGCTCAGAACCAACCATAACCCCAGCTCCAAGGTATCTGACTCCCATAGCATACCAACACACACATAAACAAAAATACATCTTAAAAATAAATAAATAAATAAAAGTGGCACACACCTGTATTCATAGCACTTGGGGAGGCAAAGGCAAGTGGATCTCTGTGAGTTCAAGGCTAGTCTAGTCTACAGAGCAAGTCCAGGACAACCAAGGCTACACAAGGCTACCCTGTCTTGAAAAACCAACCCTCCAATCCCCCACCCCCAACAACAAAATGAAAAATAAAAGAAGTAAAGCGTGAGAAGCAGCCAAGGCTATAGGCTGTATAAAAATCTGAAAAATGAAAAATTCTTAAAAGGAACACTACAGTGCATGCTTTTCCCATGCAAGGCCAGACATTCAATTGCCAGAACCATCAAAACAAACAAATCGTCCCTGTAGTGATAATTTGGAGAGCAGGCTGACCGAGGGGAAGATGCAATCAGATTTGTGATTTGACTTTAGCTTCTCAAATATAGATGGGACAGATAAGAAACAAATCCCATGTCTTGTTGGAGGTCAGAGAAACAGCTCAGCAGGTAAACATGCTTTCCACTAAGCCTGCCACCTCAGTGTAATCCATGTACCACACCTGGTACAAGGAGAAAACCAACTCCTGAAAGTTGTCCTCTTCTAACCTCTACACTCCCAGCACAGCACATGTGCACCCATACACGCACGCACGCACGCACGCACACAAATAAACGTTAAAAAGCTGAAGTTTTAAGTAAACGCTTATTAGGATAAGACAGTAATTGGACGAGGGTGATTGTGATCATAGTGAGGGTGACAGACAGCCTGACGCTGATAAATGCAAGAAATACTTAAGAAAACCTAATGAGAGCCGGGCGTAGGTGTGGTGGCACACGCCTTTAATCCCAGCACTTGGAAGGCAGAGGCAAGCGGATCGCTATGAGTTCGAGGCCAGCCTGGTCTACAAATCGAGTCCAGGACAGCCAAAGCTAAAACAGAGAGACCCTGTCTCAAAAAACAAACAAACAAAAAAGAAAGGCTAATGATACATTTTATACAATGGATAAGGGCAATAAAGTATCCAAGATTTTGATTGGCATGACTACAGAAAAACATACTATTCAGGAGGGAGTAGTCTTCAAGTGGCTGTAAAGCTGCCGAAACATTTTTTTTAAAAAAACCATCCCCACCCTTTGAGTATATACTAATCCAGTGTAATCTACTTTCTTACAGAATAGGGTTCCATGACAGAGTATAGATCAACAGTGCAGTGCCTGCCTCAAACATGAGGCTCTGCCTTTTATCCCCCTTTCTACAAAAAACTAAGTAAACAAATAGAAATAAAAAATAAGAACCACAAGGTCAGTTCGAGGCCAGCCTGGTCTACAAATGGAGTCCAGGACAGACAGGCTAAGCAGAGAAGCCCTGCCTCAAAAAAACAACAAAAAAACTAAACAAACAAAAAAGCCAGGCTCAATAGCACACACCTATAATCCTAGCACTCTGGGAGGCAGAGGCAGGCAGATCACTGTGAGCTCTAGGCCAGCCTGGCCTACAGAGTAAGTTCCAGGACACTCAGAGACACACAGAGAAACAACCAGAAATAAATAATTACCTTTTATAGCCAGGTGGTGAGGGGGACACACTTTTAATCTCAGCACTCAGGAGGTAGAGGCAAAGGATCTCTGCGAGTTCGAGGCCAGCCTAGTCTACAAAGTGAGTCCAGGACAGCCAAGGCTACACAGAGAAACCCTGTCTCAAAAAACAGAGGTGGAGGAGGAGGAAAAGGAAAAAGAAGAGGAAGAGGAAGAGGAGGAGGAGGAGGAGGAGGAGGAAGAAGAAGAAGAAGAAGAAGAAGAAGAAGAAGAAGAAGAAGAAGAAGAAGAAGAAAAAGTTCACTTTGACAGGGTCAACCTCCTGTTAGCTCTTGGTTCTACTTTCTTCTTCTTTAACTATAAAACCAAACTTCTCAGCCCACAGTGGCACTTATTTTATTTTATGAATGAAGACTTATCTCATTCTAAAATCAATAATAAAACCAGTTGAGAGCATGAAAAACTAAAAAGGAAAAAAAAATGGTTGTCTCTGGGTTTCTTTTTCTTTTTTGTTGTTGCTTGGTTTGGTTTGGGTTTTCAAGACAGGGTTTCTCTGTGTAGCCTTGGTTGTCCTGGAACTTGCTCTGTAGACGAGGTAGCCTTGAACTTATAGAGATCCACTTGCCTCTGCCTCCCAAGTGCTGGGATTGAAGGTGTCTCTGGGTTCCTAAAAGATAATCAGCATGCAGTTTTAAAAATAATTCTACAGTTGACAGGATTTTCTTCTCTTTCTTTCTTTCTTTCTTAAATCAATAATGGAAAGAAAATAACAAAAGTAGGTATTGGATTTTCAGCTTTTCCTGAATATACTCTGTGACTACACAATATATTTAGCCCTCATTATTCATACATACACAGATGTTGGAAAGATGAAAGACAAAGTCCCTGCCTCAACGAGCCCACAATCTTGTGCATGAAAGAGAACGGTACATAAAAATTGCCCTGAAGGATGGAGATATGGCCTTGGATTCAATCTTCAAAACTGAAAAGAGAAGAAGGGAGGGTCACTATAAAGTGGGGTCTATTTCCCTCCCTCCCACCCCCCACCCCCCACCCCAACAGGGTTTCTCTGTGTAACAGCTCTGGCTGTCCTGGAACTCACTGTGTACACCAGGCTGGCCTCGAACTCACAGAGTTCTACCTGCCTCTGCCTCCCAAGTGCTGGGATCAAAGGCATGCGCCACCACCACCCGGCTAAGTGGTGTCTATTATGCAGCAATATCTTTAAACCATTTTGGGAATGAAAAATAAGCCACTCAGACAAACAAACAAACAAACAGTCACTCAGGCAGCAATAAATAAAGAAACAAAACAAATAAATCGGCCTAACACATTAGTACAGAGGCATCTCCCCAGTTCTGGAAGAGTAGGCTCCTGAAGCCGGGCGTGGTGGCAAACGCCTTTAATCCCAGCACTCAGGAGGCAGAGGCAGGCGGATCGCTGTCAGTTCAAGGCCAGCCTGGTCTACAAAGTGAGTCCAGGATGGCCAAGGCTACACAGAGGAACCCTGTCTCGAAAAACCAAAAAAAAAAAAAAGAGTAGGCTCCTGGACCACCTCCTTGCACCATCACACTAGCATTTTGGAAACATTCAGTTGCAGTTACCAAGGTGTTACCACTGTTTGTAAAACATTTTTTTTTTAACTCATGCCAAGTTTATCTAAAGGCATTAAAAGTATGGTCTGAAGCCAAATACAAACAACAAAAATCAGTTCTTGGGGCTGGAGAGGTGGCTCATTAGAGGACCTGGGTTCAATTCCCAGCACCCACATGGCAGCTCACAACTATCCGTAATCCAGCTCCAAGTGACTTGACACCTTCACACAGATATACATACAGATAAAACACCAATTCACATAATATTTAAAAAAAAAAAAAAAAAAAAACAGGCTGGGCACCGTGGCCCACACTTAAAATTCCAGCACCCAGGGAGGCAGAGGCAGGAGGATCTCTGAGTTCAAAGCCAGCCTGATCTATGAGTCCCGGACAACCAAAGCTACACAGAGAAACTCTGTATCAAAAAAACCCAAACACCCCTCCCCCTAAAACAAAACAAAACAAAAAAAAAAAAAAAAAAAAAAAAAAAAAACAGGTCTCAAATAAGCCCATTAACGGTCTTCCCGCTAGAGACTGTGCTTGCAAATGTGAGCCTGTGAACAAAGGCTAGAGAGCATGAACTGGGTTATTACCAGCATGCCTCACCTTTTCCTCTTTCATTTATTTTATTTATTTTTTAAAGATACAACCAGATTATGGCCATATTTGAGCACAGCTATGTTTGGGTATGTGCAGTGCCAAGGAGACAGCAAGAGTCCAGCCCATAGGTTCGGAACCTCGTCTTCCTCTGAAGCAGTCAGCGATTTCACAGCTGGAATATGGGGTGGGGTGGGGGGTGGTGGAAAGTTACAAGAGCAGCGGGCTTCTCCCTTACTGAAACCCCTCAAATGATAATGCAAGTCACTCCTTTCTGGGAATTTAAGGTCATGAGCTTTAAAAAGGGACAATGGAACTCCAATGTGGGCTTCAGAAAGATGGAGACAGTCTGATGAGGTGGGGGCAGGGAAGTGGGGAGGAGGGGAAGAGCCCAGCCTGGGAAAGCAGAAGGGGAGGGGGTCAATGCCAGGGACTTGGGGAGCTAGAGATGGGGCAGATCTTTCAGAATCCGTCCAAGTAGGCCTGTCACAGCAGCCTGAAAAGCCTAAAGGGTTCCTTTGAGAATCTGGGGCACCTACTTACCAGCGCTACATACTGCCCCCCCCCAACCCCATTTTTAGGAAGGGAGATAACCACCTAAGGACCCTCCTCCAAATGGCTTTCCTTGCCCTTGAAAAAACTGACCCTCAAGGAAAAAAAAAAAAAAAAAAAAAAAAAAAAGCAAACGCTTTATAAGAGAGCAGAAGGGCCGGGAGCCAAGGTGTTCTGCGATCATCCAGTGGGAAGCCTACCCCAGTTCGGGGAACTTTAATAATCTCTGGAATGGAGCGGCACGGGGGGTGGGAGAGGGGGTGAACACACGACGGTAGCCTTGGGATCGCACATAAGCAGCTCAGAGCGAGGGGTCCCGCAGCTCCCGGGTTGGGCGGGCGGCGGCCTGGGGCGCGGTCTCCGGCCGGGGAGGCCAGCCTGCAGGCCTGAAACCTGAGCAGGAGCTCGGAGGGCCCCGGGGTGAGGAGCGCAGCTAGGCTAGCAGAGGCCGGCCTAGGCCTCACAGGCTCGGACACACCCACCGCTGCGGCCGCGCTTACCTGCTCCTCCTCGGGGGTCAGCTCCGGCGCCATGTCCGGCCGGGGCGCGGTCGCGGGTTCCATCCCGCCGCCGCCGCCACCGCCGCCCGGGGACAAGACTGCTCTGCGAGCGCCGGAGCCCGCGGCACTCCAACTCCGCCTCTGCGGCCCGGGGCCTCAGCAGCTCTCGGCCGGCTCGCGCATGGTGGGACCGACCGGCGCGGCCCGGCGCCCGCGACGGCTGCCAACGCCGCTCCTGCTGGCCGCGGAGACTCGGCTGTCGCTCCCGGCGGGGAGGAAATGCCTCCTATTTGCTTCACTCCTTTCCTCACGCTACCCTTCCTCTCCCGAGGAGGAGAAAGTGCAGTGCGGGCGAGGAACTAGCAGCAGCCGGAGGTTTGGTTTTTGTTTTGGTTTTTCTTTTCTTTTTTTAAAAGAATCGACAACTTTTAAAGCCCACCGCGAAGGCCTCCGGAGCGTCTTCACTCCCGCGCGGAGCTCGCTGGCACCTGGAGACCGCCCAGCCCGGGCGTCCGTCCGGGGGATGCGGGGCCCTGCGACCTGCGCGGCAGCCTGGCGGCCCAGTTCCTCAAAAGCCGCGGCGGAGAGAGGGAGGGCGGGCGCGAGCGAGCGAGGAAAAGGCGTCCCCCTCCCGGCTCAGGGCCAGCGCTGCGGCCTGCGCCGCGTCCGCCCGAGCCCCCCGCGGCTCCATTGAGAAACTGAGCATCTCATTCACAAACAGGCGCCGGGGAGGGCCGGGCCGAACTGGGACGCTGTCCGAGAGGGGGAGACAGAGAGGAGCTGGGAGGAGGGGAGGCTGAGCGGAGCGGCGGGGGAGGGGCTGCGGGGGACAAGAGGCGACTCCCCTGCAGGAGCCGGAGGAAGACCGGACTGAGTGTTAAAAAGGATCCAAAACTATGCAGCGACCGGGCACTCTTCCCGGCGTCCACAGGCGGCTGCCACTAATTCGTGACAACCCACATCTTAGTGTCTTAAAGGTTGCCGGAGAGGTCCAAGATGTTCAACTGCCTAGGATCTGACAGATAAGCAAGGGCCACATTTCTTTGCTCAGTGTATCCTGTAGTCCAGCATCATTGTAGCTAATTTTAATCGCGTACAAGAAAAAGACATCCTATATCAGAATTCATTCAGGAAGCCAACGGCCTTTGTAAATGTTCGGTTTTCCTCTAGAGCAAGTGGGGGCAAAGTTTGGGTCTGCGGATAGCGGCATTGTGAAGGTAGTGTTGGGCCTGCTGTTAGTGTTCACCATTTTAGACCAAAATTGAGTATTCGAGGATATCGAGAAAAGGGAGTGCAACAGTTACTCCCCTAGGCCTGACACGCAGAAAGAACCAGGGGAAGAGTCTTCAGAAAAGAATGTGCAGCCGGGCATGCCTGTAATCCCAGCACTCAGGAGGCAGAGGTAGGTGGATCTCTGATCTACAAAGCTAGTCCAGGACAGCTAAAGCTAGAAAGAAAGAGAAAGAAAGAAAAAAAAGAAAGAAAGAAAGAGAGGGAGAGAGAAAGAAAGAAAGAAAGAGAAAGAAAGAAAGAGCTAGCTTGGGTTTTGATGCTCATCTTAGACGATTCTTTAAAAGCAGGATGGAATCTGGCCTCCTTTACTCAGGCTGGTTTTGAGCTATTGGGTTCAACTGATTCAGATTCAGATATATGTATGTTTTGTATTTGGTTCCTGAGACAGGGTTTCTCTATGTACCTCTTTGCTGACAGACATTTGTAGGCCTATCTGCCCTTGAACTCAGAGAGATCCACCTGCCTTCATAGTGGTGATATCAAAGGCACATGCCACCACACCTAACCTTAAATATTTGTAACTGAAAATGATTTTTTTTCTCACAGTGTATTCTTAACCCCATTTTTGCACCAGTGCAGTAGCAGCTTCAGGTGACCCCTGCTAATTTTTTCTTTTTGGGGGGTTGGGTGGAGGTGTTGTTTTTGAAAAAGGATCTCTCTATGTAGCCCTGGATGTCCTGGAACTGGCTATGTAAACCAGGCTTGGGCTTGAATCTCCAGAGATCTGCCTCAAGAGTGATGGGCATGCCCAGCCCTTCTAGCCACTTTAGCTAGGTTAGTTTGTCTTTTGCCACCAGTAAAATGGACTCTAGGATCAACTCAGGAACCCACTCAGGAGTTGGGAAGACAGGAAGACAGTCAGTGACAAGGATATTTAAACATCAGGCATTGCACTGGAGTTAAAGTTAGGCAGTATAAGATTAGGAAAGATGTATCAGGAAGTAAAAACGGAAGCACTCAGGGCCTGGAGCAATGAGTCAGTGGTTAAGAATACTGGCTGACCTTGGAGAGGCCCTGGGTTCAATTCTAGTACCCACATGGTAACTCACAACCTTGGGGATCTCTAGTCCCAGGGGATCCAGATCCAACAACACCCTCTCCTGGCCTCTCGAGGTACATGGGATGCACAGACACACATACAGAAAAAAAAAAAAAAAACCCATATACATAAAAAATAATAAAGATAAAAACGTTTTTTAAAATGCAAGACTCAAATAGTGTGCATAACATATAAATGTCATTTATATAAAAAAAAAGTAACCCACATCAGGCAGCTTACAACCATCTATAATGCCAGCTCCCTCATATCCAACACCCTGTTCTGGCCAATTCAGGCACCGGTGCACACATATGCAGATGTACACATAAATAAAAATAAATCTTAAACGAGTTAGTGGTGGCAGGCACCAACCAGTGCACACATATGAAAAGGTACACATAAATAAAAATAAATTTTAGCAGGGTGTGATGGTGCACACCTTTAATGCCAGCACTTGGGAGGCTGACACAACTAGATCTCTGAGTTGGAGGCAAGATCTACAAATCGAGGCCAGGACAGCCAGGGCTGGTATATGAAGAACCGCCCCCCCCTCAAAAAAAAAGGTCCTGAGTTCAATTTCCAGCAACCACATGGTGGCTCACAACCATCTACAATGAGATCTTCTGGCATGCACGTGTACATGCAGACAGAGCACTGCATATATAATAAATAAATACATTAAAAAAAAAAAAAAAGAAAAAGAAACCCTGTCTTGAAAAAAAAAAAAAAAAAGAAATCTTAAGCCAGGTGGTGGTGGTGGAGTGTACCTTTTTGTTTTGTTGTTTTTCAGACATGATCTCCTCTGTGTAACAACCCTGGCTGTCCTGGAACTGGAGCTACAGGCTAAGCTGTCCTTGAACTCACAGAGCTCTGGCTGCCTGAGTGCTAGGATCAAAGAAGTGTACCACCACACCCAGCAGTGGGCCACACCTTTGATCCTAGCTCTTGGGGAAGCAGGAGGATCTCAGATTTCAAGACCAGCCTAGTCTATAAAATGGGTTCCCGGGCAGCCAGGGCTACACAGAAAAAGCATGCCTCAAAAATTAAACAAAATAAATCAATTAAGTCTTAAAAAAGAAAGAGAATTTTCCCGTCTTAACTCTGGTGGTTTGAATGGGTATAGCCCCATAGACTGGTGTTTGAATGTTGGCTCACAGGGAGTGGCATTACTAGGGATGGCCTTGCTGGAGGAAGTGTGTCTGTCACTGTGGGGGCAAGCTTTGGGGTCTCTTTTTTTTTTTGTTTTGTTTTTTTGAGAAAGGGTTTCTCTGTGTAACCTTGGCTGTCCTGGACTCACTTTGTAGACGAGGCTGACCTCGAACTCACAGCGATCCGGCTGCCTCTGCCTCCCAAGTACTTGAATTAAAGGTGTGTGCCATCACACCCGGCCTAAGGTCTCTTAATATGCTCAAGCTATGCTCAGTGTGGCACACAGTGCCCTGCTGCCTACAGATCAAGATGTAGAACTCTGAGCAGTTTCTCCAGCACCATGTCTGCCTGTGTGCCGCCATCCTTCCCTTCATGTCTGCCTGTGTGCCGCCATCCTTCCCTTCATGTCTGCCTGTGTGCCGCCATCCTTCCCTCCATGTCTGCCTGTGTGCCGCCATCCTTCCCTCCATGTCTACCTGTGTGCCACCATCCTTCCAGCACCATGTGTGCCTGTGTGCCACCATCCTTCCCTCCATGTCAATAACGAACTAATCCTGTGCCACTAAGCCAACTCCAGTGAAATGTTTTCCTTTCCTTTCTAAGAGTTGCCATGGTCATGATGTCTCTTCACAGCAATAGTTATCATAAGACATTAACAAAGTCCTATTTTGTCCCTCCCAGTCACTTCTGCTTTGAAGGGCAACCACTGTCTTGGCTCAGCATAGCTTTACTTGTGTATGTTTAAATAGTCATTTAGGCTAGGCATTGGTGGAATATACCTTTCATCTCAGCAGTCAGGAGGCACAGGGCGCAAGGAGGATCTCTGAGTTTGAGTCCAGCCAAGTCTATATAGCCCAGGACAGCCAGGGATACATAATGAAACCCTATCACCAAAATATAAATAAATAAAACAGACATCTAAACAAAAACATGTTTTCACCCAGTTTGGTGCCGCAAGCCTTTGATCCCAGCACTCTGGAGGCAGAGGCAGGTGGATAGCTGTGAGTTGGAGGCTGGCCTGTGTACAAAAAGAGTTCCAGGAAAGCCAGAACTATTACACCGAAAAACCCAAAAATAATTTTAAAAGTAACAAATACATGTTTTCTCCCTACTAAATTTTCTACAACTAAGTTGACTTGGGAGGAGGCGATAGACCACGCCCAATGGCGGCCCCTGCTCTTGTGTGCAGTGTGAAATGAAGAGACAACCCTCCCCTGCTGCCAGAGTGTTCAGCTGGAGCTTTGACTCACTTGGAGAGTGAAGAGCCAGGCAAAAAGCATACTAGAGGGATTTGGTTCTCCAGCCAGTTCTACAGCTCTAATTAAAGATGACAGGTTTCACTGGCAAGCCACTGTGTGACCTAAGCTGTGAGTTCGAGGCCAGCCTGGTCTACCATTCAAGTCCAGGACAGCCAAGGCTACACAGAGAAACCCTGTCTCGAAAATAAAACTTAAAAAAAAAAAAAATCAAATTGTACTTGTTAAATTTAGTTGATAACATGTTTTGACTTATACATGCATCTGACTCCACAGTGAGTAATTTGAGGACTTCCTAGGTTTGTTTTGGGTTTTACTTATACTTACTTTGGAGATAGTGTCTCACACTATAGCCTAGGTTAGCCTCAAACTCATAGCAATCCTCTATCTCAGCTTCCTACGTGCTGGGGTTATAAACATAAGCCACCAGCCAGGCATGGTGGCGCACGCCTTTAATCCCAGTACTCGGGAAGGCAGAAGCAGGCGGATCTCTAAATTCGAGGCCAGCCTGGTCTACATAGAGAAACCCTGTCTCAAAAAACAAAAAATAAACAAACATAAGCCACCATACCCAAAGCCAAGCCTTGCCCAGCTGTTGTGACACTGGCCTGCACAATCCCCATACTGATAAAGCTGGCTGCTAAAAGAAAGATGAAAGATTCAGAAGACTAAGAAACCAGCCAGGGCCTGGTGGCATAGGCATGCAGCCCCAGCTGCTCAGGAGGCTGAGACTGGGTTGTAAATCCAAAGCTTGGCCTGGGGCTGGAAAGCAAGTTCAAGGCCAGCCTGCAGACACTAATTGTCTAATGTTTCTACATATCCCTTAACATAAGTAACGCTGCTATATTCATATTGCAAATCTGGCCTAAACACTGGAGAGTGTTTATACAGACAAATGCCTAACCCTGTAGACAGTGGGCTCTGTCCCTGGGTAAGAGTAAGAACATGGCTTCTCCCTGTCTGATTACAGCAGCTTCACCCCTGTAAGAGCAGATCCTTCAGGAGTTCCACTAGATGCACTGACCTGTATAACAGGCTCTGCTTAACCATTACTGGCCAGATCTGTCCTCAGAGCTAATTAACTCTAAGGGGCCATCGCACGTCACAAAACCTGACTTGGATCCCTTTGAAGTTCTTTCCACAGGACACTATTTCAGCTGAAGAGAATGATGATGCCAGTCTGTCCAGTAAGAGAAGTCCTAGCAACTCACAAAGCAGTGTGGGCTGCAGACTGAGGCCACAGGACCTGGAATAGACTTTGTGAACAGAATAAGAACTAACTAGGTAATTTTAAACACCATCTCCTACTTTTATAGCTCATGAAGAGCTTTACTTCACAGATCTGAAGGGATCTTGCCCCAGGGCTTTTCCTTAATTCTCTTTCACTAGGATTAAAAAAAAAAAAATCTAAAGCTCCCCTCTGCCTTCGAGCCTCCTCTCCCTAACTCTCCACTCCTATTTTATACTGGACTCATGTTGAACCTACTTGATTCCAGACCAAGTCCCACCCTGCTCTAGGGGAGTGTGGCTACATATCATGTCACTCTTTGAGGACGGGCTTTCTTCATGGCCTGCACAGTATACCAGGTCCCTCCCTGGAGGCTCAGCCCAGTTCCATGCACCTCTGTGAAATCTGCTCTTCCTTTGCCCCTAAGCTCGGGCACTTTTCTGCACTAAGCAATCACTTCACCGTGCTCTACATGCTCTGGTGCTTATTTTCTCAGGGGATGGCATACCCCTCAAGGTCTTGTCTGCCTCAGTAACCTACATCTCAGAGGCCTAGCACAGGGTTTATCTCCTGATAGAGGCTCTAACATTTCTTAAAGTAAATGAAGCCCATTAGCATTTTATCTCTGGAAAGGTCTAAACAGTAGAAAAATCACACTTGTTTTCTCAGAAGAAGGAACATATTCAAATACCAAGAACTGCAGTTCCTGGTAAGACCTTTCAGAAAATGGCATTACCAACAGCAGCAGCTGGAAACTCAGCAGAATGTTTGAGTACTAAAAGGGGTGAGATGGGCCAAGATTTGAACAGTTGTGCTGTAAGTGTCCTAGGGAGTAACAGGAAAGTGAGGACATTTCTAAATCTTAATAAGCACAAGCAACTTTTTCTTAAGAGTCATATATTTACCTTGTAGACCTGGGACATACTTACCACAGCAAGAGATATTCAAATCTACCCGGATTCCAACTCCATTCAAAAGGGACCCACCCCCAATAGTCTGAGCCAACATTCCAGACAAGGGTCAAGCTGGTTTTGGTAGTGTGAGTTTGGAAAGCGTACTCTGAAATAAAGTCACCTCTCATCACTGTCCTCATCCCCACTCTTTCGTGGGTTGTCCACTTTAGTTGTCCATGACACTCTCAGGGCTGTGGGGAGGAGTCCTCAACTTGGGAGTAGACAGGTGCTCCAGCTCATAGTGCCCATCAGAAGTCTTGTGTGTGAGTCTCTCCTTCATGTCCTCCTGGCTCCTCTTGTGCTCCATAATCTGTTGGAGCTGGTGCCCAGCATATTCTGGCTTGGTGGTCAGCGGACCAGCTGGGACGACTACACCTAAAATATCGGATACCATGTAGGGGCGCAGCCAGCCCACCAAGGGAGTACTCCCAGGGCTATAGTGGGTCTGTTTATGGTAGAAAAGAAGTCCGTCTACCTATAGGAGAGATCAGGAATCATAATGACTCGGGGCCACATATTTCCAAGACAGTTACACTGAGGCAGTTCTTGTTGGTCCTTATTTGTTTTGGGGGGGAAGTGGGGGGTGGGGTGGGGAAGCAAAGCTCTTATGTAGCCTACCTGTCCTACTATGTAGACCAGGCTGGCCTTGAATTCCAAAGACCCACCAGCCTTTGCCTTCTGAATGATGGGATTAAAGGAGTGTCTAACCACGTCCAGCCAATTTTTCCTTTCTTTATTCTAAGCCACTGACAGTGGAAAAAAGACTCCTTGCATTTCACATGCAGTTTCTTCAAATAAAGAAAGAGCTGGGGCTAGAAATGGTGGTATACACCTACCTATAATCCCAGGACTCACAGGATGAAGGAGGAAAGAACTCAAGGTCAACCAGACAGAGCTACATTGTGAATTATCCAAAAGAAGAAGGAATGGAAGGAGAGAAGCTCTCATAATAAAACACATAAAAATAACACTGTTCTGTTTGCAGAGGGTATTTGGGAGATGGGATTTCCCACCATAGAAAACTCTAGGCTCCTCCATAAAGATGAAAGTATGAAGTATAAATGCAACTGAGTCCATGTCTTGTCCTCACATTCTGAACAATTTCTGCACTCAAAAGTCTCAGTAGTAAGGCTGAGCTCCTTTTATAGGGTGAAAGCAAGAGATGCAGGCATCGCCATCAGGAACAGGGACAGTCCTGTTCAGAGGCCCTGCTTCTCATGCTACTGCTGCTGTCTAAACACCTCCCCCCAGCAGACTGTTTGGAGCCACATTCTGGGAAACTCAGTGTTTCTAACCGGGAAAACCTCCTACACCCCCATACTTTCCTCTTCTGTGATTCAGTGACTCACCCCTAAAAAGCATTTCTTGCCACTGGGATATAAGTGTTATAAATAAAGATGGTGTTCTTACCACCTTCTTAATTGACTGCCAGAAATGAAGCAACTTAGTCTTTGATATTTCCTTATCCAGGAAGCTGTTATCCTTTACAAAAATAAAATACACTTCAAACAAAAACTTGACTGTGACTAGGCAGAATTTTATTATTTTGTGTTTGTTTTTCAAGACAGGGGTTTTCTGTGTAGTCTTGACTGTCCTGGACTTGCTTTGTGGACCAGGGTGGCCTCGAACTCACAGAGATCTCCCTGCCTCTGCCTCCCGGAATGCTGGGATTATAGGTGTGCACCCCCGCATCTAGAACTAGGCAGAATTTTTAAAGGGATAACAGGCAAAGAAACTCTACTTGTTAAGCCAAGAGAGTAACTGTAGGTTCTAAGGATAAAATGCTACTCCAGACTCAGAAGTTCCTGGGGACAGATTTTCAGTGCTAATAGGTGGCAAGTATGGGTGAAATCAATGGGTTGGCCCAACAACCATGCTGCTGATTAGTAAACATGGTTATACCAGGAACCATCTGTGCTTTAACAAAAAAAAAAGAGAGAGAGAGAGAGAGAGAGAGAATCTAAGGTTCAAACATTTCTTGGGGTCAGTCAGCCACATATACCCACGTGACTTACTTTACAACCAGGGGCCTGATTTTTGTGCTTATAGGAACAAGGCACCCAGAGATGATCTAGAATAAAGGACAGCCCTGCTCTTCTGTAGGCCTCAATGTTCCAGGGGTGCTGGGGGACTATTCAATTCGGATGTTCTGATTTATGTAGTAGGAGTGAAGTCTGGAGGGCAGCAATGACATCATTTCCTTATAATTAATTTTCAGCCCTGTTTTGATGCTTAGATAAAACAAAACAAAACCCCAGAGGATTCCTTAAGATTGCATGTGCCCAAGTCAGCTGGTACTGTATCATCATTCAGAGCAATAGACAACGGTTCTGTTACCTCGAAAGGAAAATCCATAGACAGCACCTTATACAGGCTCTCAGGAGTACACGGGAAATTCTTTAGCCCCACAAACTTAAACTGAAATGTAAATTAGAACAAACAGTTAATAAATGTTTCAAATAATACTAGTTCTAGTGATCCAAAAGCTTTATCAGGAAACTGGGGCAGGAGAGTAACTATGAGTTTCACATTTCAAGGTCAACCATGTCTTTTTAAAAAGAGAGAATAGCTGGGCATGGTGGCACACGCCTTTAATTCCAGCACTCGGGAGGCAGAGGCAGGTGGATCGCTGTGAGTTCGAGGCCAGCCTGGTCTCTACAGCAAGTCCAGGACAGCCAAGGCTAAACAGAGAAATCCTGTCTCAAAAAACAAAACAAAACAAAAACAAAAGAGAGAGAGAAAAAAAAAATCCAGATGCTTGGACCCCACTTCCAGCACTCTGAAAATTCTAGAAGTATATATCTCACCAAGTCCCAGGTACAGCCACAGAGATCTAGGCTAGTCTGGTTTACATAGCAAGCTCTAGGCCAGCCTGGGCTATAAAGTGAGACCCTATCTCAAAGAAAAACAAAAACAAAAACAAAAAACAAAAAAACCTAATAGGTTGTTGTGTAATAGTTTCCTCGAGGTTGAAATGTTCCATCCTGCAGGAAATCTCCTTAAGCAGGAAGGTAAATAACGTCAAATAGCTTTAGGAAGTCCCTGAAGCTGACTGAGTCACTAGCCCCGCCCTGCCAGAGGAAACAATAAAAGCTGAACATCCCACTCGGAACAAAGCTGCAATGAAAGCTCAGAGACCAGACAGCTGCCTAGAATGAGTTTAAAACAGGTCACTTGGAAAGGACACTGTCCAGCCTGTTGAGCAACCTACAGATGCTCAGACTTCTCAGTGTTTGTGAGCTGTCACCCATGCTGAGGGAGGCTTTGGCGATGCAGCTGTCTTGGAGTAATTTGTGCTGCTATAAGCAACCCCTCACCCATGTTCCTCTAAGCAACCCCAGTGAAAGCCACTGGTTCACCATGTTGGACTTTGGTAGTATCATACTTTGATCTATCATGGGTTCCCTATCTGGGGTGAGTAGATGTGTGTTGTGTCTCCCCCTCAAAAAATTTTGTCTCATAGCATAGGTACAGCTCAGTGGTAGAATACTTGCTGAGCAGCCATAAAGTTCTGGGTTCTGTTACTATATACCCCACACACAGCATTAAGCATCGTACACTAAGTGTCTTACCATAAAAATTAAACTATGAGAATATGTATGCGGGGCTTTTGGTTTTGTTTGGTTTTGGGTTATTTGGAGGTTTTCGTTTGATTTTTTTGAGACAGGGCTTCTATGTGTAGCCTTGGCTGTCCTGGACTCACTTTGTAGATCAGGCTGACCTACAACTCACAGTGATTTACCTGCCTCTGCCTCCCGAGTGCTGGGATTAAAGGTGTGCGCCACCATACCTAGCTTATATTTGGTTCTTTGGGTAACTCTTGATATTATCCTTTATTTTTTGAGATGGGATCTCACACTGTTGTCCAGGCTAACGCCAAATATGAACTCCTCCTTCCTCAGCTCCTGTGTGCGAGGATTACAAGCATGAATAACCTCTCCTGGCTTATTAATATCATTTGCAAATGAAAAAAACTAAAGCAAATGAGGCTACTACCCTAATAATTCCTCTTTTTTTTTTTTTTTTTTTATTGGCTTTTTCCAGACAGGCTCTTTCAATGTAACAGCTCTGTAGGTTGTCCTGGAAATCGCTCTGTAGACCAGGCTGGCCTTGAACTCACAGAGACCTGCCTCTGCCTCCCAAGTGCTGGGATTAAAGACGTGCTTCACCTCTCCACCCCTCCTCTCACCTTCCCACACCCCAGCTACATTATTATTTTTAATGGTGCTAGGGAGTAAAGCTAGGGCTTTACCGATGCTAGACAAGTTCTGTATACCAAGTCGAGTCATACCTCCAGCTTTTACCCTAATAATTATTAAACACACAACAAAAATAAAATATGGATGACTATTAAACTCATACATAGTCTTCCCATTATGCTATTATAATATGCTGCCTGAAAAGATAAACTCATCAATCAAGAGTGGTGGCTTGGGCTGGAGAGATGGCTAGAGGTTAAGAGCACTGTCTGCTCTTCCAAAGGTCCTGAGTTCAAATCCTAGCAACCACATGGTGGCTCACAACCATCTATAATGAAATCTGGTGTCCACTTCTGGCCTGCAGGTCTACATGCAGGCAGAACACTATATACATAACAAATAAATAAATCTTAAAAAAAAAAAGTGGTAGCGGATCTGGGGCTGGAGAGATGGCTCAGTTTCTAAGAGCACTGGCTGCCTTTCCAGGGGACCTGGCTTTGATTCTAGCATCTACATTATGGCTCCCAACCAGTTTGAGGAGATCTGATATCTTCTTTTGGTCTCTGTGGGCACCAGGCACTCAAGTGGTAGAGACATATAGGCAAGCAAAACACCTGTACACGTAAAATAATTTTGGGTCAGGCATTATGTTGCACACCTTTAGTCCCAGCACTCAGAAGTAGAGGCAGGTAGATCTCTTTGAGTTTGAGACTGGCCTGGTCTACATAGTAAGTTCCAAAGCTGGAGAGATGGCTCCAAAGGTTAAGAGCACTGGCTACTTTTCCAATGATCTTGAGTTCAATTCCTAGCAACCACATGGTGGCTCACAACCATCTATAATGAGATCTGGTGTCCTCTTCAGGCCTGCAGGCATATATGCAGGCAGACTACTGTATACATAATAAATAAATCTGAAGGAGGAGGAAAAAAGAAAGGAAGAAAAAGAAAGAAGAAAGAAAGAAAAGGAATTGTGGCTCATGCCTATAATCCCTACATTTGGGAAGCTAAGGCAGTTAGACCAAGGCCATAGCTAACTAGTTCAGGGCCAGCTTGGGCCATATGAAACCTTGTCTCAAAAACAAACCATAACAACAACAGCCTTACAGGATTAATCTTGGTTTTCTCTCCGAGTCCTTCTTCTTCTGGTAATTTTGAATGCATCCAGTAGAATCGGAAATCAGTCTGCAATGAGAAGGTAAAGTAAAAAGATAAAATATTGTCATCTCAAACTCTTTTATCCATAAAACATCTCATTCTAATAGCCGTGTGACTTATAAAGACCAAAGCTCTGCTGTTGCTATCCCCATTTCTATTTTTAACCATAGTTTATCAAATCTTTCAAGATCTTTAGGTGTGTAGGTGTGTGTGTGTTTCAAAGAGTAAGATGGATCAGTGGCTAAAAATGCTTACCATACAAACTTGATAACCAGCCCCACAGCGCACGCCTTAAGTCCTAGCGCTCAGAGAGGCAGAGGCAGGTAGATCTTTGTGAGTTTGAGGCCAGTCTGGTCTACAAAGTGAGTCCACGACAGCCAAGGCTAACACAGAGAAACCCTGTGTTGAAAAACAAAAACAAAGGGGCGCTGGGGTGATGGCTCAGTGGTTAAGAACACTGGCTGCTCTTCTGGAGGACCTGAGTTCAATTCCCAGCACCCACATAGCAGCTCACAACTGTCTGTAACTGCAGTTCCAGGGGATCTGGTACCTTCACTCAGACACATATACAGGCACAACACCAAGGAACATAAAATAGAATAAAAATAAATTATTAAAAAAAAAAGTCTGACTATCTAGCCCTGGTTGGCCTTAAATCCAGCCTTTCTTATGCAAGGCAACTGCTACCTCCCAGTCTTTCTGAGTTTTTCTATAAAATTATGCAATAGGAAGAATGTTACAGTAGTTAATCCAGAAAAACAAAGAGAAATCCTGTCTCAAAAAACAAACAAACAGAGCCGGGCGTGGTGGCACACGCCTTTAATCCCAGCACTCGGGAGGCAGAGGCAAGCGGATCGCTGTGAGTTCGAGGCCAGCCTGATCTACAAAGTGAGTCCAGGATGGTCAAGGCTACACAGAGAAACCCTGTCTCGAAAAACAAACAAACAAACAAACAAACAGGGCTGGAGGGATGGCTCAGAGGTTAAGAGCACTGGCTGCTCTTCCAGAGGTCCTGAGTTTAATTCCCAGCAATAACTGGTGGTTCACAACCATCTGTAATAGGATGGTTTTCTGCTGTGCATGAAGACAGTGTACTCATATACATAAAATAAATAAATCTTTAAAAAAAAACCAAATGTTCTAAAAAACAAACAAAACTGATAACCTAAATTAGATTTTTAGATCCCACACTTGGAAGAAGAAAACCTTCACCCAAAAGAAATTTTGGCCTCCATGTACTGACGTGCATTTATTCAAACACATCACTCATACACACAATAATGGTAAATAAAATTCTATTTTCATTGAAAATATATTTCCATTGTTTATATCATACACAGTATTGTATTACATAAAAACATTTGTATAGAAGTATATGTTTAAAGACTTTCTTCTTTTAAAATTTAGCAAGCTGCCAGATATAGTAGTTTAAACCTGCACAAATACCAGCATTCAGGAGGTAGAGACAGATCATCTTTTGACTTCACTACATATGGCCTGTCTCGACTCCATTCTCCTTCAAAAATAAACACTTAGAATGGCTAGATATGTGGGCTCACACTTGTAAGACCAGCAATCAGAAGTCTGGGGCAGAAGGACCCCAAATTGGAGGTTATCTGGGGCTATGTAGCAAGATCTAATGCCTTGAACTCACAAAGATCCACCAGCCTCTGCTTCCTGAGTGCTGGGATTAAAGCTGGCCTCAAATCCATAAAGATCCACTTGCCTGTCCTGGGTGCTGAAATCAAAGGCATGTGCTACCAGACCCAGTCAATACCTGTATATCTAATTAACTACACTTCAACTTCTTACATAGGGTGAGCCTGCTTCAAACAATAACAGCAACTCAACCTTCACTCAGATATAGTGGGTCATACCTGAAATCTCCACATTTGGAAAGATGGAAGCAGGACTGCCCACAAGATTAGGCCATACTGGGCTACATAGTTCCAGGCCAGCCTGAGCTACAGGTTGAGACTCTGTCTGGTTTTATTTTGGTTTTTCAAGACAGGGTTTTTCTGTGTGTAGTCTGGCTATCCTGGAGCTTGCTCTGTAGACCAAGCTGGCCCTCAAATAAGAGATCTGTCTGGCTCTCCAGTGCTGGGATTAAAGGTGTGCGCCATGCATCTTTAATGCCAGCACTCAGGAGGCAGAGGCAAGGGAAGCTCTCCAGTTTGAGGCCAGCTAGTTCTACGTCAGCCAGGAATGCACACAGAAACTCTGTTTCAAAAAAAAAAAGTAATAAACAAATAAATAGATGAATAAATGAATAAATAAGTAACTTCAACACCCTATAGGGACTATACTGTCATTATTGATATTTTACATGTTGAGGACACTTAGAACCAGAAAGATGAAGTCACTTTCCTGGGTGAACAAAGGAAACCCTGTGAGCCCTAGGACTCTTCCATTCCAAAGCACATTATACTAGCTCCCTTGCTTCACTTTAATCTATTAAAAATGCTGCACAGCTGAATCTTTTCCTAAGTAGTGATTCTTTGAATTATTGATATGTAGCCTTCTATAGCTATGAGACACTCCTTGTTCTTTTATTTTGCTTCTGGAAATTTGAAACAATAAAAGTAGTTTTTTCTTCTTTGTTTTTGTTGAGACAAGGTTTCATGTAGTTCAGACTGGCCTCAAACTTGCTATGTATTAGAGGGTGGCCTTGAACTTCTGATGTCTGTGGAGGCTATAGGAATAAAGCAGTCAAACACTCTGCCAACGGAGCTGCATCCTGCTTTGCAGAGACAGGAAAAGCCAGTCCAGGTTTGAGATTCATGACATTCCTCCAGTGTCAGCCTGCAACAAAGGGACCATGGGCATGCGCTACAGCTAAACTGGTCTTTTCCTTATAGCATAGCTTTATGTGTGGTTTTAATTAAAAAATCTGTTCATGGTGACTACAAATGGTGAATATCTTTTAACCAAAAGAAAAAAAAAAAAAAAAAAGGAAAACGTGTACCAGGAATGATGACCAAAGTCTATAATACCAACCTTTTGGGGAGATTAAGACAGGAAGAGGATCATAGATTTGAGGCTAGCCTGGGAAACATAGTGACTTCTTGTCTCAAAAACAAAGCTGGCTATATGCTACTTAATGAGTTCCAGGCCTCCCAGGGCTGGATAGCAAGATTCTCTCTCAAACAAAGAAACAAAATCATCATTAGCTGGCATTCCTGAAATTCACTCTATGATAATAGCTATATAAAGAAGCAGTCTAGCAATCTGTCCAGGTGTGGTGGTACATGCTTTCGATCCCAGCACAGGAGGCAGAAGCAGGTGCATCTTTGAGTTTCAGACCAGCCAGGGCTACATAGGGAGACCTTGTCTCAAAAAAGGAAGGAAGGAAGGAAGGAAATCAATCTGGAGCTAGGTGTAGAAGAATGTTAATTCAGAACATGGCTGTTCAGGCAAGATCACATCCAAAGATCTAAGGCTGTGTGATTGGCTGGAATACAAACACACCTTTAATCCAGGAGACAGAGACAAGCCCATCTGAGTTCAAGGCCAGCCTGGTATAGAGCAAGTATCCCATAAAGAAAGGCTTAGATCCAGGGGTGGTGATACATGCCTTTGATTCCAAAGGAAGGTAAAGTTAGGAAGCACCATGTTTGAAAGTGATGTCTAATTGAGTGGCAGAAAAGGTGACAAATCAGAGACAATGACAGAATAGGATACACCCAACTATTAGGAGAAGAGAGGAAAGGAAAGCTACTGAAGAGGCAGTTTTACCAGGACAGAATAGAAACATGGGTTGCAGAGCAAGAACTCAGATGGAACGAGCCAGAAGATGAGAAGAAGCCAGAAGACTAGAGCAAATTACTAAGTTGCTTGAGGCCAAGCAGAGCAACTTCAGGCCAAATGAGAAGGCTCATTAAGTAAGACAGCTGGGATAAGAGTTTGAGCCAGAGCCAGGCGGTGGTGGCACACACCTTTTTTGTTGTTTTTGTTTTTGTTTTTCGAGACAAGGTCTCTCTTATGTTAGCCTTGGCTGTCCTAGACTCACTTTGTAGACCAGGCTGGCCTCGAACTCACAGCAATCTGCCTGCCTCTGCCTCCCAAGTGCTGGCACATACCTTTAATCCCAGCACTTGGGAGTCAGAGGCAGGCGGATTGCTGTGAGTTCGAGGCCAAGCTGGTCTACAAAGCGAGTCCAGGACAGGCAAGGTTACACAGAAAAACCCTGTCTCAGGAAAAAAAAAAAAAAAAAAAAATAATAATAATAATAATAAAGAACAAGTAAGGGTGAGCTTATTAAGTAGTAAGTCTCAGAGGCTGAAAACATTCTAGGCATAGGTTAGGTTGTACAAAGGCTGGAAGCTTCCAGAACTAGTCCTAGGTTAGCAGACAGAGGCAGTAAGACAATTGAGTCAAGAGAATAAAAGCTACTTTTACAGCTAGGCACAGTGGTCTATGCCTGTAATCTCTTCCTAGAGCAAGCTTTGAGAATGGAGACTTTGTTTCATACAAAGAATGACCTGGCATTTTCAGGGACAGGATGTAGTGGGTGAAAGAGGGACAGGAGTTTATTTAATGATGTTGTCTACATAAGACAGCACATTTCTTACCCTTCAACCATCCCTGCAACAACCTTCCCATCCTTTGAAAAGAGGCAAGGGGGCACTCACAGTTGCTAACAGAGACCTAGCCTACACCCCTGCTGTTCCTTCCTCCTTAAGAGCTGCTATATTAGCAGGTGGTGGTGGGGCATGCCTTAAATGCTAGCATCCACGAAGCAGATGCAGGCAGATCTCTAAGTTTGAGGCCAGCCTGGTCTACAGAGTGAGTTCCAGGACAGCCAGGGCTACACAGAGAAACCCTATATCAAAAACCAAAAAAAAAAAAAAAACCAAAACCAAACCAAAACAAAACAAAAAAACCGAACTCCTATCTTTCCCTTAGTTCCTCATATTTATCTTTAAAATTAAGCTACTTTAAGCGCCCTCAAAGATGCAGGGAGCATGAGATAATGTTCTTCATTACCACACCCTGCACATACCAAGAAGTTGGTCACACACCAAAGCCACATGCTGAACCACCTTCCCTGGAGGAAAGGACACAGGAAAGACACGAGATTATCAACCCTTACCTGACAGTCATAAAAAGGGTGTCCCCGCCAGCACATCACATCCAGAACATAGTAGGTCTGGTTCGCCTCACTGTAAATGCAGTCCAGAATGGTGTAGTCTACAGATACAAGGAAGAAAGTCAACACAGAACACACCTTCAGCCAGGGTTCCATCCACCATGAGGAAAGGAACCCCATTTTTTTTTTTTTTTTTTGTTTTGGGTTTTGTTTGTTTGTTGGTTGGTTTTGTTTTGTTTTCTTCGAGACCGGGTTTCTCTGTGTAGCCCTGGCTGTCATGGACTCGATTTGTAGACCAGGCTGGCCTTGAACTCACAGCGATCCACCTGCCTCTGCCTCCCGAGTGTTGGGATTAAAGGCGTGTGCTACCATGCCCAGCTAGGAGCCCCATCTTAAGAGGCCCAAGATGAACAATCCCAGGGTTTAGGGGAATTGCCAGTACTAAAGATGATGGACTCATCAAGGAGAGAGTTCTACATAGCTCCCGGGAGCTACCTGGCATGGTTTAAGGCTGCTGTGACATAAGACAGTATGAGAGATCAAGACTTTAGACAAATGGGAATTCTAAACAAGATGAGACATTACTTTTAAAGAAGCGTGGGTTTTAGTTTTGGTTTGTTTGTTTAGTTTTTTAAGACAAACTATCCTGAAATTCACTATGTACCTGAAGATGACTTTGAAATCTTGGTCTTGCTTCCATCTCCCAAGTGCTAAGATGGAACCTGCTATTTTTGTTGTTTTGAGATAGCACAGAAATCCGCCTGCCTCTGCCTCTGCCTCTCTGCTTCTCTGCCTCTGCCTCCCAAGCACTGGGATTACAGGCATGGGCCACCACCCTTTACTTGTTACATTCTTATCCTAAGTACTGTGCCCTATGAGATATCAAGTATAAATTGTCAATTTGTCACTTGTTTGTTTGTTTGTTTGTTTTTTCTGAGACAGGGTTTCTGTGTGTAGCCTTGGCTGTCTTGGACTCACTTTGTAGACCAGGCTGGCCTCGAACTCACAGAGATCTGCCCGCCTCTGCCTCCTGAGTGCTGAGATTAAAGGTGCGTGCCACCATACCCAGCTCACTTTCTTTAAGGAAACAGAGATTAGACGATCAGAGAAAGAGGCAATAGCTAAGTTGTACAACATACACTCTGAGCAACAGGAATTCTAGAAGGAGAAAACCAGAGTAAAGGAGGAAGGCTATAGTTCCATTTCCTGTAATCCCAGTACTTGGAAGGCTGAGGCAAGAGGATCAGGAATTCAAAACCAACCTGACCCCTACATGAACCTCTGTCTCCAAAAACAAAAACAAACAAACAAAAAAGCCAGCCCAAAAGAGAAAGCTAGCCTTACTACATAAGCAACACAGGAGAAATCTTCAAGGAGCCTGAACAGGTAAAGAATAGAGCAGCTTTACCAGTTCCTCTCAAACCAACCAAGAATACATTATTTACTCCTTATAACCCTAGTCCACCTACTGAGGCCAGGTAGAAGGAAAGCTAAGGTAGCTAACGGAACCAAAGATGAAAGGGAATTGAGCTGGGAATCCTCAGAAACAGCTCATTGTGCCATTACACTTGACATTCTCTCAGGGACATTTACGGGAAAAATTGCATGTCATTTTGTAATAAAAAGCCCAAGACATGATAACCTTCATTCAAAGACGTACTGCTTAGTGGGCCTCACAGAGCTGGCTGTGTGTATCATGCAACTGAGGAGACCAGATCTTGAAGGGAGGATACTTCCAAAGTGGGTCATTAAAACAACTAACCAAAGTCTGCCCTGTACACGCACACAGCAAAGTTGTAGCATCGCTCTGATGGTGAGGGCTCAGGACGTTTCCTCTGTCTCTAAAGCCCCAAGGCCTTCCCCCATGGATTTCCAGCATTGACCAGGAGGCAAGACTAGGAATGGGGATGTGGCCTCCTCCCTGGAAAGCAACAGGGATCAACAAGAAAACCAATAGTTGCTAGCCCCAAGACTATATCAAAATCATTGACAGCTCATATTTTATAGAAAACCACCTGAGATTTTACAATGCAAACTCTGCCTGATTCTACACAAGGAGGGGAGCATTTAAGGCCAGAAGCATCAGACAACCTAACCCAGAGAGCACCCATGGAAGCTAGAGAGGCCCCAACTAGCTAGCATGCCCGAGAAGGGTAAGCAGCCTGGGATGCAAAGAAGCAAAGGGCACAGAGCCTCTTGTACTAGATGGACAGCCTGGGATGCCAACACACACTTCCACCATTTCCTGTCTGCTGTAACCAGAAGATGGAGGCCTCACCCAGTGCAGTGTAACTGCTCAGGGATCAAGCCCTTCCAGTTGTCTTCAAGGGGCCAAGCAGAAAGACTAGCAAGGCCAAAGACAAGTTTTTAGATCCACTAGAACTAAAAAACAATTAGTAGGTTTTTTGTTTTGTTTTTTTTTTTTTGGTTTTTCCAAACAGGGTTTCTATGTGTAACCTTGGCTGTCCTAGACACCATGCCCTGCCAATTAGTAGTTTTTACCCCAATTCTACATAAGCACCCAGCCCCATCCAGTGTCTCTTCAAGACCCAGGGAGCATGAATCAGTTCTGGTTCTCACCTTGCTTGGTCTGCCTCTAACCCCATGCCCCACAGCTCTCCAGCATTCTTGACCAGCTCCTAGGATCCATCTTAACATTGGGTGTCCAATTTTCTGATTCATGTGTCAACCCACCAGCCCCAGGCATTCACTCATTTCATTGTCTGACCTTCAGACCCTGGAAATGCACCTCCCTGCTCCTGAAATCCATCCCATGCTCCAAGATTACATCACTAGCCCTAGGAATCCACCCAAACATGTGAGAGCTCCTCCCCCAACTTCCTTGGCTTCACTCAATTCTCATGGCCCCCACACTGAGTAGCCAGAAATATCCCACTCTTCCTGCCACCAGCTGAAATGCTAAGTGCAACTGTCTGGTTTGTTTCTGCCTTTTCCCATAGAGAATATTTGCAACTCACTGAACAGACAAACAACAGTAACACATAGAGTCAGGGATGTGGCTCCATTGTTAAAGTAGTTGTCTGGTAAGCACAAAGCATGGGTTCAATACTCGGTCTATTAAAGCAGGGCTTAGTGGCAAGTGCCTACAATCCCTTTGGAGCTACAGAGAAAAGAATCAGAACTTTATGATCATCCTTAGCTACAGAGCAGTTTGAAGGCCAGCCAGTGGAATATGAGATTGTCTCATAAGCAAAACCGTGATGCTGGAGCAACGGCTCAGAAGAGCAGAGGCTGCTCTTTCAGAGAACCCTGTTTCAATTCACAGCATCCACATGGTAACTCATGGTAGCTTATAACTTTAGCACTAGGGGGTCTGATGAACTTTTCTGGTACTGCATACAAATGGTGCACAAATATACATGCAGGCAAAATATCCATAAACACAAGATAATAAAAGATATTTTAAATTTTTAAAGGGAAAAAAGAGACACACACACAAAAAATGGCCAAACAAAAATAATCAAGCAAAAATCATCTTGAACTAGTTTCTTTAAAATTGCAAATAAGGGGCATCTCTCCAGCTCCCAAGACATTTTTTTAAAATGACAAACATTTAGTAAATAACTATGTATAATGGTACATGCTTATAATCTCAGTTTGTAATCCTAGCACAAGGAAGGCTAAGGCAAGAAGATCAGGAGGTTCAGATCAGCCTGGTTACAAGGTATGCTAGATAGTTTTATGTCAACATGACACAAGCTAAAGTCATCTGAGAAGAGGAAACCTCAATTAAGAAACTGCCTCCAGGGGCAGGAGAGATGGCTCAGAGGTTAAGAGCACTACCTGCTCTTCCAGAGGTTCTGAGTTCAAGTCCCTGCACCCACATGGTGGATCACACCATCTATAATAAATAAATAAATCTTGAAAAAATGAAGCCAGGTGGTGGTGGCACATACCTTTGATCCTAGCACTCGAGAGGCGGAGGCAGGAGGATCACTGTGAGTTTGAGGCCAACCTGGTCTACAAAGTGAGTTCCAGACAGCCAGAGCTGTCTGGAAGGAAAAAAGAAAAGAAACTGCCTCCATAAGATCAGGCTATAGGCAAGCCTATAGAGCATTTTCTTAACTAGTGACTGATGGGGAAAAGCCCAACCCATTGTGGGTGGTGCCACTTCTGGGCTCTGGTAGTTCTGGTATAAGAACCCATGCCAGGCGTGATGGCACACACCTGTAAGCCCAGCACTTGGGAGGCAGAGACAGGTGGATCTCTGTGAGCTTGAGGCCAGCCTGGTCTACAAAGTGAGTTCAGGACAGCCAAAACAACACAGAGAAATCCTGTCTCAAAAAACCAAAAAGAAAAAAGGAAGAAAGCAGGGTCTACAAAGTGAGTCCAGGACAGCCAGGACTCTTGTTACAGAGAAACCCTACCTCAAAAAAAGAAAGAAAGCAGGCAGGCAGGCATGCTGAACAAGCCAGTAAAGCAGCACACCTCTATGGCCTCTGCATCAGCTCCTCTCTCCAGATTTGAGTTCCTGTCCTGGCTTCCTTAAATGATGAACTATAATGCAGAAGTGTAAGGCAAATAAACCCTTTCCTCTTGAACTTGCTTTTTGGACACAATGTTTCATCAGAGCAATATTAACCCTAACTAAGACACATGTTCACATTATCTCAAGAAAAACAAAACTGGGGACTGTAGTAATTTAAAGGGTTTGTTTGTTTTTGTGTTTGTTGCATGTGTATGGGCATGTGGACAACTCTTAGGAGCTAACTCTCTAACTTTCACTGTACGTTCTAGGGATCAATCTCAGGTTATGTGGGCTTGATAAAAAGCACTTTCTTTTCTTTTCTTTTTTTTAAAGATTTATTTATTTATTATACAGTATTCTACCTACATGTGTGCCTGCAGGCCAGAAGAGGGCACCAGATCTCATTATAGATGGTTGTGAGCCACCATGTGGTTGCTGGGAATTGAACTCAAGACCTTTGGAAGAACAGCCAGTGCTCTTAACCTCTGAGCCATCTCTCCAGCCCCTGATAAAAAGCACTTTCACCTACAGAACTGGCTGGCTGGCCCCTTAAGCCTCAGAGATCTTTTGGGTTTGTTTTTTTTTGTGTGTGTGTGTGTGTGTGTTTGGTTGGTTTTGGTTTTGGTTTTGGAGACAGGGTTTCTCTGTGTAGCCTTGGCTGTCCTGGACTCACTTTGTAGACCAGGCTGTCCTGGAACTCACAGAGATCCACCTGCCTCTGCTTCCTTCAGTGCTGGGATTAAAGACGTGCACCTTGGTGCTTGACTGTCTCAGAGATCCTCTATGATTGAGCCTCAGCACCAACGGGATAGTGGGGGAGAAAGACCAAAAAACAGAGTAAATAGGTATGAGATTTAGGTACCTTTGGCTGTTGTTGAGTTTCTCCTGTTGCCTCCTGGCAGAAGGGAAGGAAACCTATTGACACAGTAGCCACTCTTGGTGTAGGCACTGGTTGAACCCTGTAGGGAGAAACTACCATTCTCATTAGGCATTCACAGGCATCCTTGGCTCTTGCTTCTCTCTTCTATTGGGTTGCCATTAGCCCAGAAATAGCTTGCAACTGACTCTTCCGGCAGGAAAGCACTGTGGGGCCAACTCCAGGCACAGCTGATGTGGCAGATGAGAGGCATGAGAGGCAAGAAGCAGTTACTCACCCTGGAGGCCACGATAAGGGCTCTTTTCCCAACAGGACACACAACCACAATCCATTCTTGCCCCAAATCTGAAGGGACGTCAATTAACCACTCAGAAAGCATTAACTAGGGGGAAAAAAATGGTGTTATAAGATTAGCAGCAGTGTGTCATTCAAACATTACAAGAAGAAAGCATTCACATCCTACA
The DNA here is from genome assembly GCF_903995435.1 of Acomys russatus. Taxonomy (NCBI): domain Eukaryota; kingdom Metazoa; phylum Chordata; class Mammalia; order Rodentia; family Muridae; genus Acomys; species Acomys russatus. The sequence continues at coordinate 48,168,956 of NC_067150.1, read as the reverse complement.
CACATAATATAAATACAGATAAAGTTGAGAGCAGAGATGCTTCCCCCCCCCCCCCCAGGGCACTCTCAGGAAGCAAGGAGGTCTCCAGCATAACGGACAGACGGAAGGCATTCCCTGGTGACTTGGCATCTGCCCTGAGTATCACCATGTGCATCCTACTTATTCCCCGGCTTCAAGACCAGAAGTCAGGGACTTGTTCCCTTTCCTTGTTTGCCTGCTGCCTACCAGCATAACTACTACATTCCGGGTTTATGCCTTGGAAATGAATACTCTTCTTGAGTCATGCTCAGACTTAACTATCATTTCCCAAGTTCACATGCCAGGCGTTACGATAAAAAGGTATCAGGGGGCAAATGGTTATACAGGTACACAGTCTCAGCGGCTTGAGAAGCTCAGGTGGGAGGACTGCCAAATTCATGGCTTGCCTGAACAACTTAATGAGATGCTATCTCAATTTTTTTTTTTTTTTGAGACAGGGTCTCTCTGTGTAGCCTTGGCTGTCCTGAACTCCCTTTTAGACCAGGCTGGCCTTGAACTCACAGTGATCTGCCTGCCTCTGCCTCCAGAGTGCTGAGATTAAAGGCGTGTGCCACCACGCTTGGCCCGTTATCTCAAATTTTTAAGGTTGGCCTTAAAATCACTATGTAGGTGAAAATGACTCTGGACTTAGGATCCTCTTGGCTCTACCTCCTGAATGCTAAGAATGCAGGCCTGAACTGGCAGTGGTGGTATACAGCTTTAATTCCAGCCCTGGGAGGCAGAGGCAGGTGGATCTCTGAATTGGAGTCCAGCCTGGTCTATAGAGAAAGTTCCAGGACAGTCAGGGCTACACAGAAAAATCCTGTCTGGGGAGAGGGGGTGGAATTCCAGTGTATTACATGCATTTGGTGCACAGAAACGGACGTAGGCGTAGGCATAATCACTATGATTGCCAATAGTTTCGGTAAGGGCTACTCACCCATAGAAAACACTTTAAAAAGCTACTTTAGATTTACTTATTTCATTTTATGTGTGAGTGTTTTGCCTTCAGGTATGCATCATACCCCTCGTGCCCTTGGAGGAGATCAAAAAAAGGAGTTTGGGTCTCTGGTACTGAAGTTATAGATGGCTGTGGGTCACAATATGGATGTCAGGAACTGGACTCAAGTTCTCTGAAAGAAGTGCTCTTAGCCACTAAGTCATTTCTTAGGCCCCAAAACAGCATTTTAAAAAGTTTCTTTCCAAGCTGGAGAGATGGATCAGAGGTTAAGAGCACTGCCTGCTCTTCCAAAGTACCTAGGTTTAATTCCTAGCTTCTATATGGCAGCTTACAACTGTCTGTAACTTCGTTCCAAGGGATCTGACACCTTTACACTAATGCACATAAAATAAAAAATAAATAATTTATAAAAAATGTTTTTTCTTTCCCCTTTGGTTGATCCAGGTGTGGTATCCCACACTATAATGTCAGCACTTGGGAGGCAGAAACAGGAGGATCTCTGAAAATCATAGGCCAGGCTGGAGAGATGGCTCAAAGGTTAAGAGCACTGGCTGCTCTTCCAGAGGTCCTGAGTTCAATTCCCAGCAACCACACGGTACACAAGACTGTGTACATTAAGGCCAGTCTGTGGTCTACACAGTGAATTCCAGGCTGGCAGGGATACATAGTGAGACCTTTCCTCTAAAAAAAAAAAAAGTGTGTGGGGGAGCTCCTTTGATATAAAGCTATCTTTACATAAGAATGTTAACAAAATACCTAAGCATATATCTTAGATATGACCTAACTCTTTTGAATATATTTTGTGATGCTCACAAAGGAAACTATGCAGTTTTATTTACAGTGACAATATCCTAACTTCCTGTACCCCTGTGATCTACAGTTGTGTTTACAAAGTATAATCCTGTTCCATAGGCTTCAGGAATTACCCTGTGATCTCATTTAAATCTCCTAGCAATTTTATTTTTACTCTACTTTATGTATATGGGTATTTGTCTGCATGTCTGTCTGTATACCTTATGCATGCCTGGTACTCAAGGAGGCCAGAAGAGGGTGTCAGAACCCTCAGACTGGAGTTATAGACTGTTGTGAATGATCCTGTGGGTGCTAGGAATTGAAGTTAGGTCCTCTGAAGAGCAGCTCTTAGCTGCTGAGCACTCTCCAGCTCCTCCCAGCAACTCTTTAATGACAGTAACATCAAAGCTCATCAAAATCCTATGTATGTCTATCATAAGGGAACTGAAGAGCAACTCTGTTTTGAAAAGTCTACATCTAGGCTCTTGGTGTGCCTTACTCTTTCCATTAGTGCCTCTCTCTCTCTCTCTTTCTCTCTTTTTTTTTTTTAAGTGCCTCTCTTTCTGTTAACTCCTGCAAGTAAGTCTACATTACAAATACCTTTTATGAGGGCTACAGAGATGGCTCAGCAGTTAAGAGTACTTGTTGCTCTTGCAGACTAAAAGTCTGTGGAGGGTTAATGCTTAGGATAGAGAGGAAGGCAGGTGGATCACTGTAAGTTCGAGGCCAGCCTGGTCTACAAAATGAGTCCAGGACAGTCAAAGCTATACAGAGAAATCCTGTCTTGAAAAACCAAAAAATAAATAAATAAATAAATAAATAAAGAGTTCATTTCTTATTACTGTGTGTGTGCATCTTGAGTGTGCACATGTGGTAGTGACAGAACAACTTCCAGAGACCTTTTCCCCACAGGACCCTTCAGGTCCTCTGTCATACAGTCTATGGTAACTAATCTATCACTCTTTTATTTTAAGCAATCTTGTTTAATGAGTTTCCTTACTGGGTTTGTTTGTTTATGTTTTTGTTTGAGACAATGTTTCACTATGTAACCCTGGCTGGTCTATAAAACGATATTAAAAACTAGACTGATTTTGAATTCACAGAGATCTGCCTGCCTCTGCTTCCCATACTGCAATAAAAAGACTATACTATTTACATGTCTCATTTCCAGGTTTTAAAAGGAAGCCTTTTTTTCTCTTTAAGGCCCTGTCATGCTGCCTGATATGATGAACTGTCCTTTGGATGCTTTCTAACCTCAAGGTCCAATCATGGCCCCTTGACTCTCTTCAGAGAGAATGATGTTTGACCGCTCAAGGTACTGAGAATAAGTGGTATTTGAATGTTCAGTCCTAAATAAGACATTTATACTTCCCTGTCTAAGGCTTAGGGAACATCTTAGAAGAGGATAAAGAAAGAAGAACAGAAAACATGGAGAAGGGCTATAAAATGCCATTTTCTCCATCTTATGGGCATGATCTAACCATGGCAATCATAAACTCCTAACAACTGCAGTTTCTTTCTTTCTTTTTTTTTTTTTGGAGACACGGTTTCTCTGTGTAGCCTTGGCTGTCCTAGACTAACTTTGTACACCAGGTTGGCCTTGAACTCACAGTAATCTTCCTGCCTCTGCCTCCCAAGTGCTGGGATTAAAGGTGTGTGCCACTATGCCCAGCACAGGGTTTCTCTGTGTAACAGCCCTGGCTGTCCTGGATTCTCTTTGTATAACAAGCTGGCCTCGAACTCACAAAGATCCACCTGCATCTGCCTCCCGAGTGCTGGGAGTGTGCATCACCACACCCAGCACACTGAGCTAACAAAAGACTGGCCTTGACCTGGCGGCACTCAGAGGAAGGACAGCAGGTTACCAAGAAGAGACTTGATACCCTATGAGCATATACAGGGGGAGGTAATCCCTCTCAGGAACATAGGGGAGGGGAATAAGGGGAAAATGGGAGGGAGGGAATAATGGGAGGATACAAGGGATGGGATAACCATTGAGATGTAACAAGAATAAATTAATAAAAAAAAAAAAAAAAAAAAGGACTGGCCTTGTCAACAGGGCCTACGTCTCCATGCTGAACTAGAGACTGTGGTGGATTCTGGGAGTGGGGAGTCAATGTCCTCAGATGCACATGCACATATGAGCCCATCAGGTTCCAGTATATAGATTCAAATTCAGGCACATGCGTGACCCTAGTTAAATGCAAAAAGTCAGAAAACAGACAGACATGAATTTGGGGAAGGAATTTGTAGTGAGGAGGGGAGTTGTAGGGATAGGAAAAATGTAATAAGACAAGGTGAAGGGTGAGTAAGAGTGAGTATATGTTTGTAAACAAACATATATAGCTAATAAAAATACTTTGAAACAGAAAGATAATATCCTAGAATTGAATAATGGTCATAGCTGTACAGTCCTATGACTTATACTAAAAAAAAGCATAGAATGGTAGTATTCTCTTTCTCCCTTGAAATTGAATTTCATACTGTACCTCAGGCTGATCTAGAATTTATTATGTAGCCTAAGTGGGCCTTGAACCCTTGGCAATCCTTAGCCAAGGCTTTGGCCTCTAAACTAAATGCTGGGGTAGCTGGGGTAGGAACTACCACACCTGGCTCAGGAATTTTGTTTTCTTATAGCGAAAGTTATATTCTATACTTACTCTAAGAATATAGGGGCTATTTATGGTCTACGACCATCACACAATGAAGCCTGGTTGCATACAGGAAGTCCTTCAATGTTCCTGAACAGAAGAATCATTAGTTCAAGGCCAACTTGAGCTACATAGCCAAACCTTGTTATAAACAAAACCTGAAGTGCACCTTTTCACAAAAGGTATTAGCTGTACTCTATTTGGAAGAGAGAACCAGGTAAATAGGTATTTCTAAATTCTAAAGGCAAGAGGATTCTACAAAGTGGTATATTACACAGGAAAGACTCCTGCTTCAACTCAGACCCACAGCCTTTCTTCTTCTGGAACACCAGGACTGCCTGGCACTGTCTGTTTCCAGTTTCCTCGGTAGCACCACAAGCCATAATAAGAGCATTTAGTTGAGTGTGGCATAGTGATTGGTTGTTTCATGGTTCAACAGTACCTTAGTCAACTGCCTGTTCTGCACAGGATCTCTTTCTTTAAGGGCAGATGTACTTCCTGCCCAGTACCACCTCAGTGTACACTGCCAAGACTGGCCTCCTAACATTCTAGCTGAGAAAGACTACCAACCAAGGAAGGCATGAGGAACAAGGGTGGTGGGTAGACCCCTTCCCAGCCAACTATGCAGTGTCTATTTAAAAATAAAAAAGCTGGCGTGGTAGCACAGACCTTTTAATCCTGCTACTTGGGAAGTAGAAGTAGGCAGATCTCTATAAGTTCAAAGCTAACCTGGTTGACACATTGAGTTCTAATTCCAGGATAGCCAAGACTATCTCAAAAATAAATAAATAAATAAATAAATAAATAAATAAATAAATAAACAAACTGACAAAAAGCAAGCAAATAAGAATTAAAATATTATATATATAAAACATGGAAGGCCAGGTATGATGGTGCATACGCATAATCACAGAATAAGAAGGTTCTTCTATAAGTTCAAGGCCAGCTTGGTCTACATAGTAGTTCCAGGCTAGCCAGAGTTACACAGAAAGACTATATCTCAAAAACCAACAAGGGCAAAAGACAAGGAGGCTAGGATTCCAGTTCAACAGTGACAGAAGAACATTTGCCTAGCACACACAAAGCCCTGGATTATATTCCTTGCCCAAAAAAGTGAACAAAGATGACGAGGACATGGGATGTTACTAGAGACCAAGCTCAGAAACTTCCATAGCAAGCCAGCAGCCTCCGGTTACCATGGGCTAGATGGGCTAGTAACTCCAAATCACTGTCCACAGACTTCATCAACGCTTTCTTTGTTTTTGTATTTGTGTTATTTGAGACAGGGTCTCTCTATGTAGCCCTGACTGTCCTGGAACTTACTATGTAGTCCAGTTGGGCCTTAAATTCATAGAAAATCCACCTGCCTCTGTCTCCCAATTGCAGGGATTAAAAGCGGGGTGCTCCACCACATCCAGCTTCATCACTGCTCCTAAGTCAGCCATCAGAACTGTGAGCAGCTACCATCCAGTCTCTACAAACACACCAGCAAGTCCTGATTCATTAGCCTTGCTGACCCTCTTTTTATATCAGCATTCATTTTGGTGGGTTTTGTTGCTGTGGAAGGTGCAGAACTCTGGACCACTCACTTGATTAGCATAGCGTTTTGGTAACTTCTTGCCAGGGTCAACATCCATTTCCTCTTCATCTTTCTTATCTTCTTCTTCTCCACTCTCCATCCCTGTCCAGTCATCTTCAGCCAGTCTTCTGGCATGGTTCACATAATCCAACCGATTGCTGGAGGAGAAAAAGGCAAGGTCAGATCTAAACATACCATAAAAAGATATCCCACAATGTGACAGATTTCATTCCATTCAAGGATGACAAATTTGGAAGCAACTAGGAAATAACAGAATTTACTTTGCAAAGTTAAACTAGTCACTGTCTCCTTATAGCTCCAAATCAAGAAACTCCCTCTGAACATACTAAGCCTCCCTCAGTTTCTTTTTCTTTTTTCTTTTTTCTCTCTCTCAGTTTCTTAAGAATGTTTAAAGTAAAATATTTATTTTTAAAGAAATTTCCAAGATTCACTGGCTGAGTAAACTGAACCCACGTTACCCCGCTGCACTCCAGAAGAGAAGTTAACATATCCTGCCTGGCAGACTCATCAAAGGCCTCGGAGAGGAGAAGGAGGAAACACTAAACACAGTGAGAAGTCCAAACCAAGAACATCTTCTGGGGCTTTCCACTTCAGATGGCATGCTGATAAAAACAAGCAAGCAAACAAACAAAAGCCTCAAAACTAAGGCTCTTCTTGTCTGACTTCTGAAAGAGGTTACTTGGCTTAAGACTTGACATCTATCCTGATGTAGTGGCATACAACTTTGATCTCAGCACCAAGTTCAAAGACAACCTGGTCTACAAAGTGAGTTCCAGAACAGCTACAGAGTGAGATCCTGCACTCATTAAATAAATAAATGAGATAAACGAGAACCTTCCAGCCACAATCTTTTGTTTTGTCTTTTGGTTTTTTTGAAGATTTATTTATTCATGTATATAAGCACTCTCTTGTATGTGTGCCTGCATAACAGAAGCGAGCATCGGATAAAAGAGAGCATCAGATCACATTATAGATGGTTGTGAGCCACCATGTAGTTTTGCTTGGAATTGAACTCAGGACCTTTGAATGAGTAGCCAGTGCTCTTAAACCCTGAACCATCGCTCCAATTTTTTTTTTTTTTTTTTAAGAAATGTTCTCTCTATGTTGTCCTGGCTGTCCTAGAACTTACAATGTCCAGGCTGGCATAGAACTCACAGATCCTCCTGCTTCTAACTGCTAAGTGATAGGATTACAGCATGCACCACCACACTCAGGATTTTGGTTTGTTTTGTTGAGGCAGAGTCTCAAGTAGTTTAGGTTGATCTCAAACTCCCTATTAGCCCAGGATGACACTTTCTCTGTGCATATGTGTGCAGCTGCCTATGGAGGTCGAAAGAGGGCATCAGATCCTCTAGATCAGCAGTTTTCAACCTGTGGGTCATGACCCTTTTAAGGGTTGAATGACCCTTTCACAGTAGTCAGCTAAGACCATCCAAAAACACAGATACTTTCATTACAATTCATAACAGAAGCAAAATTACGGTTATGAAGTAGAAACAAAAAATATGTATTAAAGAGGAGCTGAGAACCAATGCTCTAGCTGCTGGAGGTACAGGTGTCTATGAGCCACTTAACACTGGTGCTGGGAGCTGGACCTGGGTCCTCTCTAAGAATAGCAAGCACTCTTAACCACTAAACCATCGTTCCAGCCCTAACATTTAGTTTGTAACTCAGCTACCTCTACTTTCTCCTTAATGCGGGATACAGGCATGCATCGATATACCCAAGTTATTTATTAAAAACAACATATTTTATCCCAGCATTTGGGAGGGAGAGGCAGGCACATCTCTGAGTTCAAGGCCAGCCTGGTCTATAAAGCAAGTCCAGGACAATCAAGGCTACACAGACAAACCCTGTCTAAAAACAAACAAACAAACAAACAAAAACAAAAAAAAAAAAGCCCAATATATTCTAGTAAATTGGAAGAAAGAAAATTTTCAAACATAATTGTTACAGACTAATTAGGAATTCCATGTATCTTACTATTTCCAGAAAGCAAAGAAATTAGACACTAAAACCAATATGGTTTCTTCTTTTAATTATTCTCTGTGTGTGTGTGCATGTACACATGTGTATATATGCCTCTAAGCCATCTCTCCAGCCATTGTTGTTGTTGTTTTGTAGATCAGGCTGGCCTTGAACTCACAGAGATCTGCCTGCCTCTGGCTTCCAGAGTGCTGGGATTACAGGCGTGTTGTCACCAAGCCCGGAGAAAGGAGCATTTTACCATTCACTTTTCTATGTATTTTGAGCCATATGACTGTGTTACTAATTTGAAAATAATAAATTACAATTGAAAACAGAGAAGGAGGCCTGGAGAGATGGTTCACTGGTTTAAGAGCACTGGCTGCTCTTCTAGGGTCCTGGGTTCAATTTCCAGAAACCATATGGGGGCTCACAACTATCTATAATGCAATCTGATGCCCTCTTCTGGCACGTAGTTGTACATGCAGATAGTGTGTGTGTGTGTGTGTGTGTGTGTGTGTGTGTGTGTGTGTCTTAAAAAAAAGAAAACAGGAAAAGAACCAGGCAGTGGTGGTGGCTCACACCTTTAAACCCATCACTCAGAAGGCAGAGGCAAGCAGATCTCTGAGTTTGAGGCCAGCCTGATCTAGAGTGAGTTCCAGGACAGCCAGGTCTACACAGAGAAACCCTGTCTTAAAAAAACAAAAAAAGGCCAGGCATGGTGGCGCACGCCTTTAATCCCAGAACTCAGGAGGAAGAGGCAGGAGGATCTCTGTTGAGGCCAGCCTGGTTTACAAAGTGAGCCCAGGACAGTCAGGGCTACACAGAGAAACCCTGTCTCGAAAAAACAAAAACAAACAAACAAAAACAAAAGACAAAAAAAAAATAAAAATTAAACAGAAAGGAAGGAAAGAAGAACATGGAAGAAAAGGAGTGAACTGGGATGAACTGGGATTGTAATCAGCAAACAGCTCAGAGCTCACAAACAACTGGTGTTAAACTCATCTCCTGACACAGCACTTGACCAAATGCAGTCAATGCAAGTGTACAGCATGGCTAGTTTTTTCTAATTCCCACTCCTTTCACTTCTGACCCCAAAAAGGCTAAAGATGCATTGAGAACAAAAGGACAGGGCTTCAAAGAGGGCAGCCTAAAACACGCCTGTTTTGGGTCTTTTCCTATTTGTTCATTTTGGCATTTAGTATTAAGTGTATGGGAAACATTGCCCGGTTCTCTATGGAATTAGCTTGAATTCCCAAGGGTACTCAGAAACATCTGAGCTGAAGGCAGATGGGAAGACCATACCAAGACCATCATCACAATGAGTAAGAAGCCACACACAAGCAATCCAGGGAGGGACATCTCGGCATGGCTTTTACAAGTCCCTAAATTGCAAAGCTCAATACTGTTGCCAGGAAAAATAAAAAATTTTAACCAGACAACTGAGCTTTTGCTTCAAAAGTTCAGTTTTTCCCTCGTTGTTTTCCTAAAATGTAGGGGGAAAAAATAATTACCTGTGACAGAATTTACCCACCCAACCTTGGACAGGAATGACCTTCTGTGAAGGGGATTCTATGGAAACAAGTCTAGCTGCCCACAAATGACTCGCAGCTCCCAGCACAGAGAAAGAAGCCCAAGGAGTGAAAGCATCCTCACGATTTCTGTAGGTCTAGCAACTGGCGGCGCCGCTCACTCTGCTCCAAGGAACTGTACTTGGACTTGTATTGGGACAGTCGAGGGTGCGGGGCAGCTGTGCTGTTCAGTTCTTGAGACACAGAAAAGCTACTAGCTAGGGCTTGACTCAGTTCTTCCATCTTCCCTATAAAGAAAATAGCTCATTAGTTCACTTCATCCCATGATGACAGGCACTTATGATGTAATTTTTTTTAAAAAGCTCACGCAACTGAAAATTAATTGTTTCCGTGGAAGAAGGCAAAATGATAAATGAGTCATGTATTAGCAATAATAATGTTATTTTCTACCAGCACTTCAATAATGTTAAGTTTAATAGCTGAGAGAATAAAGTTAGTCTTTGGCTTTTTTCTATTTTTCATCGTAATGAGCAACTCCTGCCATCCAGTAATATGACTGAGCATCTTTGTTTTGTTTTGTTTTGTTTTTCAAGACAGTTTCTCTATGTTATCTTGGTTGTCCTGGACTCACTTTGTAGATCAGGCTGGCTTCGAACTCACAGTGATCCTCCTGCCTCTGCCTCCGGGTGTTGGGATTAAAGGCGTGTGCCACCATGCCCAGCGTGACTGAGCATCTTAACTCTTTTCCTAAATAGTTCTAAAGAGTCATCACTCAGTAACAAATATAACTCTGATGAAAACTTTTGTTGTGTTGTAACCCTAGTTGACTTCAAACTTACTGATACACAGACACACACACACAACTACCTCTCTGCCCCCAAGTGCTAAGATTAAGACATAGTCTTTAAAAACAACAACAACAACAATGAACAAAAGAAAGAAGGAAAGAAAGAAGTGCCCTAGGAGACAGGTATGGCAGCTCACACTTGGGAAGTGGAAGCAGGCTCATGCGGGAGGAGGGGGAAAGCCAGCGCCATCCATCCTCAGCTTGGGAGGAAGCTGAAGACCAGCCTCCACTATATGAAACTCTTCTTCAGGAAACAAAAACAGGGCTAACCATGGTGACACTTGCCTTTAATCCCAACACTTGGGAGGCGGACGCAGATGGATCTCTGTGTGTAATCTGTAAATTTAATGCAATTTCCATAAACATTCCACCCAAATTCTAATGACACTTGTTACAGAACTAGGGGGAAAAAAAAAAAAATCAAAACTCTATATAGAAACACAAAAAGAAAAAAAAAAAAAAAAAAAAAAAAGAAACACAAAAAGACCAATCCTAAGCAGAGAAAACACTGCTGAAGATATCACAACATCTGATCTCAAATTATACTAAAGCCGCAAAACAGGCACAAAAACATACATGGAAAGCAGTGGAATAAAAGAGGCCTCCCCCCCAAAAAAACATACAGGAGCACTTGGGAGGCAGGGGGATCATTGTGAGTTCTAGGCCAGCCTGGTCTACAAAGTGAATCCAGGACAGCCAAGGCTATACAGAGAAACCTGCCTCGGGGGGGGGGGGGGGAGGAGACAAAGAGTATATACAGCATACATATTCAGCAATAAAGGCTGAAATCTGAAGGAAAATGGATAGCTCTCTAAAGCATTATTTTAAGTGAAGTAATGAAGACTTAAAAAGATAACTTTTGAGCCCAGTGTGGTGGCAAACACCTTTAATCCCAGCACTCGGGAGGCAGAGGCTGGGAGATCTCTGTGAGTTCTAGGCCAGCCTGGTCTACAAAGTGAGTCCAGAACAGCCAAGGCTACACAGAGAAACCCTGTCTCAAAAAACAAAACAAAACAAAAGAACCTAGTGATGCACATGGGAGGCAGAGGCAAGTAGATCTCTGTGAGTTCAACGACAGCCTGGTCTAAAAGTGAGTGCTAAGAAAGACCCTGTCTCAAAATCAAACCAAACAAACAAAAACTGGCTGCTCTTCTAAAGGACCTGAGCTCAGTTCCCAGCACCTACACGGCAGCTTAAAAGCATCTGTAACTCTAGTTCCAGATTCCAAGGACCTGATGCCCTCTTCTAGCCTCTGAGGGCACCAGGCGTGTACATGTTGCACATGTATACATATAGGCAGAACATTCATACATAGAAGATAGTAAATAAAAATAAATCTTTTTAAAGGAGGAGAGGACAAAAAAAGAGCATCTATGACATGAATGAGAGCAGAAAGAAAGCTGGGAGAAAGACATAACAGGATGAGACGGCAGGAAAAGAAACAATAAAAACAGATTTTGTCTGAATATACCACAGTGACACCCACGTCTTTATTTGCTATAAGTAAGTAAATACAGACATGATAAAAATATGGTAGCCCAGTGCAGAAGCACACACCGATAACCACAGCACTCAGAAGGGTCACTGCAAATTGAAGGCTAAGCTGGTCTATAATATAGTGAGTTCCAAGCCAGCCAAAAATACATTAGAGAGACCCTGTTCCAAAACAAAAACAAAAATGTGGTGAGTCAGGCCTGTAATCTCATCTCAGCTACTCCACAGGGAGAGGAAGAGGATGAATTAAAGGCCTGGCTGGCCTAGAGAGTAAGCTCACAACCAGCCTCCGTAACTTGGTAAGACCCTATCTCAGGAAAAAAGAACAGAAAAGAGGAAAGGGGCTGGAAACAGGCTCACTAATACCTAAATTTCCAGCACTGGGAGACGGAGGCAGGGAGGGAGGATCAGTAGCTCAAGGCCAGTCTCAGATACACAGGGAATTCTAGACACGTGTGGGCCTATTGAGACCCTGCCTCAAAAACAAACAAACAAACAAACAAATGGGTTGTAGAGATGGCTCTGGGGTTAGGTGCACTTGCCAATCCTGCAGAAGCAGGTTCAATCCCTATCACTAATACAGTGGCCCACAACAAATATGATGCCTCCTTCTGGCCTCTATACACATACATATAGCTAGGCACATAATAAAATCTTTTTTATTTGTTATTTATTATTATGTATACAGAGCTCTGCCTGCATGTACATCTGCAGGCCAGAGGAGGGTATCAGATGACATGTGGTTGCTGGGAATTGAACTCATGACCTCTGGAGGAACAGTCAGTGCTCCTAACTTCTGAGCCATCTCTCCAGCCCCATAAAATCTTTTTTAAAGCGGGTAGCTGGAATTATAGCTCAATAGAGGAGTGTTTCCACTGTATGTGTGATGTCCTCAGGTTCAGTTCCCAGTTCTGCAATCCAATCAATCAAGGTAGCTAAGCAACTGGCTTTGTAGCTCAGTGACAGTATTTGGTTTTGATTGAATGTGAGGTGGGTGGGGCTAACATACATGGACTCACCATCTTAACCATTTAAATATACAGTTCTGAGCCAGGCATGGTAGCAGAGTCAGGTAGATCTCTGAGTTCGAGGCCAGCCTGGTTTACAAAGTGAATCCAGGACAGCCAAGGCTACACAGAGAAACCCTGTTTGTTTTCCAGGACGGAGTTTCTCTGTGTAACAGCCCTGGCTGTCCTGGAACTCGATTTGTAGACTAAGCTGGCCTCCAAACTCATAGACATCTGCCAGCGAGTTACTGGAATTAAAGGCATGTGCCACCATGGCCCACTAAGAATGGGATTTTTTTTTTTTTTTTAAGAAAATGTGTTAAGTATGACATATTAGGGGCTGAAGAGATGGCTCAGAGGTTAAGAGCACTGGTTGTTCCTCCCAAGGTCCTGAGTTCAATTCCCAGCAACCACATAGTGGCTCACAACCATCTATAATGGTGCCTTCTTCTGGCATGCAGCCACACATGCGGGCAGAATACTGTACAAATAATAAATAAATAAATCTTTATAAAAAAAAAAATGGAGCCGGGCGTGGTGGCGCACGCCTTTAATCCCAGCACTCAGGAGGCAGAGGCAGGCAGATCGCTGTGAGTTCGAGGCCAGCCTGGTCTACAAAATGAGTCCAGGATAGCCAAGGCTACACAGAGAAACCCTGTCTCGAAAAACCAAAAAATAAAAATAAAAAAAAAGAATGACATATTATCAGCGTGAATTAATGTATCAAAGTATCTGTAACATAACCGGAGTATCCCGTGGGGAATTATTGAGCTCCTCACCTCACCCCCGTAAGGTATCCCCACTGTATGTCATTAAAACTGTCCCTAACGGTACCTAAGGGGCTGGTACACGCCTACAATGGGAGCAAGGTAGGAGGCGCAGGAAACAGACCTAAGTCCTAAGTGTCGGGCCCAGTAAAGCCTCTTCCCCAGCCTACAGTTTTTCCCACCAAGCGGCCGTGGACTCTGCTGTCCTCCTCGCCACTGTCACCACTGTCTCTGGCAATGGGGTCGTCTGTCTCTCGGTTACAGAATTCGCCCGGCCACACAATAACGTTCTTGCATGAGTTGGAGCCAAACTGCCTAGCATAGGACAGAAACATGGGCAAACCCGAGAACCCTAGACTGGTCGACTGCTGTAAAACCAGAGTCCTGGTCCGCCGGAAGAAGTTACAGCTTGCGGTTGAGAGACAACTCCAAAGGAGACAGGACCGAACTCTGACTTACCGTACCAAGGTGCCACACGCTCGCTCCGCCGGCGCTCCGCGGGATGACCAATGAGCTGCCGTAGCGGGGCTAGGCCCGCCCCCTCAGACTCCTCATGCGAAACTTCCGGCTCCGCCTGCCGTGGTGCATCACGGGAGCTGAGTCGCCGCAGGCCATTACTTCCTCCCTGAACTGTGGGGCTCTTCTTGTTCACCAGGGAGGGGCTTCCTGATTTGGTGTTTGCGATTCAGGCTAGATTACTAGTGGTGCAGAGGCTTTACTCCTGAGCACAAAATTCTCCCGGTTCCTGTCGCAGACAAAACTGTGACTTCGTGGCCGCCACCTCCCCGGGTCTGCCCAAGCTCTAGAGATGCGCCGACAGCTCCTTTGTCTTACCTATGCGATTTTCTGAATGATTTTTCAAGTTCCGAACTGATAAACGTTCTTTCCCCATTCTCCCCGCCAAACTAAGTCAGTAATTGCCGTCTGGCAGGTTCTCAAGGTCAGACATCTACACTTGAATCTACCTTAGGATTTCTGGGGTAGACTCAGAATCCCTACTTGGAAAAAAAAAATCCCCATTCATGAACCTAAACTTGAGGATTTAGAATTGGGACAATGGCCAGGTGGTGGTGGTGCACGCCTTTAATCTCAGCACTTGGGAGGCAGAAACAATCGGATATCTGAGTTCGACCCCAGCCTGGCCTATGACGCAAGTCCAGGACAGCTAGGACTACACTGAGTAGCCCTATCTCGAAGGAGGGAAAAAGAAAAGAAAGAATTGGGCTGGAGAGATGGCTCAGAGGTTAAGAGCATTGGCTGCTCTTCCAGAGGTCCTGAGTTCACTTCCCAGCAACCACATGGTGGCTCACGAGCATCTATAATGAGATCTGGTGCCCTCTTCTGGCCTGCAGGGGTACATGGTGTGCAGCTGTACATGCAAGCGGAACACTGTATATATAATAAATAAATCTTAAAAAAGAAAGAAAGAATTGGGACAATGGTTAATAACCAAAGCAAAATGTGACAGCTGAGCATCATGACACATCCTTTAACCCAGAACTTTGGAGGTGGAGGAAGTCAGATTTCTGTGAGTTCAAGGGCAAATCCCAGGACAGTTAGGACTACAACGTAGTGAGACCTTGTCTCAAAAAGCAAAAAAAGAAAAGAAAATGCCACCAAGCTAGAGGAAGTGAATTCTGTCAGAACCCAAACTGAGGCAGCCATCAGAGGTCTCAAGGCAAACAGGGCCATAGCCAGGATGAGCAAAGAGGGGCAGATCTAAGTCCTGGGTGGTGGGGAGGTAGATATACCTTTGGATATCAGGAATTGGAATCCCATTTTGGGAAAAGGGGGGAGGGGAGGGGCGTAGCTGAAGCCTGGTGCCAGCCAGAGAAAGAAACTGTTTCCTGGAAAGAGAGTTGACACTTTTCCAACAACTTATTAGACCACTTTAACTATGATTTCTTAGGCCTAACTTTTGCCCTCTGCTTAAGCTTGAACTTCACATCACAGCGCTGAAGCTGGAGACGAGGGGAGGTTGCAGGACACTCCTGCCTCCTGCTCCTGAGCAGCTGGGAAATAAGTCCTTAACACCTATTGAAGTTGCAATGGACTATACCATGTCTGGCTTCATCTTCCTTCTTTTTGGGAAGGGGAAGGGAAGGGAAAAGATAGAATTTCACAGCCGGGCGTGGTGGCACAGACCTGTAATTCCAGCACTCAGGAGGCAGAAGCAGATGGATCATTGTGAGTTCAAGCCCAGCCTGGTCTACAAAGTGAGTCCAGGACAGGCAAGACTACCCAGAGAAACCCTGTCTCAAAAAACCCAAAAACAAAAAGTAAAAGAATAAAAAAGCCTGCCTTATTAAGCAGACCAATGTCACAGTCTGATTCCAGAGTTCCGGCCCTGGCCCTGACCGGTCAGTCTTTTTACCAATGTCACAGTGTAAATTCACAGGCCGAGGCACTGACCAGTAAATTCTTGTTCAGAGTCCAAATAAACGTCCATCCATCCCAGTCTGGTGTTAAAGTGGTCGGTATGTGGCTAGTCTTTTTTTATTTTATTTTATTTTTTAGGTTTTTCGAGACAGGGTTTCTCTGTATATCCTTGGCTGTCCTGGAGTCGCTTTGTAGACCAGGCTGGCCTCGAACTCACAGTGATCCACCTGTCTCTGCCTCTTGAGTGCTGGGATTAAAGGTATGTGCCACTACACCCAGCTATGTGGGTATTCTTGAACCCTAACATTCTAAGCTGGTGTTTCGCACTGGCTGAGCCATTCCATTATTAATCTAAGGAGAACCTTAGCCGTTTAGAGGCAATCCTTTTTGAATTTTCATTTTCAGATAGGGTCTCGTGAAGTTGCCCAGTCTAGCACAGACTCACACTTTAGTCTAGGAAGGCTTAACTCTACACTCCCCAGCTTTATCATCCAAGTGGCTTGGATTACAGATCCGCCACCACAAGGCCGAATTTCTACTTGTTGTTTGAAGATTTATTTTCCATGTATGTGTGTGTTTTTGTCTGTTTATGTGTTTATGTACCACAAGCATGCCTGGTGCCCGAAGGAGTCAGAAGAGAGCAGTGAGTCCTGGGGCTGAGGCTACACTGTGGTGTGAGCTGCCTGATGTAGGTTCTGGGAGCCAATCCAAGGTCCTGTGTAAGAGCAGCTCATGCTTTAAACCTCTCTGCCATCTCCAGACCCCTTCCAGCCCTCTTTTTACTTTTTATTCTGAGATACAGTCTCACTAAGTTATTCAGGCTAACCATGAACCCACACGGAGGTCCAGATAGGTCTTAAACCTGAGAGCCCCTGCCTCAGCCTCTTTAGTAGGTGGGATACAAGTCTGTACTACCAAGCTTATTGAAAATAAGTTAATCAAAATTAAAAACTTTTGAGTTGGGGACTGAAAAGATGGCTTACTGGTTATCTTAGAGTTACTATTGCTGTAATGAAATACCAAGGCAAAAAGCAAGCTGGAGAAAAAAGGATTTTATTTGGCTTACATTTCAACATCACTATTCATCCTGGAAGAAAGTCAAGACAGGAACTCAAACAGAGCATGAACCCAGAACTGATACAGAGGTCATGATGGGAGTGTTGCTTACACCTTCTTCTTCATGGCTTGCTCAACCTGCTTTATTTTTAAAAGAACCCAGGACCACCAGGCCAGGAGTAGTCCCACCCACAATAGGCTGGCCCTCTCATATCAATCAATAGTTAAGAAAAGATCCTGGAGGTGGGGGTGGGTTAAGGTCACTGTCTGGCTAGGGCTTGGTGGCACACAACCTTAATTTCAGCACTCAGGAGGCAGAGGGATCGTTGTGAGTTTGAGGCCAGCCTGGTCTACAAAGGGAGTCCAGAACAACCAAGGCTACACAGAGAAACCCTGTCTCGAAAAAACAAAACAAACAAACAAACAAACAAAAAAGATCATTGTCTGTTCTTCCAGAGGTCCTAAATTCAATCCCCAGCAACCACATGGTGGCTCACAACCATCTGTAATAGAATCTGAATCCCTCTTCTAGTGTGCACGAAGAGCACTCATATACATAAAATAAATAAATCTTTAAAAAGAAAAGGTCCTACACAAACTTGCCTACAGCCCAATCTCTCTCTCTCTTTTTCTTTCTTTTTTTTTTTTTTTTTTTTTTTTTTTTTTGAGACAGAGTTTCTCTGTAGCCCTGGCTGTCCTGGAACTCACTCTGTAGACCAGGCTGGCCTCAAACTCAAGAGATCCACCTGCTTAGCCTCCAGCTGATGGGACTAAAAGCGTGCGCCACCACTGCTTTTGTTTGTTTTTGGAGTTCTTAACTCTGAACCCAGGACCTTGTTTCCTAAGACTAAGCTCCTCCTTTTCCACTCCGAAGAACATCTGTTTTCAGGAACCTCCTGGGTCACTTCTAACCACTAGCTGGCCAAACTACAAGGTGAACATTTCCTTAGGCAAGCAAACACTCCAAGCTTTTAATATGGTATTTCCTGGGGCTGGACTATCAACAGGAAGTCTTGTGGACAAAAGCTCTGCCAAAACACTCATTCCGAGAAAAGGACTGGTAAAGCGACAAGTCTGCCCAGCTTGTACTTCCCTGCAGCCTCCACGCGGCAGACCTCACGCCTACAATCCTACTCCTATTCTTAGCTTTCTGAAGCTAGCAAAATGGATAGGGCTAGGTAAGAGCCTAGGCAAAAAAGATGGACCAGACAAAAATCTGCACAAGGTGGTCGAGATATTTATTGGCATAGGAAAGGGTTTCTTTAAACGAGGAGTTCTTAGTCAAGTCGCACATGTGTGTGTGCATATAGATATAAATATATATTCTATATATAAACTGAATTGAAATTCTCCATCTGTACAGTCCTATTTCAAGACGATAAAGCAAAGAAGAGATGGCGTAACATTCCTACTTTTATACCGCAATGTTGAAGGCAGAAGCAGCTAACGATCCCCGGTGCGATCCAAAACCGCTTCTTCCCAACTGTCTCTCAAGACACAGTCACTAATCAGCCGAAAATCAACGAAAATTTCCCGAAACACAGGGGCAATTCTCCCCGATCCCCAGCTCTGTGACCTGCAATTGAGAAGCCACTCGCTAGGCATCCAGGTCAAAGTCGTCGCGCTCCTCATTGTACTCCAGCACGTGCCGCTTGATCTTGGATGAGTCCACCCAAGTGACGAAGTCCTCCATGCTGCGAGTGACGAGAAAGGCGGGATCGGTGACCACGTCCGGGCCCACGCGGACGTGACCCTGCTCCACGAAGGCCACAGCAGCCTGGAGGTGCTGCGCCATGCGCAGCTTGAGGAGCAGAGTAGGCAGGCGGCGGCGGCAGAAGGACGACGCTGAGACGGAGTCGCAGAGCTCCAGCGAGCCGCGCGTGGGCACCAGGCCCAGAGCGTACAGCTTGTCCAACAGCGCCGCCGAGGCACGCACGCGAAATGGGTCGCGTTCGGGCAGGTCGCGCAGGCGCCGCGCCAGCTCGCGCACGGCGCGGCTCAGCTGGTTGTAGCGCGTGTACTCCTCACGCCGCTGGAGCCCGTACCGCCGCAGCACGCGCAGCTCGTGAAGGTTGTGGTCGGTGACCTCCCAGTTTAAGAAGTCCACCTGCTTCAGCAGCTTCTGCTCATGGAACTTAAGCTTTCGCACCATGATGGAGAATGACTGAGACACAGAGCACGTCGAGAACGCAGGGCAACTTCCGCCGGGACGCGAGAAAACCCCGCCGCTCAGACCCCTGAGCCAATAAAAAGAAAGCGGAAAGCCACGCCCCTTTTTTCATTGGTCTTGCTCAAGAACTTCCTGTTTGGAAAGTGGAGCGCGGAGAAAGGCCAGCGGAAGGTCAGAGCTGTGAAACAGCTTGGGGGCATTTTCTAGTTAAGTGCTTTACTTTTAAAAAAAGATTTATTTATTCACTTATATGAGTGTTGTGTCTTCATGCCACCAGAAGAGGGCATCAGATCACATTGTAGATGGTTGTGAGCCACCATGTGGTTGCTGGGAGTTGAACTCAGGACTGTTAGAAGATCAGTCAAGTACTCTTCACCTCTGAGCCATCTCTCCAGCCCATAGTTTAGTACTTTAATACATTTTTGTTTGTTTGTCTTGTTTTTTGTTTTTCGAGACAAGGTTTCTCTATATTATCTTGGCAGCCCTGGAGTCGTTTTGTAGACCAGGCTGGCCTCGAACTCAAAACATCCGCCAGCCTCTGTCTCCCGAGTGCTGGGATTAAAGGCACGTGCCGCCACGCCCGGCTTGCTTTAATAATTTTACCTCAAATATATGCCTTTGGTGACTCTGAAGAGTGTCTGCTCCCTCAATAGCTTCAGATACCAGGTTTCAGAAGAGTGACTGCCTTTAAGGGGATTTTCTTTGCTAAAAAACATGGTTAGAGCTGGGCGTCGTGGCACACGTCTTTAATCCCAGCACTCGGGAGGCAGAGGTAGGCAGATCGCTGTGAGTCCGAGGCCAGCCTAGTCTACAATGTGAGTCCAGGACAGCCAAGACTACACAGAGAAACCCTGTCTGGAAAAGCAACAAAACATAGTTAGGCCAGGCAGTGGTGGCACACACCTGTAAATCCTAGCACTCAGGGAGGCAGAGGCTGGCGGATCACTGTGAGTTGGAGGTCAGCCTGGTCTACAAAAACAGTCCAGGACAGCGAAGGCTACAGAGAAATTCTGTCTCAAAAAAAAAAGAAAAAAGTTAGAACTGTGCAAACTTTTCTGATCCAGTGGTCCCTAGAGCTGACAAATAGTCTTGCTCTAGCAAGTGTCAGGTCTGTCACTGGACTGGCAGAGGGGTTCTCTTTGCCAAGTAGTACTGAACAGCACCAAACCTATAATCAGGATGGGGAGCATCCCTGACATCTGCCTTCTACTCTGTTGAGACAGTGTGTCTCCCTAGGTAGCCCAGGCCAGCCACAAATTCATCACAATCCAACCAGCCTCAGTCTTCCAAAATGCTGAGATTAGGAGCCACCATTGTCATCCTATTTTATCTTATTGAGACAGGGCCTCGCTATGTAGCTCTGGCTATGCTGGTACTCTTTACATAGACCAGGCTGGCCTAGAACTTACAGAGATGCAACTACCACTTCCTCCAGAATGCTGGAATTAAAGGCTTGCTTCACTATGCCTGGCTTTTAACTTATTTTAGAGATGTTTCTATGTTACTCAGGTTGATCTGGAGTTTCTGTGTTTCTTACTTTTTTGTTTGTTTGTTTGTGTTTGCTTTTGTTTTTTTCAAGACAGTTTCTCTGTGTAGCCTTGGCTGTCCTGGACTCACTTTGTAGGCCAGGCTGGCCTTGAATTCACAGAGATCCGCCTGCCTCTGCCTCCCAAGTGCTGGGATTAAAGACATGTGCCACCACCCCCTGGCTGGGAGTTCTGTGTTTCAACAGTCCTCAGTAATTAATGATACCCAGTGAATATATGAGAAACTCAGAATGTAGGTACAAGTCTTAACCCTTTTGTCTGTAAAAGATGAAGATATGTCAGTCTGGCAAACTCTTGCCCAGAAACTCCCAAGCTTAAGAAAATCTACCAGAACAGTTCCTATCTGAAATCACAGAAGCAGAACTAAGGCCAGAAAACTTTCTACTGAGCCCTCACCTGTAAAAGTATCTTTTATTTGCCTCCTGTAATGGTCATCTCTGAAGGCTTACTGCATCCATCTGCTAACCTAGACCTAGTCCTGGAAACTTCTAGCCTCCGTACAATCTAGAATGTTTTCAGCCTCTGAGACTTACTGCTGAATTAGCTCACTTTTTCTTAGTTCTTTCTGAACTCTGGCTAGTGGTTCAAACTCCTCTCCAAGATGACTGATTTTATCTGGCTTCTCTCAGTTTCTCACTGGATTGCTCTGCTTGGCCTCAAACTAACTCCAGCAATCTGTTCTAATCTTCTGGCTCCTTCTCATTCTCCGGCTTGTTCTGTCTTCACCTGTGTCTAGTTTGTTCTCTCTTCAACCTCTATCTGTAAAACTCTCCAGTAAAAACTGCCTCTGAATTCCACAAACTGAGCTGCCACAAAGTCAACTCCACTGCACTGCCTCTCAACTCCCTCTCCACTGAACTGCCTGACCAGCTCTGACCAGAACTCAGAGATCTACATGCCTCTATGTCCTGAGTGCTGGGACTAGACCTATGCTTTTTTTTACCTGAAACTTGTTCTATTCCAGGCTGGCCTCAAACTCAGAGATATGCTTGCCTCTGTGTCCTGGGATTAAAGGTGTGTCTGTATGCCTGCTGGTTCACACAGACCTAGAAGGTCTTTGGATGTGATCTCTTGCCAGAGCAGCCATGTTCTGAATTAAAATCCCTCTATACTCACCCTGATAGGCCCTTCCCCGCTCAAACCCTACCAAACATCAAGCTCCTGGCGCCACTGCACACAATCGCCACTTCAGAAGTGAGATCAAAGAGTCAGCTCCTATTCCCAGGTTCATTCCAATCCAACACTAAACCTCAGAGGGTTTCTCTGGGGCTGCAGTGCCAGCGCCTTCCATGGTCTCTCTCCTCTCCTCTTCTTCCCCTTCCCCCTCCCCTTTCTCCAAATCCCTCAACTTGCTACCACCTAAACAGTCGATGGATGGACTCCATTTGGTGTCTGTCTAGATGATCTGTGCGAGTAAGTACCAGTGATGCAACAGTTCCCCTGTTCGTGTCACCAGAGAGACACTCACTGCCCCCTTCCTTTTTGCTGTCCTCTGGGTCTGAAACAAAGGGCAGAGCATGAGTGTGGTACAGCCATCCATGTACACCAACCAAGCCAGTATACAATCTAAACTGCTGCATCATTATCTTTCTAGCTCTCTAGGCGTCCCAGACCTAGAAGGAAATACACTTCAAGCCTTTTTACAGGGCCACAGATTCTAAAGGGAGCTGAGGCAAATTGGCTTAGCAGTTAAAAATACTTGTTGCCAAATCTGATGATCTGAGGTCGGTCCCCAGGACTTGACAAACATGCTTGAAGTGACAATATGAACTAATGCAAGACAAAACGTATAAAACCGCAGGTTTATTGCAAGTAGCTCTTGGCTGCCATACAGGGGAAGGGTAGGAGGGAGAATAGGAAAGATGCAGAGAGAGGAGAGAGAACCCAAAACGAATGGTTTGTATAGTGAAGGGGGAGGGGAAGCTCCTGCCCTTGAGCTGGAAAGTTCAGGGTACAGGGCGGGTTATGGCAGCTCGCATCAGAGGGATGAAGGGAGAAGCTCAACAAGAACACGATGAAAGGAGAGAACTGACTCCCATACGTTGTCATCTGATGCCCAGTACATGCACTGTGTCACACACCAATTCAATAAAGGTAATACAAAAATTTTAATCTGGCCAGGTGGTGGTGGCACATGCTTTTAATCTCAGCACTCAGGAGGCAGAGACAGGCAGGTCTTTATTTTATTTATTTATTTTTTTTGAGGTTTTTTTTTATTTTTCAAGACAGGGTTTCTCTGTGTAGCTTTGGCTGTACTGAACTTGCTTTGTGGACCAGGCTGGCCTTGACTCACAGAGATCTGCCTTCCTCTACCTCCTGAGTGCTGGGATTAAAGGCAGGCACTACCATGCCTGGCCACAGGCCCATCTTTGTGAGTTTGAGGCCAGCCTATCTACAGAGTGAGTTCCAGGACAGCCAGAGCTGTTACACAGAGAAACCACACCTTGAAAAACAAATAACAAAAAATAAAACAAAAATCTTAACCTGAAAAAAGTTCTAAGGGTCATCTCGATTACTGTGTTGGGAACAGTGGTGTGTGTGTGTGTGTGTGTGTGTGTAGGGACTGGAGCACAGAAAGTATATGGAGGCTACTATAGCCATCCAGTTCAGATCAGAAAGAAGATACCTAAAGCCAGGAAAGCAGTACTGAGATGCTTGTAAAAGGGGAATGAGAAAATTATGACAAGAGTCAAAGATGACTTTGACACGCCAACAGCTAGACAGACATACACACACACACACACACACACACACATACACACACACATACACACACACATACACACACACACACACACCACCTGAGATGGGAAAAGAAGATAGAATTACAGAACAGATCTGGGCATGGTCAAGATCAGAAATTCCATTAGGTATACGGTAGGTTGGAAACATTTACTAAAAGTTAAATAGTGCCAAGTATAGTGATGAACACCTTTAATTCCAGCACAGAGGAGGCAGAAGCAGGTGGATCTCTGTGAGTTTTGAGGCCAACCTGCTTTATATAGAGAGTTCCAGGACAGCCAGGGGTATATAAAGAAACCCTAATTCTGATCTCTGAAACCCCATGTTGGAGGGCAAGAACAGACTACAAGTATCTCCCAACACACACATGCGCACACACACACACACACGCATGTACACACACACGCATGTACACACTCACACACCCAAATAAACATAATAAACATCATCCCAAGTTCCTAAATGGCAGACAGAGCCATTTTCAGGCAGGAACGATGAGGCTGGGAGATAAGAAGTGGACACACACACACACACACGCATGTACACACTCACGCATGTACACACTCACACACCCAAATAAACATAATAAACATCATCCCAAGTTCCTAAATGGCAGACAGAGCCATTTTCAGGCAGGAACGATGAGGCTGGGAGATAAGAAGTGGACAGACATCCGGGCATGGCAGCACACACCAGCACTTGGGGAGCAGAGGTAGGTGGATCTTTGTGAATTCCAAGCCAGCCTGCTCTATAGAGTGAGTCCAGGACAGACAAGGCTACACAGGTAAACTCTGTCTAGAACCAAAACCAAAACAAACAACAAAAAGTGGGACACAGACTTTGAGGCCAGCCTGGTTTACAAAGCAAGTCCAAGATAGCCAAGGCTACACAGAGAAACCCTGTCTCAAAAAGAAAAAAAAAAAGCAAAACAAAAGTGCGGCAGTTTAGAGATAGGGCTCTCAATCCATGTCCTCAGTAATGACTCAAAAAATGTCCTGACTGGGGGCTGGAGAGATGGCTCAGCGGTTAAGAGCACTGTCTGCTCTTCCAAAGGACCCGGGTTCAATTCCCAGCCACCACATGGCAGCTCACAACTGTCTGTAATTCCAGTTCGAATGGATCTGACACCCTCATGCTAAAATAAAATTAAATAAAGAATAAAAAAAAAAAATGTCCTGACTGAGCCAGGTGTGGTGGCACATGCCTTTAATCCCAGCACTCAGGGAGGCAAAGGCAGGTGGATCTCTGTGAGTTTGAGGCCAGCCTGGTCTACAAAGTGAGTCCAGTATTACACAGAGAAACCCTGTCTCAACAAACCAAAAGAAAAAAAAAATGTCCTGACTGGAGGCCAGAGAAATGCCAAAAATGTTTTGGCCCCTGATCTGGTTCCTAAATGATTTTAGGGTTACTTCTTCAACAAAGGGAATGGTAAGAACCAAGGCAGCAGATCAGAGAATGTCTTCATTGGAGGCCACAAATATCAGAAGACCCAGAGGCCCACTAAACCAGAAGCCATTATGCAAGTATGTGGTGGAGAGATGGGAGAGAGAGAGAAGACCAACTGTTTGAGCACTATGAAGACAGGCAGAATTGGAGACACAGGGTGCTGAGGAACAGCCTGATGTGAGTAACTTGTGCTGCCCCCGAAGGCTATGGAAAGTCTGTCCCATGCTGCCCCTGAGGTCCCTTGCCATGCAGCAAGCCTCTGTGTCCATGTCTGTGGCCCATGTTACCACCAAAGGCCATACGGACGTCCCCGGTTTGGACTGCCACCGGGGACCATGTTGAAATCCTAGGGCTGGGGGCTGGAGAGATGGCTCAGTGCTTAAGAGCACAGACTGCTCTTTCAGAGGACCCAAGTTCAATTCCCAGCACCCGCATGGCAGCTCACAACTGTCTATAACTCCTGTTTCAGGGAATCTGACACCCTCACACAGATGTACATGCAGTCAAAACATTAATGTATGAGCCGGGCGTGGTGGCGCACGCCTTTAATCCCAGCACTTGGGAGGCAGAGGCAGGTGGATCGCTGTGAGTTCGAGGCCAGCCTGGTCTACAAGTGAGTCTAGGACAGCCAAGGCTACACAGAGAAACCTTCTCTCGAAAAACAAAAACAAAAACAAAAAAAAATTAATGTACATAAAATAAAAATAAATATTAAAAAAAAAAATCCTAGGGCTGCTCAGAGCTTACTCCACTGACTAGGGCACTCACTAACTGAGGCGCTCAGGAACACAGCTGTGCTCATCCTGGTGACTGTGGCATGGGTGAACTGACAGGTCCTGTGAGCTGGAAAAAAGGCCCCTGCCCCTTGCCAGATGCTGGACTCAGGTGATCCCACTGCTAAAGAGTTTGTGGGCTGACCAACTCAACTTCCACCCAGGCCTAGACCCAAAGCTTTGAGTTGGCCCACCCCAACTATGTCTTTGCTTTTATTTATTTATTTTATTGTATGAGTGCTCTATCTGCATGTACACCTGCAGGCCAGAAATGGGCATCAGATCTCATTATAGATGGTTGTGAGCCACCATGTGGTTGCCGGGAATTGAACTCAGGACCTCTGGAAGAGCAGACAGTGCTCTTAACCACTGAGCCATCTCTCCAGCCCCTTGCTCTGTTTTTTTGAGACAGGGTTTCTCTGTGTAACAAGAGCCCTGGCTGTTCTGGACTCACTTTGTAGACCAGGCTGCCCTTGAACCCACAGAAATTTGCCTGCCTCTGCCTCCTGAGTGCTGGGATTAAAGACGCATATCATCATGCTTGGCCCCAACTATGTTTTTGGTTGTTGTTATTGTTTGTTTTATTTTTTACTTTTTGAGACAGGGTTTCTCTGTTTTAGCTCTGGCTGTGCTGTCATTCACTATGTAGACCAGGCTGGCCTCTAACTCACAGAGATCCAGTCTGCTTTTAATCCTGAGTGCTGGGACCAGCACCACTACGACAGGCTCCACCCCAACTATGAATTGCTGGGCCACCTGCAGGATCTCCATGACACAGGGCAACAACAGGATATCTGAGAGGAGTCCCAGGTGAGGATCCAGTGTTGATAGTGCAGCAGAAGCCAGGGGCCTCAAACCAGACCAATGACTCAGTGCAATGCACGTTTGCAAGTAAAGCTGTGTGGACAAAATGTGTGACCCATGCATCTTCTTTTCTTTCTTTCTTTCTTTCTTTTTTTTTCCTGAGACACATTTCTCTCTGTGTAGCCCTGGCTGTCCTGGACTCACTTTGTAGACCAGGCTGGCCTCGAACTCACAGTGATCTGCCAGCCTCTGCCTCCCGAGTGGTGGGACTAAAGGTGTGCACCACCACTGCCCAGCCTGACCCATGCATCTTCTAAGGCAAGGTTTTTTGTTTGTTTCATTTTTGGGTTTTTTGTTTTTGTTTTTGTTTTTCTATTGTGGGGAAGCCTGCAATGGTGGAGGGCGGGTACAAAGGGTCAGGAGATGAGTGGGATTGGGGCCCATGATGTGAAACTCACAAAATATATATATATGAAGAGTTCTGCTTTTTGTCTTTGTTATCTGTGTAGCCTTGGCTATTTTGAACTGGCTTTGTAGACCAGGCTGGCCGTGAGCTCACAGCAATCCGCCTGCCTCTGCCTCCCTGAGTGCTGGGATTACAGGCCTGGGCCACTGCACCAAGCTTGTTTTTGCTCTTTTTAAGTGGCACCTCTGCCTAAAGGTTCTAAGGACTGTGGATATGTGACTGAAACTAGGAGGAGGCAGCTAGGCCAGCTGGACGGACTACTCATTTCCCTGCCTGTGCCTCATGCTAGTTTCTGTCATTTTAACTCCTGTTTGTTGTTTATTTTGAGACAGGATCTCACTACATGGTCCTGGCTGGCCTTGAATTTGATTTGTAGACCCAACTGGTCTCAGATGTACAAAGATCTGCCTGCCTTTGCCTCTAGAGCGCTGGGTTTAAATGCATATGCCACAAAGCCTGGTCATTTTAACTATATTGATACTGTGGCCTCGGCCTCCCAAATTCTGGTATTACTGGCATGCAGCACAATGCCCAGCTTTTGAGAAAATATTTTCAAATATGTGATCATGGTTCTAGCTTAGTCTGCCTCCCAAAAACCTGCCAGGTTTACTGTGCAGCAGCCCATGACCTTTGTCCCACTACAGACCCTCAGCGTTGCTTCCTGGGCTACTACATAGTAATGGTGTGTCTTCTATACTGCCACTTAGTGGGACTTCCTTCCCCGTTCCTAAACAATGAAGCTCCATCTCGTGCCTGGGTGAAAGATGAATGTTGTTTCCTATGAATCAGGCCCCAGTAGGAAAGAGAACATGTTCCAGTCAAAAGGAAGAAAGAATCAAGCGTAGTGGTGCATGCCCGTAATCCCAGCACTTGGGGAGGCATAGGCAGAGGCCAGCCTGATCTACACAGCAAGTGCAGGACAGCCAGGGCTCTGTCACACAGAGGACCCCTGACTCAAAACAAAACAAAAGAACCAACCAAACAAGCAAATAAAAAGAAAAGACATCCTTTCCGAAGAGATGAGCAGGATGCAATGAAATCATAAAGGTCAGTGCAGTTTCCTGGTAACCATGAGGCTGTTACCCTTAGAGCTGAAGAGGGCCCCTGGGGTTTAACGAGTTCTGGAAATCTCTCTAGGGTGAAATGCTTGTTTTTCCTAAGAACATGGAAATGAGAGTAGGAGTTAGGAAAAACATACCTAGATCATATATAAATCTAAAATGTCTGTCATTCAAATGTGACTGAAGTGTTTGTAAACAAAGTAAAGACAATCCAGGAAGCAAGCTTGTTATCACAGAGACTGAGGCCAGAATGGCAACAAGATGAGCCTGAATTACAGAGCTAATTCAAGACCAGTCTCAGGAACAATGTACTGAGACTCCAACTCAAAAGATAACTGAGTTCAGTGATATATCGCTGGCCCAAATGAGAGTAGGAGTTAGGAAAAACATACCTAGATCATATATAAATCTAAAATGTCTGTCATTCAAATGTGACTGAAGTGTTTGTAAACAAAGTAAAGACAATCCAGGAAGCAAGCTTGTTACCACAGAGACTAAGGCCAGAATGGCAACAAGATGAGCCTGAATTACAGAGCTAATTCAAGACCAGTCTCAGGAACAATGTACTGAGACTCCAACTCAAAAGATAACTGAGTTCAGTGATATATCACTGGCCCAACATGCCCGAGTCCCTAGATTCAATCCCCAGACACACACACACACACACACACACACACACACACACACACACACCAATCAAGGTAGTGGGATATGTTGGAATGACCTTCTCCCACATTGTATGAAGGTGAAGGTGTGTCCAAGTATTTTCAGTTTTTTTGTTTGTTTTTTGTTTTTCGAGACAGGTTCTCTGTGTAGCCTTGGCTGTTCTGTATTTGCTTTGTAGACCAGGCTGGCCACAAGCTCAAAGCGATCCACCTGCCTCTGCAGGGATTAAAGGCATGTGCCACCACGTCCGGCTGGTATTTTCAATTGTTAGTATGAGCCTGACACCAGGATGCAGGATATGAAAACTGTGTCATTTATTCACCTGCCTTTGAAAGAAAGGTAAACTGTCCTAAGGAAGGTAACCCTCCCCAAAACCAACCAAGTAAAGAATGTGGCCTTTTGGGATATGACTTTCTCACGTACTCTGGTGCCTCACATTTGACCATGTCCCCTGGAGGGGGAGACCTGGTGGCACTCAGAGGAAGGACAGCAGGTTGCCAAGAAGAGACTTGATACCCTATGAGAATATACAGGGGAGGAGGTCCCCCTCAGGAACAGTCATAGGGGAGGGGAATAATGGGAAAATGGGGAGGAGGGAAGAATGGGAGGATACAAGGGATGGGATAAACATTGAGATGTAACAAGAATATATTAATAAAAAAATTAAAAAAAAAAAAAGAATGTGGCTTTTTGCATAATAAAGAGCTGGCAGCCAACACTGGGTCAGGAAGGACTCCCAGTGGGAGAAGCAGAGGAACACAAGAAAAGACAGAAGCAAGCAGAAGGGAGACTGGATGGAGCTGGAAAGCAGACAGCGAGAACACGTGGAGAGACACAATGGGTGGAGTTGGTTAAGTTAGAAGCAAGCCGAGACACTGCCCTGCTTCAGTCGGCCTGTGTGTGATGTCATTGATTGCCTACCTGGCCCGGGGGCGTGGCCCAGTGAAATACATAAAGGGACAGACCCACCTTGGCCCTCCCCTCTTACCCACTTTCCCCTCTCCCTCTCTCCCTCTCCTCTTTCTTCCTCTCTTCCTTTGTCTCTCTCTCTCTCTGGGGTACCCCTCCCCCCTTTTCTTCTCTTCTCGTGCTCCTTTAATAAACTTCTCCATCTATTGCCTGGCTTCTTATTTTTAATTATTAAAACCCTAGCAAAAGCCCAACAACTTTAAGCTATATAGATGTCTCTGTCTTAATTAAACCTCAAGCAGGATCCCCAAAAGCCCTGAGTAGGGATGTCCCTATTCTTCGGAAACCCTATCCACTGTATTAAGTTAGTTTCACTGGGTGGTGGGGGGGGGGAGGGAAGGGGGGTTGAGGGAGGGAGTAGTGTCTACAGCAATGCCCAGTACCCAGCAAGCACTAAGGAGATGGTTGCTGTTGTTAGCCTCAACTAGGAGAAAGGTCCATTAACAAGAGATTATAGGAAAAAGAGACTCTCGGGGCTGGAGAAATGGCTCAGTGGTTAAGAGCGCCGCCTGTTCTTCCAGAGGTCCTGAGTTCAATTCCCAGCAACCACATGGTGGCTCACACCATCTATAATGTAATCTGATACCCTCTTCTGCAGATAAAGCACTCATATGCAATAAATAAAATAAATAAATTTAAAAAAAAGAAAAAAAAAAAAAAAAAAAAAAGAAAAAGAGACTCTCAAGCAGGTAGGGGAATGCTTCCAGCAGAGATGGGGAAATGTTTGCAAGTTTGAAACCAGCATGGCCTTGTAGCCAGTTCTAGGCCAGCTATGGCTACATACATAGCGTGACCCTGTCAAAACAAAAGAAAGAAGCTATGAGGAACATACATCTTTAGGGTCAAGGCTAACCATATGGCAAGGGACCAAGTTTCTTGTCAGGTGTGTGTGTGAGTGTGTGATGTGTCAGGTTCACGGGCTAACCTGGTCACTGTGCGTTCCAAGAAGCAATGCCAACTCTTGCTTGTTGATGCAAAAATGTTTTGCTTCATAACTGCTTTTTCCGGGCCTATGGTTTGTTCACGTTTCCCTTTTATTTACTTATTTTATTTTATTTTTATTTTTATTTTTTTGAGGCAGGGTCTCTGTATAGTTCTGGCTGGCCTAAGATTTACTATATAGACAAAACTGAGCTAAGATTTACAGTGTTCCTCCTGCCTTTCCGAGTGGGTGGGGTTTACAGGAATGTACCATAACACCCAATTTTGTTTTGTGACAGGTTTTTTTTTTTTTAAAGATTTATTTATTATGTATACAATGGTCTGTCTGCATGTACACCTGCAGGCCAGAAGAGGGCATCAGATCATATTATAGACGGTTGTGAGCCACCATGTGGTTGTGGGAATTGAACTCAGGACCTCTGGAAGAGCAGTCACTGCTCTGAACCTCTGAGCCATTTCTCCAGCCCCTTGTGACAGGTTCTTAAGCGGTCCACCCTGACCCTCCAACTCACATAGAATCAAGGCTAACCTCAAATTCGTGATCTTCAATCCCTGATCTCTACCTTCCAAGTGCTAGAACTACGGGCATGCCCAGGGTTCTTCAATTTATAGTTTGAAACAGGGTCCTGTTATATATCCTTGGCTGGTCTAGAACTCACAGAGATCCACCTGCCTCTGTCTCCCAAGTTCTGGGACTAACTGTGTCCACCACCACATCTGGCTAGTTTTTTGTTTGTTTGAGAAAAGGTCTCACATTGTAGCTTAGCCTACATAGTCATCCAGCCTCCAAATAATGATAGTTCTGGGTCAGCTCCCTGGTTTTTTGTTTTGTTTTGTTTTTTTAACTTTTGGTAAGACCTTGTTATGTGACCCAGGCTGTCCTGGCACTCACTACTATGGCCACAAACTTAGGACCCTTCAGCTTCAGCCTCTCAGGTGTGTGTCACCATGACCAGATATTATTATTATTATTATTTTTTTTTTTTTTGGTTTTTCAAGACAGGGTTTCTCTGTGTATCCTTGGCCATCCTGGACTCACTTTGTAGACCAGGCTGGCCTCGAACTCCCAGCGATCCACCTGCCTCTGCCTCCCGAGTGCTGGGATTAAAGGCATGCGCCACCATGCCCGGCTCCAGATATTAATTTTTATAGGGAGTCCAATTCAGATTTTTACCAATGAAAATGGGTTCCTCAAGACAGCCAAAGGCCTCAACCTTTAGCAGCACTAATTTATACCAGTTAATCAGTTAATCTGTTACAGGAATGAGGAGGTTGCAAGCTCTAGCCAGAGCAGGAAAACAAGGCTTACGGTGGAAAAGGGTTGGGGCTAAAATCTTTGTCTGACCCCAGACATCTCCAAGAGAAAAGGAGGTTGTTTTTGTTTGTTTTGGTTTTTTGAGACAGGTTTTCTCTGTGTAGCCCCTGGCTGTCCTAGAACCCATTCTGTAGACCAGGCTGGCCTCAAACTCACAGAGATCCGCCTGCCTCTGCTTCTGTCTCCACCACTGCTGAGGAGGTCCTTAATATGTGTTCCACTCAGGCTGGGATAAGTGTCTTTTCATGCATTTTTCACAGCACTGGCCACACTAGGCAGGAACATCTTGCCTATGTGTGAAGATACTTTCAAGCTTCCAGAAGATAAGCACGGTGTCTTACTTTATTGTCTTTGTAGTCCAGGGGCCTGGCAGATTAGCGGTACTCGGTTAATTTGTTGTTTGGAATACATAACTTAACGAATGAGACAGACTGTGAATTAAAGACCAGGAGGGGCAAGGCAGCAGTGCTAATCGTTGCACTATTTGTTCCAGAGTTCAGTACAATCCCTGTCTTACTCATTTCTGTATAAACTGGAGGGTCAAGTCCTGCGAGCCTAGAGGCTATCTACCAAATCACTCCTCTCTCTCTCTCCTTGCTGTTGCTAGCCAGATTGGAAGATCCCGCTCCCGTGAAAGGACAAAGCAACCCAGAATCCGTCCATGCCTAAGCTTGTTACTTGTCACTGCAGAAGTATGTGGTCTTGCGGCAGCCCCCCCCCCCCCCCCCCCCCCCCGCCCTGGCTCATATACCAAAGGAAGCTGCCCAAGGCAGGGGTGCCCCTCGCCCTATCAGGTTCACGGCATCGGGTTTCGCATAGCGGGACACCAGAGTCGCACAGTTTACTGCATCTCGGTTTGAGAACAATCCCAGAGCTGTACTAGCCCCTAGATGGATCGGGAAACGCGAGACGGGAGAGGAGACTGGGGAAAGGGAGTCCGCAGCTCCTGCTCCCCGGCAGCCGACGCGGTTCTCCTAGCCTTTAGCTCCCTCCTTGCCACTCCGCGCTCCGCAAACTTTCGGAGTTTCCCTGCACTTGCGTCACGGAAAAGGCAGGCGGGTGACCGAGTCTAGGAGGCGAAGTCCGGCGGCGGCGGCTGGCGAGCTCCCCCGCGCGGCGCTCCAACCCGGGCGGGAGGTGGCTCCCGGCGCCGGCACCTCGGCGGCTGAAAGCTCGCAGCTCCCCGACTCTGAGGTCCATTTCCTGGATCCTCGCCACCCGGACTGAACCCGAGGGAGGGAGGGCGTCCTCTAGAAGGAAAGAGGGCGGGAGGCCGCCGGTGGCACCCTCGCCGCGGGAGGGCGGAGCTGCGCGGTCCCTGCCTCACCAGGACGCGCGGAAGTGCGGTAGAGTTTGCTCAATTCCCTAGCCTGCGTTCCCTCCCTCAAACCTCCCTCTTTTCTCTCCACCCCTCACCTCCCCTACAGCTTTCCCCTCCTTCCTAGGGACGCCACCTCCTGGACTCCTTTTTTTCCCTTTTTTTTTTGGGGGGGGGGCGGTGTTTGTTTGTTTTGTATCTAGATTCCTGCTGGCAGCGCTGAGGGGCTGCAAGTGCGGGGAAAGGAGGCTGGGGCTCCGGATCCACAGGACATCGCGGAGAAAGAACCGACGGACAGACGGACCGACGAACAAACAGCCGGCCACGCCATCTATTCGACGGAGCTCCATCTACCAACTGCTGCTGAGTGTTTGCTAGCATACCAGGGACGGGGGTGGTGATGGTGGAGGTTTCCACCAGCATTACTTCTGGACGAGGGCTCTGGGACTCCGATCCGGGTCAGCTTCGTACTCCGAAACTGCCGAGGAATTAGGCAAACAAAAGAGGGGCAGAGAGAGAGGCCAGAAGTCCTCTGAGCGGCTTGTCGCGCCCCCTCGTTCTCTGGGGGTCGGAGCTGGCCACTTGCAGGGCAGGAAGAGGGCACCAAACCAGGCGAGACAGGGTCGCACCCCCTAGGTCTAGTATTTATCGGCTGGTTGTGCAAGCTTTGGCCCTTGTTTTCCTGGCCGGGCTCGTTTGGAGGCCGGACACATCCACCCTTGGAATTGGTTCAGGACTCTGCTGTTATTCTCCTTTTCCCTCTTGGATTTTCTGGATTCTTGAAGACGCGGTGGCCCGGGGAGGAAGGAGGAAGGAGCAGATCTTCAGAGGAATGTGAGAGCCTCCCAAAGCCGGGAGCAGCCAGTAGGAGCTGGGAGCCAAGGGAAGCAGAACTTTGCCTGCGTTCTCGGGACTGTGGTCTGCGCGTGATTGTTTTCAGTCGCACAACATTGTTCCAGTGGACAGTGTCCGTCCTGTTCTTTTTCTAGCAGAGCTCGTTTCTCCAGGTCACTTGACTTTTCTACTTGGTGTGAGAGAAGGGAGAGACTCCCTCCTCAGGGGCTGCCAAGGGAGAGGAGGAAGAAGACTGTGGTCATGACCAACCCCTCCCTGCTCACAGGCAGATAGATACCCCAAGGCTGGATAGGCACTTTCTAGACCATGGACGGATCTTTGAAAAGAAGGCAGCTAGACAGCATTTGTGCATGCTGAGGCCCTTCCTGAGGGCTTGAGTGGGGGGGTTATACAGGACTTTGAGCTGCAAATACATCTTTGGATACCCTGCTGAGTGCCCTGGGTCTGCGTAAGACCTTTTTTTCCCCTCCCAATCCTGACCACCAGATCGCTTAGCCATGGCACTGAAAGGCCGAGCCCTCTATGATTTCCACAGCGAGAACAAGGAGGAGATCAGCATCCAGCAGGATGAAGATCTAGTTATCTTCAGCGAGACCTCACTGGACGGCTGGCTGCAGGGTCAGAACAGCCGCGGGGAGACGGGGCTCTTCCCTGCTTCTTACGTAGAGATTGTCCGTCCTGGCATCAGCACCAACCATGTGGACTACTACACCAGTGGCGCAGGCTCCCTGGGCACCCAGGTGAGTTTGTATAACAGTCCAAGTATGGCCAGTCCAGCCAGGAGTGGTGGGGGCAGTGGCTTCCTCTCAAACCAAGGAAGCTTTGAGGATGATGATGATGATGATTGGGATGACTGGGACGATGGGTGCACAGTGGTAGAAGAGCCACGGGCTGGTGGCCTAGGTACCAATGGGCACCCTCCACTCAACCTCTCCTACCCGGGTGCCTACCCCAACCAGCATATGGCTTTCCGACCCAAGGCACCCCTGGAAAGGCAGGACAGTCTGGCGTCTGCCAAGCGGGGCAGTGTGGTAGGGAGGAACCTCAATCGTTTCTCATGTTTCGTGCGCTCCGGAGTGGAGGCCTTCATCCTTGGTGACGTGCCCATGATGGCCAAGATTGCTGAGACATACTCCATCGAGATGGGCCCCCGAGGCCCTCAGTGGAAAGCCAACCCCCACCCATTTGCCTGCTCCATAGAAGACCCCACCAAACAGACTAAGTTCAAAGGCATCAAAAGTTACATCTCCTACAAGCTGACACCCACCCACGCTGGCTCACCTGTGTACCGGCGCTACAAACACTTCGACTGGCTCTATAACCGCCTTCTGCACAAGTTCACCGTAATCTCGGTGCCCCACCTGCCTGAGAAGCAGGCCACGGGCCGCTTTGAGGAGGACTTCATTGAGAAACGCAAGCGGAGGCTCATCCTCTGGATGGACCACATGACCAGCCACCCTGTGCTGTCCCAGTATGAGGGCTTCCAGCATTTCCTCAGCTGCCTGGATGACAAGCAGTGGAAGATGGGTAAACGCCGGGCGGAGAAGGACGAGATGGTGGGTGCCAGTTTCCTGCTTACCTTCCAGATCCCCACGGAGCACCAGGATCTGCAGGACGTAGAGGACCGCGTCGATACGTTCAAGTCCTTCAGCAAGAAGATGGACGACAGCGTCCTGCAGCTCAGCACCGTGGCCTCGGAGCTCGTGCGGAAACACGTGGGGGGCTTCCGCAAGGAGTTCCAGAAGCTGGGGAGTGCCTTTCAGGCCATTAGCCATGCCTTCCAGATGGATCCTCCCTTCAGCTCTGAGGCCCTCAACAATGCCATTTCTCACACCGGCCGGACCTATGAGACTATTGGTGAGATGTTTGCAGAACAGCCCAAGAATGACCTCTTCCAAATGCTTGACACACTGTCTCTCTACCAGGGCCTGCTCTCCAACTTCCCTGACATTATCCACCTGCAGAAAGGTAAGCCCTTCCTGAGTGTGGCGCGCTGCTGGTCCCTGGGAAGACCCAAAGGCCTGTTTTATAATGAACAGCTGGCTCATCATGATGCTTCCCTGTCTCTGTCTCCCTCCCTGGCTCAACAAGTGTATTGAGGTGGCTCTCTGGAGGGTGCTGTTGGAGGCAGAGGGCTGGTGTGGACGGCTTTGGCCTTTGTTCTCACTGAGCTCGGTGTATACTTCTTGTCCATTTGGGTTTTTTTTTTTCTCCCACTTACCCCACCATGCAATGAACCCCAAGGTATCACTCTGGGTTCTGGGAACACAGAGATAACCAGGTCCCAGGTCTTGCCTTATATGAACCCAAGACCAAGACACAGACACAGGTGAGAACACAATGCCAGTTGTCTCTTCAGTGTCACAGGCTCACTCCTGCGTCAGCAGCATCTGAGCCCAGACTCTGCCTCTGCCCTGTTGGCTGGCAACTATAGTGCAGGAGGATCTCTGTCCTTGTTTTTTGTTTTTTTTTTTTTTTTTTGTGTTTGTTTTTGCAGATGAAGAAGTCTGTGTCCACAGCAGAGTGATTGCACACGAGTCTGTGCCTCAGCTGGGACTATCCCTTCCTCCTTCCAGCTCCCCAAGGACACATTCATATTGGCAACCTCCCAGGCCCATCATGATGTCAGTTCTCATGGCCCCCTGTGTGGGGGAGGGACAGGATGAGCCCCTGCCTGTTGCTGCTGGAAGTGTTAAGGAACTGCCAGCAAAGTGACTCATCCTGGGTCACATGGGGCACTTAGCTGTGGGGGGGGAGTGGGGGGGGATGCAACCAGGGGTCCAGGGTTCTGTTCACGTGGGCCAATCTAGGTCCCCTTCCCAAGCTGGGTTTCTCTTGTGTTATGGATTGAGTCAGGGCTTGAGTCCTGGGGTATAGGGAGGGACGGCAGGCAGACGTCAAGGCAGAAGGCGTGGTTCTCCCTGGGGCTAGTAACTCAGGAAGAATATATGCAGGGCGTGGGGCTGGCTCCCAGGACCCTAGGCCCTGAGGTCAGAGAGTTTTACTCTGGGGTGGCCCTCTGGCTTGAGCATAAGGAGAAGCATATAGGTCACCTCGACTCCCCAGGCCCCTGTCTTAACCAGGAAGGTGGCTGTTAGACCTGTCTCTAGCTTCCAGGCAGCTTTCCCCCTTCACCTCCTCCTTTACCTCTTTTGTTTGCTGAGCCCTCACATCTCCTCCTACCTTTCTCCTCCCTTCAGCCTCAGGGATTCAAAGCCTGCTTTCTCAAGCAGCTTTGCACCCAGTGTGCCTTGTGTCCCTGGACCTTAGTTCCTTAGGTCTTCAAAGTAGAGGTTCTGGGGGGAGGCCCACCCTGCGCCTCAGGCTGGTTCCATAGATCTGCCTTTGCACTCAGGCCAGAGGAGATAGCAGGTAGCATGGGCCCAGCCTGGCAGGGCTGGTGTCTCCCTGTACGGAAGTGGAGCTCCACACTGTGCTAGGCCTGGGAAAGCTGGTTTAACCAGTTCCTCGGAGGGCATGTTTTTGTGTGGGCAGCAAGAAGCTAGGCACAATGACTAAACAGCTGCCCCCACTCAGTGGGAGAGACTCTCACTTCGGCCAGACTTGGGGCAAAAGGGCAAGCAACCTTGTGTCCACCACACACTTGGTGCTCCTAGCTCTCATTGGAGGGGGGCAGGGAAGAAGAAGAGGAGGAGGAAGGAAGGAAGGAATAAAGCTATATTATCCTTTTTACCTCAGATAGGCAGAAAGGTAGGAGAGGCCGTATCTCAGTCTCCACTGAGTCAGGGCCTGGAGAGACCATGAAACCTGAAACAGCTGCTGTTTTCACTTCCCATGCAGTGCAAGCCTTGCTTTCTCTGAGTTCTGAGCTCTGTCCTTAGTCTAGAGTGAGTCTGAGAGAAGAGCTTGGAGTTAGTCTAAGATAGAACTGGGCAGGCTTTGAAAACTGTAGCCAGAGAGCGTCCTGTACCAGCCTTGCAGATAGAGGTCTTCCTCAGAGAAAGAACAGGACGTTTGGTTCTGGGTCCCAGGATTCTGTCCACCCTGTCTAGACATCTGAACAAGTAGTGGGCATGTGAGGGAACAGTTAGGGGAGGCCCGGGCTGGGGAGTCAGGAGACCAAACCTGAAGGGCTCCCACCCATGAGGTGACCTTGGAGAGTTTTTGCCTGTCAGTCTCTATGTTGATGTGACACAGAGCCTGGAGCTGAACTTGACTCAACCAGCTTGTTCTGCCCACATGGGCATTTGGGGGGAAGAAAAGCCTAGTAATGGCCATCCTGTCACAAAAATTGAATGCAGTGACTGCCCAGAGCAGGCCAGGACCCTGAGTCCTCTCCTGAGAGCCAGCAAGGTCTGTATTACTAAGTAGCTGGTACGGTTCTCTTCGGTTTCACAGATAAGCAGCATTGAGGTGATTTGATAGCAGACTAAGCACAGAGACCAAGTGTATTGGAATCTATTGCACCAGGCAGATGGAGGAGGGAACCTCCCAAGAGCTGGACCATCGGGGTCAAGGATGCAGAGGGGGAAGGAGGAAGGAAGGAGGCTTGGGCTGACTCCTCCAGCATCACCTGGAGGATGTGCTTCGTGTACCTGAGACAGGCCTGGGACTACAGAGCATCCTGGAGGGACCGTGGAATTCATGGTTTAGCTAAAGTAAGGTAGTCCCAGTGGTACAAGCGCTTGCCTAGGGCACAGATAGGTTCAGCTTCATGTAATCCCTTTTCTCCTGAGCAGCAGGGGCTGCTGCTTTCCTCCCTCTTTGGCTTTGTTTTTATTTTATTTTATTTATTTAATTTTGGGTTTTCGAGACAGGGTTTCTCTGCGTAGCCTTGACTGTCCTGGACTCGCTTTGTAGACCAGGCTGGCCTTGAATTCACAGAGATCCGCCTGCCCCTGCCTCCCAAGTGCTGGGATTAAAGGCGGGCGCCACCACCACCCGGCTACCGCTTTTAATTGTGTGTCTGTGTTGGGGTGTGTGCACATGAGTGAGGGTACCCACAGAGGCCAGGAGAGGGCCTGGCGTGCCCTGGAGCTGCAGTTACTGGCAGGAGTGAGCTGTCCCCTGAACTCTGGCCCTTTGTAAGAGCAGCAGACGTGGGTATAACTATCTCTCTAACTCCAGCTGTTGCTCCTCCTTTTTTGAGACAGGGTCTTGTTTTGTACCCCAGTCTGGTCTCAAACTCCTGATCTTCCTGCTTCTGCCTCTTGAGCACTAGAACAACACACTTGTACTACTGTTCTTGGTCTGCCTAGGCTATTTTATTTTATTTTTAAAAATATTTTATTGATTCTTTGAGAATTCCATACAGCATAATTTTATCATACCCACCCCTTACTCTAATTCTTTCCAGATGCATCCTCCTTCCTACTCCCCCATTTGTGTGTGTGTCTGTTTGTCTGCCTGTCTATTTGAGACAAGGTCTCATTATACAGCCAAAGTTAACCTGGAACTCTATATAGACCAGGTTGGCCTCAAACTTGTGTCCTGAGACCTGGAATTAAAAATGTGATGTGGCCGGGCGTGGTGGCACACGCCTTTAATCCCAGCACTCGGGAGGCAGAGGCAGGTGGATCGCTGTGAGTTCGAGG
Organism: Acomys russatus; assembly: GCF_903995435.1. Taxonomy (NCBI): domain Eukaryota; kingdom Metazoa; phylum Chordata; class Mammalia; order Rodentia; family Muridae; genus Acomys; species Acomys russatus. Next base: position 48,129,258 of record NC_067150.1, on the reverse strand, counting down.
CCAGCCTGGTCTACAAAGGGAGTCCAGGATGGCCAAGGCTACACAGAGAAACCCTGTCTCGAAAAAACAAACAAACAAACAAAATAAATAAATAAATATGTGATATGAGCCGGGCGTGGTGGTACACACCTTTAATCCCAGCACTTGGAAAACAGAGGCAGGTGGATCTCTGTGAGTTCAAGGCCAGCCTAGTCTACAAAGTGAGTTCCAGGACAGCCAAGGCTGTTATACAAAGAAACCCTGTCAAGAAAAAACAAACCAAACCAAACCGAAACGAAAACGAAAAAAACCCACCAAAAATAAAAATGTGATGTGCACCACCACCCAGCCCCCTCCTTTTTTATTTTTCTTTCTTTCTTTCTTTTTTTTTTTTTTTGTTTTTGTTTTGAGACAGGGTTTCTCTGTGTTGGCTTTGGCTATCCTGGACTTGCTTTATAGAAGACCAGGCTGGTTTTGAGCTCACAGAGATCCACCTGCCTTACCTTCCTGAGTGCTGGAATTACAGGTATGAGGCACAGAGTTTGGAATGTGTTTTGTTTTTGTTTTTGTATTACAGGCATGAGGCACAGAGTTTGGAATGTGTTTTGTTTTTGTTTTGGGGTTTTTTGTTTTGTTTTGTTTTGTTTTGTTTTTTGCTTTTTGAGACAGGGTTTCTCTGTGTAACGGCCCTGGCTGTCCTGGACTCACTTTGTAGACCAAGCTGGCCTCAAACGCACAGGGATCCACCTGCCTCTGCCTCCCAAGTGCTGGGATTAAAGATGCACACTACCACCCCTGGATCTTCTAAGCTTTTGTAGCAGAGAATTACGTTGCCATGAGTCACCATGGCTGGTAATTGCTGTGAGTCCTTGGATAGAGAAACAGTTTGCAGCCTGGGGAGATGGTTCAGTGGGCAAAGCAAGTGCTTAACCCACGCAGAAGCCGGGGTCAGTGCTTAACCCACGCAGAAGCCGGGGTCAGTGCTTAACCCACGCAGAAGCCGGGGTCGGTGCTTAACCCACGCAGAAGCCGGGGTCGGTGCTTAACCCACGCAGAAGCCGGGGTCAGTGCTTAACCCACGCAGAAGCCGGGGTCAGTGCTTAACCCACGCAGAAGCCGGGGTCAGTGCTTAACCCACGCAGAAGCCGGGGTCAGTGCTTAAACACAGTTGGGTTTTGGTGCAAAGGGAAATAAAGACAGGCGAATTCCCAGACGTTTGTGTTTAGCATATATAGCAGCAAACAATAAAGAAGAGACTTTTTTTTTCTTTTTTTGGTTTTTTCAGACAGGATTTCTCTGTGTAGCCTTGGCTGTCCTGGACTCACTTTGTAAACCAGGCTGTCCTTACACTTACAGCGATCCTCCTGCCTCTGCCTCCCGAGTACTGGGATTAACGGCATGCGCCACCTCACCCGGCTGAGAAGAGACTGTCTTAAGCAGAGTAGAAGGTGATGACTGACGTTCAAAATTACCTTCTGACTGCCACATGTGTACCATGGCACATACGTTCCTACATCCATGTGAACATGCATGCATACACACATGTATAAACACATACATCATACACACATATGTGCACACATATGGGGAAGCAGTTTGCATACCAAAGCAGAAAGCTTTCTGGGTCCTAGTGTATGGCAGGTGCAGGCCTTGGCGCTTTATGCATATTTCCATATTCAATTACATCTCAGTTCCTATGCTGTTATTGTTCCATTTTACAGATGTAGAAACTCCTTCTTCAGGGACTTTGTTGTTATGAGCAGTTTTCAACAGGATCACATCTAAAACTATCTGTCCCACTTGCAGCCCAGCCAGAACAGTGGTTTTCTGGAGGTGTGACCACTGGTACTAGGACTCAGACCTGTCCCCAAATTTAAAACAGGTAGTTTTAAGTGGGGGAGAGTAGGAAAGATGCCTGAAACCCTGAGGCTCTGCAGCTGATAGGTTCTCACTCCTCACTCCTGGGATCCAGTGTGGCAAGGCAGGAGGCAACCCTGGAGATCTCAAACTGAGTCCTAAGTAGACATGTTCTGGACAGGCATAATTCTAGTCTACTCAGGCAGGACTCCTTAGCTTTCACTGACCTTGGCCCCGGTGAGTAAATGATGGGTGTCTTACTTATTTTCAGTAGCTGTGAGGAGGCCTCATGACCAAAACAACTTATAATAGAAAGAATTTATTGGGGCTCACAATTTCAAAGGGTTAGGGTTCATGATCATCATGGGGAGAAGCATGGCAGCAGCCAGGCAGGCAGGCAGACAGGCAGGCATGGTGTGAGAGCTCACGTCGCATTCATAAGCACAAGAGAGCGGGATGGGAGGAAGAGGAAGAAGAAGAAGAAGGAGAAAGAGAACTGGGAGTTGCATGGACTTTTGAAACCTCAAAGCTTACCCACATGCAGTGAGGCCATGCCTCCCAATCCTTCCCCAACAGTTCCACCAACTGGAGAGGAAGCATTCAAGTATATGAGCCTATGAGGGCCATTCTCCTTCAACCGCCACAGGTAGAGAACTGGGTGGGGGCCTCTGCCTCTCCTTGCCCCTTCTGAAGCCTTTGCCCCCAGCCCTGCCTGTTTTTGGATACCTGGGATTGAAGTAGGCTCGTTCTTGCCGCTTGAGTTACTAGCTCTTCAATAGCAGAGGCTCTTACATAAGGCCATGGGAATGAAAATCTTTAAATTTTTTAAAACTTATTTTATGTGTATGGGTGTTTTGCCTGTATCTATGTCTGTATATATGCCTGGTACCTGTGGAGCTCAGAAGAGGGCATTCAATCCCTTGGGACTGAAATTACATACAGTTGTGAGCTGCCATGTGGATGCTGGGACTCAAACCCAGGTCCTCTGGAAGAACAATCCGTGCTCTTAAGCACTGAGCCATCTCTCCAGGCCCAAGAAAATCTTTCTTTGAGTGTTGATCTTGAGAGCCACCAGCACTTCTTTCAGACTCAGGCCAGTGAAATTCAGGCTCCTTCTGGCTCTTTGCTTCAGGTACACTCTGTTTGCTGAAGAGTAACTTTATTTTCTTTGTCTTGATCTTTTATTTCTCGGTCCCTCCTGCCCACTATGACCTTGTATCCTCGTGTCCACTCTGGAGGCCTCACATCAGGTTTTGTAGTGGAGATGTTGTCCAAGCCCTAGATGGGGAAGGCCAGGCACCCTCTACTTACAGGAAGGGGTTGGGAGCACCTAGGCAAGTCTCCTCAGGTTTTTAGTTTCCTCTTAAAATAGTTGTGATGGGACTGAACACCTGCCCTTGAGGGTCTCTCCAGCTCTGAAATCTCTCGCTGTGTTCCCATCTGTTCCCAGGCCTGGGCTGTCAGTATGGACCAGGAGACGGGGGATAACTGAGGGAAGGTGTCAGAGGACAGAGTGAGGTGAAAGCTGGAGCCACAGGTTTTAGGTCGTATGGAATGCCACTAGTAACCATTTAGTCTGCTCTTGCTGACCGCTAGAGCTATTATCCCTGATAGAGGCATCTGGACTTATTTTCAGGATGCAGAGCCCCGGCAGGTAGGATGCGCCTTTTGAGTGCATTTGAACACTTCTGACAACTTGAGTCAGAATGAAAAGAATACCATGCAGAAGAAGTAGCACAGGCCGGGCATGTATCTTATTTGGTGGCATGCTTGTGGAATGTGAACACGACCCTGGGTTCAGTCACACATTTGAGGTTAGCTTGGTCTACATGAGACCCTGTCTCCAAAACAAAACAAATCAAAACAAGGGCTGGAGAGATGGCCCAGCAGTTAAGAGCACTGGCTGCTCTTCCTGAGGACCTGGGTTCAATTCCCAGCACCGACATGGTGGCTCACAACCATCTATAACTCCAGTTTTATTGGATCTAGCCTCCAAGGGCAACCAGGCGTGCCCAGGATGCATAAACATATGTGTATGCAAACACTGGTAAAATAATACATTTTAACAAAGCTGAGAAAGGGCTGGAGAGATGGCTGAGTGGTTAAAGCATGTGCTGCTCTTACAGATACCCAAGTCCAGTTCCCAGCACCTGTGTCAGGCGGCTCACAACTGCCTGTGACTCCAGGGGGGGCCTCCAGAGGGATCTGCTGTCTCTGCCCTCCACTGCCACTTACATGCACATACCCTCCTCTCTGACATATGAGTAATTAAAAATGAAATAAATCTTTTAAAAACAAAAAGCAACCAACAAAAGAAAAGTAGGATGAGGGCTCCCTTGCACTGGGGACTCCCTTCTGTCCTTTGGAGAGTGAGTGCCAGGCACAGATACTCTGCCTCGTCTTCTCAGCAAGTGGCTTTAAAGGCAAAGTCAGTCAAGTGCCTTTTATTCAAAACTGAATTCATTAACTCTTTGTTGATTCATTCCTGTTCTTCTAGATTAAGGCCCCTGCCCAGGTGTCTCCCTTTCTGTTACCATCTGTCACCTGTTTATCATTGCAGTCCCTGGTTCTATGGGGGCAGGGGTGAAGAGTGGGCGGGGCTTGTTTGTAAGGGAGACATACCAAGTGGCCTTTTGAAACGTTGATTTAGAGTCAACAGTATGATAGCAGGCTGGGGACAGGAGGCACTCTGCCTGGGGCACTGGAGAGACTCTGGTGTACAAATGGAACATGATCCAGACCTTGAATTATGGATAAGGATCCAGCAGGCAAGAGTAAGGTAGGAAGGAACTGGGAGGGTTGGATAGACCTGGTGTCATTGTGGAAGTCACATGTGCAAGAGCCAACTCCCAGAGGCCTCCTAGGCAGGGGGAGCGGGTGTGGACTGTCATCTACAGGCAGCGAAGAGGCAGGCACACATCCAGCTTAGTCTTTGGATTCTCTGAGATAGACTCTCAAATCAGGGAGATGTCACTGTCATAGCAACTCAGGGATCATATGAGTCAGTTGAGCTGACGTGTCCACAGCTGCCTGGGCCAGGCCTTGTGGGAACTGGGGAACACAGAGGACCACGACAGTCACCCAGCTCACAACTCAGGGGCAGCCAGCTAGGCGGAGTGTGATAACCAAGACAGAGGATGTTGGGAAGCCTCAGAGGTCATAGGGTACAAGGAAGGCCTTTTTGGAAGAGTGAGACCAAGACTAAATAGACAGTGAGACTCGTGACTCCCTCATGGAGACAGCCAGGTGGCTTTAGGAATGGTCTTTTTTTTTTTTTAATTTAAATTTAATTTTGCTTTGTGTGCATTGGTTGAGGGCATTAGATCCCTTGGAACTGGAATTATAGACAGTTGTGAGCTGCAATGTGGGTGCTGGGAATTGAACCCTGGGCCTTTGGAAGAACAGACAGTGCTCTTTAAGCACTGAGCCACCTCTCCAACAGTCTTAATGGAGTCAACAGGACTGTTGTTCGTTCCCCCTTTGTGGAACTAGAGGGATGGATGGATGCACAGGGAGTGAACAGTGGAGGTCCAAGCCCTAACCTGCCTGCCCTGTGCTCTGTCCTGCCAGGTGCTTTTGCCAAGGTGAAGGAAAGCCAGCGCATGAGCGATGAGGGCCGCATGGCTCAGGAAGAGGCAGATGGCATGCGGAGGCGATGCCGCGTGGTAGGCTTCGCCCTGCAGGCCGAGATGAACCATTTCCACCAGCGCCGCGAGCTTGATTTCAAGCATATGATGCAGAGCTACCTACGCCAGCAGATCCTTTTCTACCAGCGGGTAGGCCAGCAGCTGGAGAAGACCCTACGCATGTATGACCACCTCTGACCACATATGCAGGTCTCTTTTCACCTACACCCGGCCACTGCAGTCCACCCCACTCCAAGCCTCCCTGTCACCAGCAGTGACTCAGGAGCCCAGGAGTGGGTGAGGTGAGTGGTACCCCCTGGAGCAGTCTTCCCTCACTGTAGAGATGGGTGAATGCAGATGGGAGCCCTCTGAGCCAAAGCCTGGGCTGCTGGTCAGTCCCTAAAGATGGAGTTTCTCTGGAGACTTTAGTGCCTGCACCCATGGCCACCATACCCCGTTCATTCCGTGCGCTCCCTAGACTGCTGTGGCCTTAGCCGAGACATTGGTGACCAAGGCTGGAACATGCCTGTCCTGGATGCACTACTTTTCAAGATGGATATCAGACAATGCAGTATGACAGGTGGCCTTCAAAGGAAACTCCTCAAGGGACCACAGAACTCTGCTGTTCAGGGGACACTTCATGGACTAGGTGACATTCCAGCAATATCTTGAAGAATTACAAGGACTTACAAAAGACAGTAAATGGAGTGAAGGACATTTGGGGGAGAGGACCGATGTGGTCCCCCTTCTTTCTTGCTTTTCCCAAGCAAGCTTGGTGTCCTTGCCTCCATGAATTCTGGTCTATGTGACAGAGGGAAGGGATTGTCCTTGCTCCAAGGTCCCTGGCTTTCCCTGCCTTACCCACGCCTCTGCGGGAGGGACTGCAGGTCAACTCCCTCCTATGGGCCTTGGACTCCCCTCTACCTTGCTTGGGGGACCCCTTTACTTTTACTTGATTAGGGGACTGTGCAGCAACTTTGCCTTCTCTAGGCTCTAGGAGCCCTGAGTCCTGGTGGTGCCTTTCTGGAGCGAACTCTCAAAAACTGCCAGTAGTAATTTCCCATTTCCTAGCAGGTTCAGGCCCCGAGTTCCCAGGCACCTTTGTTTCTGTGGCTTGATCTTCTCAAAGCATTCTCATTGCACAGTGTGAAATCTGACAGAAAGGAACCAGAAACCTGGGACTCTTTGACCCCCTGTGTTGCCAGATTCACTGGTTAGGTTGCCTTGTCACTCACCTATGTTTACATCCTCTGGGAGTTACTGCCCCCCCCACCCCCTGTAACCCTCAGGCCAGGGTGTGGCTCAGCAGCACAGCAGCACGTGGTGGTTGGGAAATGACCCTGCCCCCCTCGCCTTCCTGGGGAGTCACGGTCTGCTCCTGGGTCCTGCTGCTTGACTCTTTTCTTGATAAACCTTTTACAGTTAACTAACATAACAGAAGCCTTTTCTTTTCGAATCTTGGAAGCAGTGAGAGTTGGTGGGGAATACAGAACCCAAACTGCCCCACTGGACTAGATTCAGTGATCTTAGTGGGTCAAAAACTGGGCCTCCTCCTCATTTGCCTGTGCCTCAGTATGTGTGTGTGTGTGTGTGTGTGTGTGTGTGTGTGTGTGTGTGTGTGTGTTTTCATGTATGTGTGTGCTTTTGGAAGGAGGTGCTCATGGCAGCCAGCAGTCAATATTAAATATCTTCAGTTACTTTTTCTACCTTATTTTTTGAGCTTCTCGTTGGGCTAGGCTAGCTGACCAGTGAATTCTAGGGATCCTCGTGTCTCTGCCTCCCTAGTGCTGAGATTTCAGGCAATCAGTATGTATGTAGTCTTGGTTGGCCTGGAAGTCACAGAGTTCTGCCTGCCCCTGCCTTCCAGTTCTGTGATTAAAGACGTATGGTCATGCCTGAGTTCTGCCTTTTTACTTATGTAGATGGTAGGGATTTGAACTCAGGTCCTTATGCTTATGCTGCAAGCACTTTACTGACTGAGCCTTATCGCCAGCCCCTCTCCATCTCCAAAATGGGCGAAGCTATGTGCAGCGGCTCTAGGAGCCATACTCTTTGTGCTAAGGACCACAGAAGCATATGAGTCTGTGCCCAGCATAGTCCCAGGCGATGCCTGACCTGGAAAGCTCCGGTTCAGTACAGGGGAGACAGACAGGTCAGTCTTGGGTGCCCAGCCCTGGGGTGGCTTCCATTGTAGAACTTATAAAGACTCATCTGTGTGCTCACAGGAGTGCCCTGATGACTGGGCACAATTCTGTCACGTATAGAAAGAGCACTGAGGAACTGGTTATCGTTCAGAGGCAGTGGGGCCCAGGGTGGAGTTTTTCCAGGGTCAGGTTCATCAGGAGGGGTTTTAGTGATGTCAGAGTCTCAGGCTCTCATGGCAGGGGTTGAGGAATGGGCCTCATTTAGGCCATAGTGTCCTTACAGGAACTTTTGGAATGGAGCTCCTTGGCTCTGGGTCAAAATTAGGTCAGATTTGGGACTTTCTGAGGAATTTTCCCCTCCCTGCCTGCCTTCATTTTCCTACTATTAAAGGAACTAACCTCTCATTTGTAACCTCTTGTTAGCTTCGACTTCCATGTAGTTTTCTGTAGAGACGGTTCTGAGCGTGGTTGGGGGTAGGGCTCCTTCCTGAGGCCCTCTAGAATGTTCCTTTTAACCCAGGATGCCTGGAAAGCCCCCTGCTAACACTTCCTGCCCTAAGGAATTGCCTTGCCCTCATATGTCCCTCTGCTGAGAAGGATGCACCTCCCGTTCCTGTAATCATGACAGTGGGTTCTCAAAAAGGGCTTGAACTTAGGAGAAGAATCAGAAAGCAAAGGCTAGCAGCCAGGCATAGTGGGGCACATCTTTAATCCCAGCCACTCAGGAGGCAGATGCAGATGGATCAATGTGAGTTTGAGGCAGGCCTAGTCTATAGAGAGATACTGTCTCAAAAAGAAAGAAAGAAAGAAACAAACAAACAAACAAAAAACCAGAAAGAAAGACAAAGTAAGTGAAGGCCAGAGATAGAGCAGACCCACTCCAGGTCTGGCTGGTAGCAGGTGTATGGGAAATAGGGATTTCAAGGTACTGTTTCTGGTTTCTTTCTATCTGTACACATTGGAGGGGCTTATGATCATCCTGAGCTGAGCTGAGTGTCTCCCAGCAGGAGACTGAGGGAGCATGGGGTGGGAGTAGGCATGCTGTGGTGACAGGGCTTGTTGGCCTTAGTCACATGCTGGGCAGATGTTCCAGACTGAGCTGGGCCCAGCTGCCTCTAGTTTCCTCTCTCACTTTGCTCTGAGAGGGTTGGAAAACAAGGCCTCTCTTTCTGTTCTGAGCAGCTACCAGAACCTGGGATGGGGGTTGGGATTCCTGGGTTCCCAATCTTGGCCCAGGCCTGGAAAAGGAGTCTGCTTTCTGTTTCTGTAGATGTGGGGGATGGAGGCCGACCTGAGAGCCTGTATCTTGCCCATTCTAGGAGGCAGGAGAGCTGGGAGCTTCTGTGCTATGGTCCTGCAGCCTCAGACAATGTCCCTTGGTTGTACTGCCACAGACACAAATGCACACAGCCATATACTTTGCCCAAAGGCTACATGTGACCACTCACACACATGAGCTCTGTTGCTCACATAGTCACGCCTTGGTCACACTGCCATACTCTGTCATGTATTCACAGTCGTGACCACACATGCGTTGCCATCTGTGCACAGATAAGTCTCAGCCACCTAGCCATGCAGTCACAATACAGTCCTCACCACGCAGTAACAGCCTCACATAGCCAGAGTCACATGACTATGACACAAAGGTGTTCTGTGAGTATATGCCAACTGGACCGTGTCTTTGTCTCTTCATAGGCCCCTTGAGTGATTCAAGAGAACTTTGATGGACAAGCAGCCTAGAGGGTCCAGTGTCCCTGAGCAGGTGCAGAGCAAGTTACAAGTGCTACATCCAGGCATATGCTCAGGGGGTCTGGGTGTCTAGATGGATCTACAACACCAAGTTCAACTTATTATACAGACAGTGACCCTGAATCCTAGTGAAAGTGGTACCTGACCACCTCACTCAGCAGGGTGGAAGATGCTCTGGGGCCAGAGTCCAACTCTGGACAGGCTGTCCTAGCCCTGTTCACCCTGAGCCAGGCCTCAGGACCAGGCTGTTCTGAAGGCCCCTGGCTGAACCTACCAACCACAGCTCCAGGCTTTGGAGCATCTCCCATCTGCAACTGAGTTGTAGTGTTGACGGGAGAAAGAGCCAGGATACAGTGGGCAGGCCAAGGCGGGAGGAACATTCCTGTACCCAGTCCTCCCAGAGCATGTGTGGACCGGGCCTGCCCTGCCTTCCCCGCTGACTCAGACCTTTAGGAGCCAAGCCTATACCACTCTCCCACCCACCCTAACCTGCTTCTCTACTCTACTACCTTCCCGCTCCCCTCTGTACCACTGGGACAGACAGAAACTATTAGCTATACCAAGAGGACTATAAAAAACAGTCAAAACTTAGCACCCCTAGTTAAAGCTTAGACGCTGATTGCAAAGCCCAGCTCTAGGGATCTACGTAGCTCAACATAAACGTTTTCCTTTTGGTTTTGTAAGTTAAACCCCAGTGCAGTCCAGTCTGTTTAAAAAGCCATGTCTGACATATAAGCTGTGACCTCCTTGTTCTAGTGGCTAGTTCTGGTCAGCATCTCAGTTTCAATTGAGAGATTGAGGCTCGGCCAGAGGGAAGGTGAGTTTGCCCAGGCAGGGCTGGTCTTGAACCAGGCTCTACCTCCATTCCAAAGGGAGGAGGATTTGCCCGTGCAGGGCTGGTCTTGAACCAGGCTCTACCTCCATTCCTTCAAATTGTTCTGATGACTTCAGTGAGGTCTAAAGAAAGTAGGGAGCAGACCTCTGCTTCTCAAATGTGGTAGAGCAGGAGGCTGGTGAAAGGTGAGGGGTTTGACGGGTGAGTGAGGCCCAGCAGTCCCTCTACACACACACACACACACACACACACACACACACACACACACACACACACACACACGGTGGTGATAAAAAAAAAAAACTAAAGACAGGCTGATACAACACAACATGGTGGCATCTTTGTGCCTTGTGCTTTTGTTTTCTCTCTCTCTCTCTTTATTTTTTATTTTTGTAGACCAGGCTGGCCTCAAACTCACAGCAATCCACCTGCCTCTGCCTCTCGAGTGCTGGGATTAAAGGTGTGCACCACCTGGCTTTAAAGACCTTTTCCAGGCTGCTGCAGACTGCCTTTACAAAGGCAGAATCCCACATACTCAAATTCGTTCCACGTTAAAGGACTAGGTTTACTAATTGACAGTGTTTCCACCTGCAGAGATTTAGCTGAAAAATCCACTTTGATTTGGTTTTTTTCTTCATCTCCTTTTCTCCTCTTGCTGCTCTTATCTTTATCCTTGCCCTGAATGCCAATGCTGTTGGTTGTTTCCTGTATAACTGACTCTGCCGTTGGGCTCGCAGCTGGCCCTCATGGCAGTGGGTGCTTCCTCAAACTCTCTGAGGCCTCTAACCTTGACCAGTACAGCCAGTGGTGGACACTGGAAGGTCATTACTCCACAGCTAGATGATGATCCACATTACAGAGGAGGGAAAGGGAAGTCCTGGACGTGGCCTGGGCTACTTGGGCCACCTGCGCTAAAAGGTAAGTGGCCAGTACCTGGGGCTAGCTGGAGTGCAGAGGGACCCGAGCCACCTTGGTGCCTTTTGTCAGAAGTGCTCTGAATGGAGGCAGTATGACACCCCCCACCATGCAGTCCTGCTGCCCCCCCACCCCAGGCAGCTACAGGCTCTGGCTCCTTCTCCACCATCGGAGGCAGGGCTGCAGAGCTGACGAGCCAAGTACAAGTCCTGTCTAGTACTTGCTGTACTGATGTTTTCAGTTGCTCCAGGCTTCCGATTTTTCTTTATATACCACGGAGCTCCAGATGGCTCTTGGGAGGCTTCCATAAGCAAACATATCCACTGAGCAGATCCCTCGCAGCCTCTTTGAGGAGTGGCAGAGATTATTGGCCTTTGGATGCAGACAAAGCACTCCCAGAGAGGGGCAGTGCCAGTCAACAATTCTGGCATCCTGCTTCCTAGGTAAGAAGATAAATTGGGCAAGTCCTGTAAAGCCACAAACCTTAGCTAGCATGGCTGGACCAGGGGTCAAGTTTCCCACCAGTTAGCTCCAGGGTCCAGACCCATGTTGCCATATTGTCTCTATAGTGAGCAGCTTCCGGGCATCATGGTACCCGTAGTCTGGTGGGAGGGCCTTTAGGGGAGGGCCACCCCATACATCAGAACACACAGAACAGCATCCCCCTGGAGTTGAGAGTCAGACAGCGATCCAGGTCTCTCATGGGTGAATTTATGGGATGACCACAGACAAGGTCACCCTTCAGAGTCAGCTTCCCCCTCCCCACATTAGTCCAACAATGGTTATGATTAAAAGGACTACAACATCAGAAGTGTGGACACTCTTACATTCCCAGTTGTGCTGAGTTCTCAGACAGCCAGCTAAGGCAGGCCTGAGTGCATACCAGTGGCTGTTTTTTGAGTCTTACTGTGTGCCTCAGGTTAAACCCTGCTGAGCTGCCTGAACTGTCTAACTCCAGCAGACCGTGCTTAGGGGGACTGAGTCACTTGTAGGAGGCACTTAACCCACCTCGTGCAACTGAGACTGTGTGCTGAGGCTCCGCCTTCATGTCAGCAGGTGGAAGAGCAGAGAGTTTGACCTCCACATAGGACTGGGCAAATATTTGTTGAATAGTCATTTTCTATATGGCCTTGGGCTGGAAAGGCGGGGATGGGGAGGTAGGGGGTGGGTCAGTCTGTGGATAGAAGAGGCCTGGGGCAAGTGAACTGGAGGCATTAAGAACTGTCAGAGCCAGGTGATCCCAGGGAGGCAAGGCAGAAAGATGATGGAGAGTGTGATGCAATCAGGGCTGTGGAGTGAGTTCCAGGTCACCAGCTTGGATTCTGTGGCAAGAGCCTGTCTCTAAAACAAAACAAAACAAAACAGGGCTGGAGAGATGGCTCAGAGGTTAGGAGTGCTGCCTGCTCTTCCAGAGGCCCTGAGTTCAATTCCCAGCAACCACATGGTGGCTCACAACCATCTACAATATAATCTGATGCCCTCTTCTGTCCTACAGGTGTACGTGGAGGCAGAACACTATATAATAATAAATAAATAAATAAATGTAAAAAAAATTAAAACAAAACAAAATAAAAAGGTTTTTCTCCAGGAAACAATACAGGGGCAGTGAGAGCTGTCAAGGATAAGAAGAAATGGGTCCTGTTAGTGCTGGGGCTAAGGTGGAGAGATAGCAGTGAAGGAGTCATCCATGGGGAAGAGAGAGGCAGGGAAGATGGGTTCCAGACTCCCAGAGTGTGTGCGTTTATCTGTGTGGTTTGTGTACATACCTGACAGTGACGTTCAGTGACCTTTGTCATTAGTAGCCACCAAGCTCCTTGTTCCCAGCCTAGAAAAGCAATCCCTTGCCTTGGAACTCAGTCCAGACTTGGAATGTGTTTAGCTCTGTGCTTGCCTTTTCACTTCAAACCACACCCATGAGCAAAGCCTCAAAAGAAATCCCAAAATGACACTCACTACCTCACCGCTGGCTCGCCTGGACCGATGCAGCACTCTGCAGAACTAGGGTGATCTTTGCAGTCACATTCCAGATCGAACCACATCTCTCTATGTTCCAGATAGACTGCAGCTCCCCCGTCAGGGACCCCTCTGGGCTCACCTTGGGACCCCGCCTCCATCCCTTCATTTCTACACCTCTAGACTCACCAGCCATCTCATGGTTCCCTTGTCCATGTTTGCCAGTATCTTACGGCCTTTGTATGTGCTTTCCCTGTCTGGAATGGTCTTCTCCAAGATAGGGATGTGTGTATGTGATTTGCACTTGTTTTTGCTTTTGTTTGTTTGTTTGTTTGGTTGGTTGGTTTGTTACCAGGCTGGCCTCAAACTCAGAGATCTGGCTGTCTCTGCCTCCTGAGTGCTGGGATTAAAGGTGTGTGCCACCACACCCAGTGATTTATATTTGTTAATTCAGTTGTGTTTTATTTAGAGATGGGAGTCTCTAAATAGGGGTCTCATGTAGCCCACACTAGTCTCAACCTCACTATATAGTCAAGGCTGGCCTTGATTTGTTTTATTGTTTTGTTTGTTTTTCAAGACAGGGTTTCTCTGTGTAGCCTTGGCTGTCCTGGACTCATTTTGTAGACCAGGCTGGCCTCGAACTCACGGTGATCAGCCTACCTCTCCCTCTCGAATGCTGGGATTACAGGTGTGGGCCACCACTGCCCAGGAAGGCTGGCCTTGAATTCCTGATCCTCCTGTGTCCACTTCAGTGCTGGGATTACAGGTGTGCACCATCATCGTTAGATGACACCTCCTCAGAGCGGCCTTCCTTGACCACTCATCTAAGGAGGTGTCCTAGTGTTTCTGTCCCCTTATCCTGTCTTTAAATTGTATATCATTTATTACCAGTTGTAATTATAGTATTTACCTTTTTATATTAGGGACAATTTCAAACATGTACAAAAATGGAGAAACTTGTCTAGCAGGCTCTGTGAACTCATTTCATCATGAGCAACAGTGGGCTTAGTGCTACTTTCCCCTTAGCCTTTGCTTTCCAGCAAACTCCAGACATTTTATAATCCTTTCTGCAAATACTTCTATGCAAAGGTTTATATTTATTATTTATTCTTCATTTTTTTAAAATTTATCTTTTTTCTTTCTCTTTCTCTCTCTCTTTGTTTGTTTGTTTGTTTTGAGACAGTCCTGCTGTCCTGGACTCACTCTGTAGACCAGGCTTGGCTTGAACTCAGAGATCCACCTGCCTCTGCCTCCCCAGTATTGGCATTAAGGACACAAGCCATTACATCTATCCCTAATTTTATTTATTTATTTATTTATTTTTGAGTCAAGGTCTCTATCTCTGCAGCCCAAGATGGTCTGGAATTCACTATGTAGCCCAGGCTGGTTTCAAACTTATGGCAATCCTCCTGCCTCAATCACCCAAATGTTGCAATTACAGACTGGAACCACCATACCCAACTTTGTTTTTATTTTTTGACATGTTACATATTAAGCACACTGTAAGAGGGCAGCCAGTTGGAAAGAAACTATACTATTAACTGTGGTTATTTTTGTGCATCTCGGGCTGGCTTTGGGCTCCCATTTTCCCTGCTTCAGCTTTCCAAGTATGTTAGCATTAAAGATATGAACCACCATGCCCAACTTGGAAGATTATTTTATCTGTTTATCTTTATTCTATTTTATTAATACATATAGCCCATGTAAGCCTCACACTTACTATGTAGCTAAGGAGGACCTTAAATTCTTTGCCTCTACCTCCCAATGTGCTAGACTTACAGGTGAAAAGCTGTTCGCCCAAGTGTGAAGCTGCATTCAGGGCAACTGGGTTTGTCTAGCTTTGTCACTGCTAGACCTCATATCTAACACAGTGCCTTGCTCTGGGCGAGTGCCTGGACGCCTGCAGGGATGTCAGCTCTTCTCATGACAGTGTGTGTGTGTAGACCGTGGTTTTCATGTCCCTAGGCGTACCAGTGGGACTCCACACATCATGCGCACTGAAGCTCACGGCAATTGTGTGAGTCTATGTTCACGGGCTTTCACGTGCTGGCATCATTGCAGCTGGTGGCTGAGAGCTGAGAGCATGCTTCCTTCCTGACCTCATCCCCACACCCCCAAGCCCCAGTGACTCACATGGGTGTATTTGCCTCTTTCTTAGTCAGGCATGAGGAGGGAGGGAGGTGTGCCCTGGCCTTTCCCAGCCCACTGGAGACCCGGAGAGCTCCTTCGTGTCCTGTCTCATCATTCCTTGGCTATCTGTTATCCTCACAACCTGCACAACTGCAGCTTCCTCCTCTCCAGCCTTGAGGCCCAGCCTAGCCAGGCCAACATCAGCTAAGTGGGATTTGGGGTGTATTTGTAGGAAGGACTGCCGTGTCCCATTCTGTTGGCTCTTGGTGTGGCTGTTGGATAGCTAGGCAACAGCATTGAAGGTGGGGCAGCTGAGAGCAGAGATCTGCCCTGGGGACTCGGCCGCACCCCAACTCTACACCAGAGTGTTTTTTGTTTTGTTTTTTTTCTGAGGAATTGACAACAACAAAGACCTAGTTGGTCCATCACAGATGCCTTCCAGGGTCTACACCCTGTTGGACCAGGGACATACAGATTTTCAGTTTGGTCCCCAAAGTTCCTATTGAGACTAAGCCTTAGGCCCAGAGGTGAGGAGTAACTCACCTACAGTCACACAGGAACTCATTGGCAGAGCTAGACAGAGCTTATATGTTTGAACCCTTTCCAGATGCTGAGGGTATGGCTCTCGGCATGGGCGTCCCAGTTATCTCATCTTGAGTTAGAATAGCTGAGTGAGCTTGTACAAGTGCTTCAGGTAAAAGTCACTGTCCCCGCCCTCCCTTTTTCCGTTTATGGACTCAGTCCCCTGACACTGAGGTAATCTTTGAAAAAAAAAATATTACTTTTATTCATGTGTGTGTGGTCAGAGGACATCTTGCAGGGATCAGTGGGTCTCAGTAATCAAAGTGAGGGAGGTGTGTGTGTGTGTGTGTGTGTGTGTGTGTGTGTGTGTGTGTGAGAGAGAGAGAGACAACCTCAGGTTGTCTGGCTGAGTAGCAAGCATCTTTACCAGTGGAGCCATATTGCTTTCTGTACAGTCTTGAACAGAAGAGCAGAAACCCTCTGGCCGTGCAAACTTCTTATGGTGTCTAGGCTTTGCCACGTCCATTCATGCCCAGGCAGAGGCAAGAGTGGTATTTCCAACCTGAGTTTTTCCTTGTAAGGGTGCCCTACTTTCTCTGACAGGTATCCCTCGGGTTTTAGGGCTCTCCTACTGTGCTTGGGCTCTTGAAGATCTCTCTCTGGTGTGTCCCTTGTCTATCCCACTTGTCCCAGGTCCCTCTCCATCAGGCAGCCAACTGCTAAGATATGTGATTCTCTGGGGCTGGAGAGATGGCTCAGAGGTTAAGAGCACTGGCTGCTCTTCCAGAGGTCCTGAGTTCAATTCCCAGCAACCACATGGTAGCTCAAAAGCATCTATACTGAGATCTGGTGTCCTCTTCTGGTGGTCAGGCACACACAAACAGAAAGAAAGAACAAAAGAAAGAAAGAAAGAAAAGAAAAGAAAGAAATGTGATTCTTAAGCGGGGCACAGAGGTGTAGGCCTGTAATCCCAGCACTCAGGAGTCAGAGACAGGTAGATTTCTGTGAATTTGAGACCAACTTGCTTTACAGAGTGAGTCCAGGACAGCCAAGGCTACATGGAGATACCCTGTCTCAAAAAACTAAAAAGAAAGTAAAGAAAGAAAGGAGGGAGGGAGGAAAAGAGGGAAGGGGGGAGATCCTGGCAGTGATTATGACCCCCAAAGAGGCCCAGCTCTGCCAGTGAGTCACCGTAGAGCTATATGGTTATGAGCTAGACACTCTTCTCTGGGCAAAAGGCTGAATGAACACAAGGCCTTCTGGGTGGGAGCACCTCAGGTCTGCTCTTCACCCTGTGGTTGGCTGCGGTGAGCCCTTCAGAACGGACAGACTTGCTGGAACAGGAGCTCATGAAACCTAGAGGTTCTGTGCAAGTACTGTCAGAGCAGAAGAGGACTCCAAGGAGCCGTGTTTGCCTTCTGCATTGCTTGACGGCCTTTGTCTCAATACGGCGAGCTCCCATAAAGGATCTGTAAACATGTTTTGCTCATAGAGTTCAGGGAAGATAGACAGTGGGTAGGAGGGAGCCATGGTGAGTGAGGGGTGAGGATGAGAAGCGACATTGAGGAGAAATTCAGACTGTGGTTGTTCTACCTACCTGCCTGGGTGCTTACAAAGCTCCTGTCAGCAAAGAAGCAGATGGAGCCTAATCAATACCCCATGGGGTTGTGGGGGAGTCAGAGGAACCAAAGTCACTCCCAAAGTGGGAGCACAGGGCATATTGGAGGCAAGGCCTTTTGGCTTGAGGGTATCTCTGTGGAAAAGGAAGTGCTATATTGTAGCAATAGCTGTTTACTGCAAACTAGGATGTGCCCAGCACTGGGCATACCAGTGAGTGGGCGCAGACTGGACTCTGCTTTGATGAGATGTGCAGAACCAAACAATGTTTACTACAAGGTGAGAAGTGTTGGGCCTTTGCCTAAGCTAGACACTCAGCAATCCAGAGGAGAGGGAATCACAAAGGACAAGTCTCTTTCTGCATGAGGACATCACACAGTCACCTGGCCTGATATTCCTTCCCTAGCCAAAAAGGACAGTGACACAGCCCCAGTTGCACTGTCTGGGTTTTGTTGCTTTTGAGATGGTATCTACCTGGGCAGCCCAGGCTAGCCTGGAATTTGAGATCCTCCTTCCTTATAATCCAAGTGCTGGGATTACAGCATGTACCGTAATTCATTATGGCTACTGACTGTGTGTGGGTGGAGAAGTCAGGGTGGTCCATCTTCTCCTTCCTGATAAATTTTATCCTCTACCTCTGCTGGCAACTGCTGTTCTTCCAGGCAGAAGTCTTTACCGATGAGCACAGACTGGTGACTTTGTCCAGACATCTCTGTCCTTTTCACTGTTGGGCGAGGCTAACCCAGTGGCCGAAGGCAGTGTGTTTGGAGCTGCTTCACTAGCCAAGGACAGGCCTTTGGGATGCAAGGGTAGGAATGGTCTGTTTCCTGCAGGCCCTCCACCAGACCAGACTTGGTTGCCCGTGATTTCAACTCCATTTCCTTCTCTGGATCTTGGTGGAGTGCCCTGTGCTTAGAACACATTTCCAAACCCTACCCTAAGGCGGAGCATGTAGGAGAGTTTATAAATGTGCAAGGAAGGATAGATGGCATCAAGAAGTAAAAGTCGAAACTCACCAGGTGGTGGTGGCGCACGCCTTTAATCCCAGCACTCGGGAGGCAGAGACAGGCGGATTGCTGTGAGTTCGAGGCCAGCCTGGTCTACAAAGTGAGTCCAGGACAGCCAAGGCTACACAGAGAACCCCTGTTTCAATAAATAAATAAATAAATAAATAAATAAATAAATAAATGTCGAAACTCTTGGACAGGGTTGCACAGTCTGACTCTTTCCAGCCCAGCTATTGACTGTGTGACTGTGACCTGCCTTGTTCCAGCCCCTCAGTATAATGAGTTAGCTTCAGGTTGAGGAGCTGTCTTCAATCTGCCATAAACTTTACTGTGCTGTGTGCTTTCCAGTTGCCTGTAACCTGGTTAAACTCTCAGCTGTCTGAGGAAAGGCCTGGGACTCTCCCTTTCCTTTTTGCAGTGTTAGAGATTGGACCTAGAGCTTTATACACCTGCTTAGGCGAGTGCGCTGCCATTGAGCAGCAGCCCAACGTAGTTCTTCATTTCTTTTATTTTTCTTTTCTTTGCTTTTTGAGACAGGGTTTCTCTGTGTAGCCTTGGCTGTCCTGGACTCGCTTTGTAGACCAGGCTGGCCTCGAACTCACAGCAATCCACCTGCCTCTGCCTCCTGAGTGCTGGGATTAAAAGTGTGCACCACCACTCCCGGTCCTGTCCTTTCTAACAAGCTCACAAGTCATGCTGCTAGTCCACAGAGCATTTTGAGCAGCAAAGAGGACCACCCATTTCATCTGAGCCATCAGGACCCAGAACTGGGGTCCCATGAATCCTCTGTAAGCCAGCTCTGAAAGTACATCAGAAAGTCATCTTAGGATGAACTTCATTCTCTGGCTAGCAGTGCTCAGGTCTGAGGGACAGAACTCCAGCCGCAGCCTCGCTCCTGTTTATGTAGAAAAGCCCTTTCTTGGTTACTGCTTGATTTAGCCAAGGGTTGTTCCACATCTGAAATGGAAAGGAACTCAGTTCAACCCACTCATTATCTTGGTGGCCACAGGAGGCCCTCCGAGGAGGTGACACCCTTTAGAAGGACAGCAGCCATCAGTTAAAGGCTATGATTCATTGCACTGAGGATAGAAACCTGCCCGGCTCCTGTGGTTGGTTGCCTGCTGTCGGTCAGTGGAAAATGCCCAGTGACGTCAGGAGAGAAGGGAGCAGACAGAGTCAGCTAGTCCTCCTATCCCGGACTTCTAATTGGCCAGCTCCACTGGCTTGAGGCACACATCGCCCTGTGGTTGGTTAGTTACTTGTTGGAATGTCTGGGGCTCTTCAGGAAGGGCTAAGCGGGTTTCTGTTTGCACCTACCACAGCAATTTTGGCTCCATGTGCCAAGACCTGAGTAATCTTCGGGGTAATTGCAAAGTGCATAGGATAGAACGCTTACTGTGAGGGGTTCCAGGGCAAGATGGACATCAGGCCAGTCTTACCTACTTGCCAGGACTACTCCTCGGTATGGACAGGAAAGTGGTCCAACTAAAGAGCCTCAAGGTCTGCTGAGGGACATCACTCCTTTAAGATCTGTATCTTCTGGGAACCGAGGAAGATGCCAGCAGCCTTAGCAGTTTCTTTTGGTCAGAGGAGCTTAGATTGGAGTTGGAGGAATCACTTCTCTGGCTTCCTATTGGAAGGTGAGTGTTCTAACTTAGTGAACTGCACAATAGCCATAGCAATCACTTAAAGGGCCAGCCTTTAAAGGGCTCCCCCCCCGCCCCCAGTTTTTCAAGATAGGGTTTCTCTTGTAGTCCTGGCTGTCCTGGATTCACTTTGTAGACCAGAGTGGCCTCAAACTCACAGAGATCCACCTGTCTCTGCCTCCTGAGTGCTGGGATTAAAAGTATGCGCCCCCATGCCTGGCTCAAAGACTGAACTATAACACCAAAAGGCAAGGTTTCCAAGCTAAGGACTCAGAGATCTGGGTATCTGGGTCCTTGTGGAAAGCCTTCCAAACACCCATGGGCTCTTTTCCCTTTTCCATTTCTCCTCCCTCCTTAATGTTTTTTGTTTGTTTGGTTGTTTGTTTTTGAGACAGGGTGTCTCTGTGTAGCCTTGGCTGTTCTGAAAGTCTGTAGACCAGGCTGACCTCGAAATCAGAGATTCCACCCTTCTGCCTCTGTGTCTTGAGTGCTGGGATCAAAGGCGAGCATCACCACACCCCGCTCCGGCTTTCTTTTTTCAATGATGTTGGTTTAGTTCCTTTAATGGGCAGGGTGTCCTGACCTCTTTGCTCCTAGGTCTTTGGGAGGGCCACAGGCAAAGGACACATGTTTCCAAGGTTTGTGTGCATTCTTCATGGGTTGTATACCATGTAGACAGGACCTTGTGTCCAGTGTTATGAGCAAACCCACGTTCACATGTATAACCATGTGCATTTGTATGTGTGTGTGTGCAAAAGAGAGGGTTACATTTTCAATATCTTACACATGGTCCTCAGGTCAGTTCTTACCTATCTCCAGAGCTTAGGAAAAACAAGCTCCTTAGGAAAGGAGAAGATGGTGTAGTTGGTCCTCTGCCCCTAGTTTTGCTAAAGATTGAATTTGGGGCCTTATGCTAGGCAAAAGTTTTTTGTTGTTGTTCTTGTTTGTTCGGTTGTGGGTTTTTGTTTGTTTGTTTCTGAGACGGGGTTTCTCTGGGTAGCCTTGGCTGTCCTAGACTCACTTTGTAGACTAGGCTGGCCTTGAACTCACAACAATCCGCCTGCCTCTGCCTCCCGAGTGCTGGGATTAAAAATGTGGGCCACCACAGCCCAGCTAAGGTTTTTTTTTTTTTTTTTTTTTATGATTTAATTTTTTTTTTTAAGTTATAGATGTTTTGCCTGCATGTATGTTTGTGTGTCATGTGTTGTGCCTAGTACCCAGAAAAGCCAGAGGAGGGTGTTGGATTCCCCGTGTGGGTGCTGGGAATCAAACCACAGAGAAATCTTTCCAGATCTGCATTCTACCAATGAGCTAAATCCCCAGCGTTGGTGAGTTATTTAGTAGAGGGGATGGAACCCTGCTCTTAAGTTTCAGGAGTATATTTGAAACGATCAAACACACATACACACACACACATACTGTGAGGTTCTCAGCTTGGTTGGGTAGGGAAAGACCCTCTCAGGTCGGAGCAGGGTTGCAGGCACAAGGCTTGGGCAACCAGCTCACCACCTAGCCCAGGCTCAGAGAAACAGAGCTGTGTCAGCCTGTGCCAGTGCCTGGGGGCAGGGCAGAGCAGGCTGTGTGAACAGAGGGTGTTGTCAGTCCTCTAGGGGAAACAGGAGATCAGGGCAGATCCTGCCTGGCAGGTCTGTCACCTACATCTCCGCTTACACTTTCAAGGAAGCTGGTGACTCTGGGTGGAGACTGGCCCCAGATATCAAGGCCCTGAGGCTCCAGCCTTAACTTCCTGGGAGTGGCAACACAGAACTGCGTGTTGTATGGGGGACCTTCTTGGCTTGGTCTTCCTAACCTGGGTACCAGAGACATTAAGTTTACAAAAGGAAAATAGTGTTGGGAGCTTCACATCACAGCACTCAGGGAGGCAGAGGCAGGAGGGTCACTGTGAGTTCAAGGCCAGCCTGGTCTACAAAGCAAGTCCAGGACAGGCAAGGCTACACAGAGAAAGCCTATCTCAAAAAAACAAACAAACAAGAAGAGTCTTTCTGGGGACCAGAGTTAACTCCAAGGTTACATTCCCCCAATGCCCTCCATCTCTACTCTCTTTCAAGGGGCAGTGATTTTCTGTGCAACCCCTGAAGCCTTGTTGGGTCTTGTCCACCATTAATTTGCTGTGTGACTGTAGTTGACTCACATACCCCCCCTGATTGTGTCTCTCTGACCATCCTGTTCCTCTACAGACCTTTTGTCAGTGACACATTTTAGCTTCCAAGTTTATGCCTGAACCATCTGAGAGGCTCTTGGGGGCCAGACGTTAAAAGGAGCATCATGTCTGCACTTGGGAGGTAGAGGCAGGCAGATGGTTGTGAGTTCAAGGCCAGCCTGGTCTACAGAGAGAGATCTAGGACAGCCAGGGCTATTACACAGAGAAACCCTGTCTTGAAAAACAAAAACAAAGGGGGGTGGGTGCATCATGTCATGAGGCAGGGTAGTATGGGGGGCAGGATTGTGAGAAGGGAGGCTCCTCTCCTGGCTCAAATGTTACAGATGTTGGGACAAATAAAGAGGTTGTCCTGGTCCCCAGAGGCTGATTTCTGCTCTTTACCTCTAGTAGCATGCCTGATTTTTTTCTTTCTTTTCTTCTTCTTTTTCTTTCTTTCTTTTTTTTTTTTTTTTTTTTTTTTTTTTCTTTTTTTTTTTAGACAGGGTTTCTCTGTGTGGCTCTGGCTGTCCCAGACTCCCTTTGTCTCAAGTGCTGGTATTACAGGCATGTGCTGGCGCCCAGCATAGTCTGCCCATTCTTAGGCCCCAAGGAATCCTAAATTTCCCCCACAGCTCAGATACCTTTTACTTCCCTCTCTTGTTCTTGCTCTGACAGACTCTCAGGTAGCCCAGGTTGGCCTTGACTTTTCTATGTGGCCAAGAATGACTTTGAATTCATTCACCTGCTCCTGCCTCCCAAGTGCTGGGATTACAGGCAAGTGACACCAATTCAGCTTTATGTTTCTTTCCTAATGACGTCAATCCATTCTCAGGGCTGGATGATCTCCTGGGCCAGAATTTGTTTTCATTGCCCCTGATCTTGCGTCATCTTCTTTTAGGACGGGCCAGAGGATCCTGTCTACCGTGTAACTCATATAGCGGCCTTTCTTTTGGAGACGCGATATCTCAGGACCCATTGCTAGTGGAATGACATGACCTGAGGTGTATGGCTTTTCTGTGTCTGCATTGCTTCCTTCCTCTCCTTCAGAGAAGTACCTTGGTCCTCCTAGTGAAGGATGGAGATAGTAAAAGGTTCCACGCAAACGCCTGCATAGCCAAATCTTTCTGTTATACACTGTGTCCCAAGCTGTGGCATCCCCACCCCATTTCCTTCACTTTTGCTGTTGCAACCATAAGGAAAAGGAGGCAGGGGAGAGATAAAGCTGTGGAGGCCAAAACCCAGGCTAAGAAGTCTAGGGCTGGAGCACTTATTTTTATTTTTTATTTCCCTGAAGTTCCCTGTAGAGTAAGGGCTTTGGTCCCATCTCAACAAACAGCTCATCTGCCTGTACAGGTGAGGGTAGAGGACTTTAGGGAAGGCCCCAGGAGGTGGAAATTCAAGAGCTTGGCCAGATCTGTCCATCCCCTCGCCCATGAAGCTAGGCCACATGGCCTGCCCCAGGGGAGTGAGGCTGCCATGGATAAGAGCCCAGTGTACAGTCAAACAAACACTGCACAGCTGTCCCAAGCCTCTGAAGCACCATTCATCAAGGCTTCATGGAGTTAAATGCCCCAGTTTGCCTGCTCCCTAGTCTTGGGGAGAGCACAGCCACCACAGTGGCCTTCAATGCCCCCAGTCCAAGCATTGGAGGCTGCTCACCAGTGCTTCAGTGCTTTACCCCAGGGCTCTGTGGGTGAAAAGGCATCAGACTCTTTCTCCATCCCATGTACTCCAGGGCTTCAGCAGGCCTGGCTAGCCCAGCACCATGTTAAAATAGCTTCCTTGGCTTAAATTAGCCAGCCCCCAGCGCAACCCACCCATTTTGCACCGTGAATATATTAAATCTATTGGCTAAAGTTCTTCCCCGATTCAGGAAAGTACCAGAGTGGGAGAGTCTGTTCTTCAGAGACAGCAAAATGGTCAGAGCTGGGGTAGGAAACCCAGGATGTGCTCTTCTTCTGGCCGGGAAGCCTGGGTCATCACAGACCCAGGACCCAGAGTTGTGACCCATCCAGGATGTCACCTCCCGCTTTGGCCCCTGCCAGGTCTAAGTGAGCTGAGGGAGGTCCCAGCTCTCGATCCCATCTGCTCCAGGGTCTCTAGACTGTCTCTCAGCCCACTCCATCCCTGACATCTCAAGGTCTTTTTCTTTTTCTTTTTTCTTTTCTTTTTTTTTTGGGGGGGGGGGCTCTGGAGATCCTCAGGCCAGACCAGGGTACAGAAGCAGTGGGCCTGGAGGGTGGGCAGCTTCTTGGTTCATGCTAGGTCTCACACCCAGTACTGGCCATTCCTGAGGGCAGGATTGGGTGTCCGGCAAAACTGAAGCAGCTCTGGGTCAGGCTGGCCTCCTGGTGGGGGTCCCTGGCCAGGCACAGTTGTGAGTGGAATGGCCTGGCCTGGCTCTACCTTCCGAAAGGTCTCTGTATCCCCAGCAAGGCCGTTGCGGGGTTTGGCTGTCAACACCTGGACGTCGTGCTTGCCTGTCTTGTTGCGTTTGCGGAGGTAGAAGAGCAAAGGCATGATGAGGGCCAGGAGCAGGAGGACCAGGCACACCGGGATAATGACGCTGAACATGTTGGCCTCTAGGAAGCCCAGGAAACCACTCCTGGCCACAGTGGGCATGGGACTGGATGCTGCTTGGCCTGGCTGGCCAGTAGGGGTGCTTCTCCCCACTTTCTCTCTTTCTGTCCGAGCAGCCTCAGGGACGCCGAGCAGGGCCACACTGTAGGACTTGGCTGCATGGTAAGGCTCAGTGGCAAAGTCCAGCAAAGCCACAGCAGGTGGGACACCCTTTGCCCACAACTCCAGACTGAGACTGTCACTTGCTGGGCCAGTGGACCTACCCTCTGGCTTGCCAACCTCTAGCCCCAGCCTTCCCTCGTCCAGGTCCTGCTGAGTGAAATGTTCCACAAGTCGGTTGCTCCTGGGTTCTACTCGGGCTTGGGACACACGGACCACGCGGCCATATCGGGGTCCTGCCAGGAGCCGGAAGTGGGGCATACTGCCTGTGAGGTTGGCCAGCTCACTGGCATTTAGTACAGTGGAGTCAAGGCGCAGGGTGGTACCCTGAGGCCAGGGCTCACCTGCCCACACACGCAACAGAGCCCGCACTGTGACATTTACAGTGGTTGATGCATTCACACCCCTGGCCAGAGCCAGGACTTTGAAATGATCCTGAGACGAGGAAAAGTTGGTGAAGGCAAAGACCACTTCCCCCTGGTCTACTTGCCGCTGGTTGAAGGCAGAAGCCAGCTTCCCACCCACTAGCAGCTGCCCATACAGGGGCCCCTGAGTGAGGCGGTATTCTACATCTGGCTCCTCACGATCTGAAATCACCTGGAGCTGCTGCCGGCTCAGTGAGGAGCGTCCTAAAGCCTG
Organism: Acomys russatus; assembly: GCF_903995435.1. Lineage (NCBI taxonomy): Eukaryota > Metazoa > Chordata > Mammalia > Rodentia > Muridae > Acomys > Acomys russatus. Next base: position 48,103,739 of record NC_067150.1, on the reverse strand, counting down.
GGGTACCTCCAGCGGTGTGCGCAGCTGCACCTCAATGGCAGATGGCAAGACATCCACAGCCAGGGACATGGGGATTGGGGGGCTGGCTCCATCAGACATGCTCAATTGGAAGATGCCAGCTACACTGCTCCCATTTGCCACAAAGGCCAGGCGCCCTGCATCCACATCGGCCTGTGTGAAGTGAGTCACAGGCCCAGTGTTGTCCCCAGCCAGGCTCAGGAAGCCATTGTGGGGTGCCCTCTGTACTTCATACTCAATCTCCCCGGGAGCTGAGTCTGGGTCTACGACACTCAGCTGGGCTCGAGAGACAGTGGCTCGTGAGCCCCTGGTGACTCGGAGTGGAATGGAGGCCTGTGGCTGAGGGGCCCTCTCGTTCACATCCCGCACAGTGATGGCAAAGGCCTCAGAGGTTTGAGGTCCTGCCACAGAAGTACCCCCTAGTCCCTGGAGGTGGGCACGGAAGCGGAAGCCATCCTGCTGGGTGCCCCCACCACCATGGGCATACACCAGCTGTCCTGCAGCCAGCTCAGATTGCCGGAAGTAGGACCTCCTGGCATGAAGTGGTTCCTCGGACAGCAAGAGCTGGCCCCGGGTGGGGAACTGTGTGACCTCGAAGAGCACATCATGCTGCCGAGTGCGCTGAGATGCTGGAATGCTGGCTAGGAGGTTGGAGGCATCAAGGGCAGCCATGGTGATCTTGGCCCGCTGGCCCTCAGGGACCCAGAGACCTGGGAGTGGGGTGGGGTGAGACACAGACTATGAACGTCCAGTCCACTGGAATAAGAGCCCTGAATCCTCAGAAAGGAGACCTCAGGGCAAATCTGTGCCTCCCTTTTAGACCAGTAGATCCAGGATGGGGATCATGGGCCCAGGGAGACTGAGGGACTTTGCCTTCCTCCGATGTCAGCGTTCTCCACCCGCCTCCCCTATAACTTCCTAGGTCCTGAGACTAAGCCAGAAGCTGCTAGCCAGGCCTCTATCCCTCCACTGGGGGCATTTTTCTGCATCCCCAACCCTGCCACCTCACCATGCTATTCACCTTTGTTTCTCCAGAGGCGGCTGGGGCGCTGGGGACAGGCAGCATCGAAAGACACAATCACAGCAAGGGTGGCTGCCACATCCCTGGCAGGTGGTGATGACAGCAGGAGGCCAATGGTGTCGTGGGCTTCCCAGAAAGGCTCAGAGGACATCTCATGTTCATACAGAATATTCCCAGCATTCACCTGGCCGGGGGGAGGGGGGCGACATCATGGTTGGCTGTGACAGGTGGGCTCAGTCTGTGGTATTTGGAAGCACCCTGATCTCCCCTGTACCCAGTGCCCGGCCTTACTCTGCATTCTCCTGGCTGTACCTAGGTCTCTCTGTGTAGCCTGCCCTCTATCTCATTTGTTCAAGGGGTCACCATTGTTCATGTTCCCGATTAAACGTGGTCCTTCCTCCTTTGCAGTGGCCCCCATCCTCCTCGCTTCCCCCAGATGCCACTTCTAGTCTCCCTTCTGTGATGTCAGCTTTCCCCCAAATAGATTTTTCCCGCATGTAACCAAGTCAATTTTTTTTTCTTCTTAAAGAAAATCACTCTTGAATTTGCCTTCCTTCTTTTCTTCTTGAGAGAGGGTCTTCTGCATCCTAGTATGCCCTGGAACTTGCTAAAAATGCCAGTTTTATGTGGTGGTGATGATTGAAACCAGGACTTCACGCAGGCGAAGCAGACACTTCCACCTGAGCTACATCCCCGAACCTCAGTCCGTATTTTCTGCTGGCATTTGCCGCCTCCCTCTTTTCAGTGCAGCAAAATTCCCCAAGAATAGTCTCCACCGTCACCACACATGCTTAACCCACTCCACTCAGAATCTTGTTCCCATGACGTCATCAAACCCATTTTCACCAAGGGTGCTAGTAGGCCCTATGCATTAGATCCAGAGATTGGGGCTCACTGCTGAGCATCACTTGGCACTTCTGTTTTACTGAACGGCACAAGTACCGTTTTTACTGAAAGGAAAATCTGTGTCTCTCCCCAAATGGGAAAAACAAAGATAAGACATGAGGCTGTGTCTTGCTCAGAAGGTGGAGGAAACAGATTTCTTTACAGAAACAAAGACTATTGTTTGGTGTTCAGCATACACATGGCCCTAAAGAATAGGTGCTACTGTCATAGGGTCGATGTGACAGGGAGTTGGGGTCTCATGGGTAACAAGGGGATGTGATGCTCTGCTTTGGGTGTCCTCATATGCTCCCCCAGCATCCTGTGACATACTCTCCTGAAGTCTCAGGGCCTCAAATGGTCCTTATTGGAATTTCTAGCCCAGTTTACTGTCACTCGTATAGGAACCCTAGTCTCAGATTTCCACCTGTGCCTTTTGCTCCACACATATGGCTAATAGACATTTCAAGCTCTCAAGGCCCAGATGTGCCGAGCAGCCTCATCCCCCTGGGACCCCCATCTCCGTGGCAGCAGCTCTGATGTTGAGCGGCTCAGTGGAAAGCCCAGAGGCCTCCTTGGCTCCTCTCTTCCTCACCACCCAGGTCTTGCCTAAGTTACTGCAAGCTTTCTTTTGTGTTCCACCCCAGGCCTCTGCCCACTGCCTCTACTGTCCTAACACGGAGTGAACCTTTGAAAATGTATGGTTCCTGTGAGTTCGAGGCCAGCCTGGTCTACAAAGCGAGTCCATGATGGCCAAGGCTACACAGAGAAACCCTGTCTCGAAAAACCAAAAAAAAAAAAAAAAAAAAAAAAAAAAAAGAAAATGTATGGTTCATTCACTCTGTTTTTCTGGGGGAACAAGGGTCTCTCTATGTTGCCCAGGCTGGCCTTGACTTCCCAGGCTCAAGTGAATCTCTTGCCTCAGTCTCCCAAGTAGCTGGTATGTGCTGCTGTGCCAGACTCAGCATTTCAGCTAATGACTGCCCAGATGCTGCAATAGCTGACCACAACGGCTCCATTGTTACCCATGAGACCCCCAACTCCCTGTCACATCGACTCTAAGACAGTAGCACCTATTCTTTAGGGCCATGTGTATGCTGAACACCAAGCAATAGTTTCCTCCACCTTCTGAGCTAGACACAGCCTCGTGTCCCATCTTTGTTTTTCCCATTTGGGGGGAGACACAGATTTTCCTTTCAGTAAAAACAGTACTTGTGCAGTAGTAAAACAGAAACAGAGTGGGACCCATGTGAGCAGGCAGTCTTAGAGTCCCAGAGTACCACAGTAGGGTTGTGCTGTCTACCCTGGGAGCAGATCTGTGCTAAGAGGGGCTCCTCCTCAGTATGCTACAAGGAGGAACACAGGCCTTTGAAGAATCGCTGTGTCCGGTTTGTGTGACAACTAATGTTGAAATATTAGATGTAATTCCGGGTGTGGTGGTGCATGCCTGTAATCCCAGCACTCGGGAGGCAGAGGCAGGCTGATTGCTGTGAGTTCAAGGCCAGCCTAGTCTACACAGCGAGTCCAGGACAGCCAAGGCTACACACAGAAACCCTGTCTCGAAAAACAAAACAAAACAAAAATTATATGTAACGTGTGTTCAAAGGGGTCGGATGTTATCCTAAAGGATCCAAGATTGACGATTGTAACCTCTAGCCCAGGCTGATGGTGGGCATGGTGGGAAATGGAGCCCCCCCCCCCCCCCAGCAGTGGTGGTGGAGGTCAGCGTGATGCCTGGTTATCAGCGTTCCTGTAGGAGAAGACCTGGATGGGAGAATGGCAGAACTCAGGCCAGGTGTCCAGGGGCCTCTCAAGCTCTGGGGAACAGCGTCCTTAGGTGAAACTCGGACAAGCGGTCAGAAAGCTTAGTCTTGATTTTTCTTCTTACTTGCCACTTATACTGAATAAAATCACCCGAACTCCACATGCATTTCTTTGTCTGTAAATGGAGGGTACCTGAGCCCTGCCCTTTCCAGCCCAGTGTCTTGATGGGCAGTGGTTTGTCAAGCCACGGCTTACTGCTGCCCGGCCTCTTCCTGTGGAGGAGGGTGTCTGTGCCACGTAGCCTCTTTCCAGCCTCCTTGGGTGGCACTGCCAGCCTGGCCCCCTGGTGGCCATTCAGTCTAGCCCTTCATGTTGCTAGAGCCTGGGGGATTGCTGGGGAGGGGAGGGGCACTCATGGCCCATTCTCTCCGTCCTGGTCTCTGATAACAAGACTCCCCAGTGACTCAGGGCAGACAGCTGCTGCCCCTAGCCACAGGGAGTGGGCAGGAAGGGGCTATATGCTAGGGCCCAGGAGAAGAGGGAGCACAAGCCCAGTGAATGATGTGACAGACCTGAGGAATCTTACTTCACCGTAGTTAAGCCAGCTTCCTCCTCTGAGCTACCTGCTGGGTGTGAGCTGTATCTCCTGTTAGCTCCTCCATGTGGGGAGCACACGCTGTCATGGGGTAGCAAAAAGCCGGGCAGACCTCTGAGGGGAAGGAATGCTGGAAAGAGGCCTGGGGGTGGGGCCTGCCATTTTGAAGGGCCAGGGTTAGCCCCTCTGGAAAGTTCTTGGGGCAGCACCACAGTGTAGCAGATCCAGTGGCAGGGTCGGCTGTCTCCTCTCACATCCTGCTCATGTGGAAACAACCAGGAGCAATGCCCTAGCTTTATGTGCCCACATGGCTTCCAGGCGGGAGCACCAAGTCTGTCCTCGGGGAAAGCCTGTCCTCCACCACGGCTTGGAGGAGCTGCTCACAGTGCCTTTGACCCCCTAGGGAACCAACCCTCGGATGTGCTGAGGTAAGTGATGACTGCTGGCCTCCCACTGGTTAGCACCAATAGCTCTGGCATGGTCACAGCAGTGAGCTCAGTCAGCCTCGACTTGAGGCTGGGAATTGTAATTTTGATTGGTGGCCCTGGTATGCTCTAGGAACTCTGTTCCAAAGAGTGTCTAACAGTGTCCCTCAGTTCAGCCCACTCTGCCCGGTGACTCATCTGCTCCCAGCTTGCTCTGTTCTTCTCTGGCACCTGCCGTGAGCCCCAAGCTTAACTTTTTATCCCAAACTCTATCTCACTGAGGCCAGCTCAGCCCATCACCCGGTGCTGGTCCTCCTTACTGGGCCCTTTTCAGCCTTAGGATCCAGCTGGATCTTCCTTCTGGAGACCTAACCCGGAACTAGGGCAGGGTCCAGGTGAGCTGCTGCCAGTGGCTAGCAGCCACCTGAGGGAAGGTTGGCTGAGGAGTGAGGCCCTTACCTCAGCCTGGGTGAAGTTTACCAAGGCCTCCTCGGCGTTTCCTTGCTGGGCGTGGAAGAGTCGGCCAAGTTGGGGTCCTCTTACCACCCGGTACAGCAGGTGGCGTGGGTTGGTGCCTGGGCTCGAGCTGGCGCTCAGGCTCTGGCTGCTGAGTGCCTGCACAGACTCTGTAAAGCACAGGGGAGCCTGTCAGCTTCTGGCAGAAGCCAAGGCAAGGATCTGGCGCTACCCGCCTCAATTCTGCCCCAGCTACACAGCATGCAGACCTACCTGGACAGACAGTCAACTTCCGGCTGCCCTCCAGTGAGAGGAGCACCTGCTTCTGGGCCACCACTCGGAAGAAGTGTCCAGGAGACGTGTGTGTGCCGTCAGAAAGGCTGAAGTGGAAGCCTCCTTCCAGGGCCCCTGGAAGCATGAGGGGGTAGGTAGATATGCATCCTGCTGGTCCAAGGTAGCTCCCTACCCTCAAGGTACCCCAACACCAGGGGCTGAAGAACCCACTCAGTACCCACCTCTGTGTGAGAACAGCACAAGGCCACTGTCCAGCTGGGCCTGTGTGAAGTGATGGACCTCGGTGTCCGGCATTGCCCTCAGTGCTATCCGTCCGTTGCTGGGCTGCTCAACAGTGTAGACCAAGTCTTCCGGCCCCGAATCATTGTCTGTGCCCCTGAGGGCCTCCGGAGGGATGGGCACAGTGGTGTCCTCCCAGATCTGGGGACACAGACCTGTGAAAGTTCTGTCCACATCGTGCCCACCCTACTCCCCCTTCCTCCTGGCCCTGAGACTACTACTGGGGCTCTACCCTGCTCTCTTCAGCAGTCACAGATGTCTATGCCATTCTAGGCTCTACTGCATTAAAGGGCCTTCTACCTCAATTTCTTCTGTCACCTCAATCCAGGTTCCATCTCCACCTGTTCTTTTACTTTATTTTAATTTGTTTTGTTTTCCAAGACAGGGTTTCTCTATGTGTCCTTGACTGTCCTGGATTTATTCTGTAGACCAGGCTGGCCTCGAACTCATAGAGACCTGCTTGCCTCTGCCTCGCCAAAGGCATGCACCATCGCTTACCACCACCTGGCCTGTGCTTGGCTTTTTATCTGGATGCTTGGGGGCACAAACAAGGATCCCTCAAACTGGGATCAAGAGACAGTTCCTGATCCACTGAGCTATCTCAAGCCCTGCCTCCCTGCTGCTGGGATTAAAGGCTTGAGCTATCACGCCCAGCTACCTGTTCTAATCTTAAGTGTACGTCACAGCTAGCCCACAACTTCCTGCTTAGAAATGGTCCTGTTAGACCCTCACTGAGTTCTTGTTTCCCAGAGCTCCTCATCCCTGACCAAGGGGATGCAGCTTCATCTGTATCTCACTGGTGGGCAGAGATCTCTCTTCCCTCCTGTCAGGGCATGCACCACCCAGCCCTGGGGGGGGCGGGGGACGGTGGGAGGGGGGAGGCCAACAGGACAGAAGCCGGCCAGCAGAGGATACTGAAGAGGTTCTACCGGCTGGAGGCCAGGAGGGAGGTGGAGAACAGAGAGGAGAGCTGAGAATTTCCTTCTCAGTCAGGAACCTACCCATGCAGAATGCATGGAAGGCCCCATAGGCTACCCACCCAAGCATGGCAAGGGGCTTTTCCTGGTACCGTTCCATGTGACACAGGGCCAGTTACTGGGGCCGGTCTGGGTAGGGGTTCTTATAGGAGAAAACATCCTTTTAGCATCCCAGAGGCCTAGTAAAAGGAAGCAGCAGTGTTGCTCTCCAGGCGGCTAACATGAGTGGATATCGCCACCTAGTGGCAAACTTACCACACAGCATTTCCAACCTGTGGTCCTAGACAACCCTTACTTATCTAGACCAAGTCTCACTCACACTAGGTGTCCTCATCTCTCAGCCACCACCCACAGCTAACACTACGCAACCTTTCCATAGATAACCACAAGAGGCTAAGACCCCATGCTAGAAACAGCCAAAGGTACCCTTCTACTACAACTTTCCAAAGCTACTCCTGGTGGTGGTCTATACCCCAGAAGCTACCATCGCAAGCTTAGTGCTGCCTCTGTTGTTCTAAGAGGGCCTGTCAAGCTACACCTTTTCTGTTCCACTGGTACTTTTGTGGTCTTGGAGCTCCGTCCCTGTCTGGACCTCAGCTTCCATCTCTGCAGAGTAAGGGATAGAAACTTAGGAAGCCTCGCTGTGATGTTTATTTGCTGTGCCCTTGAGCTCCCCACCTGCAGCCCACCATAAGGGGCTTATAATCAATTCCATTAGGTGTTGGGAAATCCTGCTGCTAAGGGTGCAGTCCACCTTTGTCAGCGGGGGGGGGGGGGGGAGGGGGGGGGCGGCTCCGACTCTCTGCCTGACCTCAGCTGGAGAGTGTCCTTTGGCACAAATGCCTCTAACCCTATTTGGAATAAGACCTTTGGCAGCACTGTTCCCTGCTAGCCTCCCCCCCCCCACCCCCCATCACCCCACACTCACCCGTGGGATAATTAGGTCCCATTCATATGATAGGACTGTGCTGTGAAATGCAAACAACACATTCCTGGCACTCTTAGCCCCCAGCCATAGTGTAACCTACATTAGGAGCCCTCAACCCACTTCCCAAGAACGACATAGCCTTTGTTCACCCTGAATAAAGTTGAGCAGTCTCACTGAAGCTGATCCTGGAGGCCATTTCCAAAGTACTCACAGCCATCCAAAGCCTGCCCAGACCCGCCCCCCCCCCCTTCCCTTGCCTCTGTTCCCTTTGACCTCCAACTAGTGGCCAAGGATCCCCAGGTGGCGGGAGGGAGCCCCCAGCAATTAGGTGTTCTGGGCCTGAGGCATGAGGGGACACCTTCTGCTCAGGGAATAAGTGTCCAGTAACAAGCCAGGCGTGGTGGTGCACGCCTTTAATCCCAGCACTTGGGAGGCAGAGGCAGGCAGATCGCTGTGAGTTCAAGGCCAGCCTGGTCTACAAAGTGAGTCCAGGATGGCCAAGGCTACACAGAGAAACCCTGTCTCGAAAAACCAAAAAAAAAAAAAAAAAAAAAAGTGTCCAGTAACAAAACCCAACTGTATTCTGTTTTCGGCACAGTATTGCAGCTCTCCTTCCAATAGCCTGGTACATGAAGGCAAACCCATTTTACAGAGGGTGAAACTGAGCCTGAGGGGGGGGGCGGGGAGTAAGGGACTCTAGTCTCTTTCCAGGAGTAGAGATGGTGTAGTTCCCGGGGTGAACTCACCTGCAGGCCCGTGTTCGTGGTGAGGACAGGGGGTTGGTCATTAACGGGCAGGATGGTGACTGTGAAGGCCATGGGTTGGCTCTGGCGATCCATCTCTGAGGCATTAGCCACCAGAACAAAGCTGTCTGTCGGTGTCTCGCTTCCATCATGCACATAGCGGACCAGCTGCTCTTGTACCTACAAGCAGACCCAGGGTTTAGCGAGCCTAAGACTCAACAGGGATCTGGAGACCAGCACCCTTAATGTCCTGTTGTTGGGTGCAGAAGATAGAACCCTTTAGAACCTGTTTCCTCAGGTAAGGTGTGTGTGTGTGTGTGTGTGTGTGTGTGTGTGTGTGTGTGAATGGTTTTCATTTCCCAGAGGAAGACGTGAAATAAAGCGTAAAGCAAATGTCAGTAATTAGGGCAGGGCTGAGGCCTGGGCTGTCTCTGGAACAGCTGTACCTCTCTCCAGGAGAAAGTGCTGAGGCTCCCATCTTGAGGTTGGTCCTCCTTCTGCAGGGCCCCATGCTGTGGTGGCTCCAGCACTTGTAGGACAAGGCCCGGCAGTGTGGGGAAGTAAGGCCCAGTGATTTGGAGCAGCGGAGGGGCCAGGGTACGAGTGCCACCCTCAGGAACGCTGAAGTTCTGCACCTCCAGGGGGATGACCGTGGGCAGCACCTCCAGCTCCACAAAGATGCCCTCAAGAGGGTCACCCAGGCCAGAGGCCGCATCCAGGGAGAAGGAGTCACTCCAGGGTCCAGGGTGAGAGTTCAGGTAGAGAACCCTGCCTGAATTCACGTCCTCCTGGGAGAAGCTCTGCACGGGGTCCAGCCTGGGCGGCTCGTCTGTGGAAGCACCGTGGGACACCATCACCAGGTGGCCGGCATCCGGGGGCCTTCTCAGGGAGAACATGATGTCTGCAGGCAGTACTGCCTCCTGGACTACCTGGTCAACAGAGACAGTGGGGACATACAGGGTCACAGGCTGTCGTGGACCTCAGCAGGCAGAACAGGCTTGGTTTCCACATGTTGCGGATCCTGCAAGGACATTGCTGCTCACACGCATTCAGGTTCACACACAGAACGTGCAGACTCATGGCTGGTTGGACTGGTTGCATGACCAGATTCAGTGTCAAAGGCATAATGCTAAGCTGGGGGGCTCTGTTCTGGCGCTGTTATTGCTGCCATTATGTGCCACTAGAGGGCACCCTCACCATTCCTAGAAGCACAGGCTCTCAGACTCCAGGTTTTAAGCAGTTTGCTGATCTAAGGAAGGCCCAAGTACTCAATGCCTGATTTAGACAGGCGCGCGAGCGCGCGCGCGCGCGCGCGCACACACACACACACATACACACACGTATGTGTAAGTGCCACTCTCAGATTACACTTCTCACTCTGTGTCTTTTCAGAACACATTCTTTTTGCTTGGAATGTCATCCTCTAGTTTTTGCTGTCCATACCCCATATTTTCCTTTTTTTTTCATTCCCCACCCCTTCTTTTGAGCCTTGGCTGTCCTGGAACTAAATAGATCAGGTTGGCCTTGAGTTCATAGAGCTCTGCCCGCCTCTGTCTCCTGAGTGCTGGGATTAAAGGTGTGCATTGGCACAGCTTGGTTCATATGTCACCTCCCAGGTGGGCACTTCCCTGACATGTTTGGCCATGGTCTTTCTCAAATTCCAGACACTCAGAACCAGAGGGGCCTCAAAGCTGGAAAGGATCTGCTTCAAGTTTCACAGCAAGGTGACTAAACACTTCATAGACCCTCATAGTCCTGGTGTGGGGTCAAGGAAAAGAGCCAAGGACCCGGGGATCTGAGCAGCACTCCTCAAAGATCATCCCTCTTAGCCGGGCGTGGTGGCGCATGCCTTTAATCCCAGCACTTGGGAGGCAGAGGCAGGTGGATTGCTATGAGTTCGAGGCCAGCCTGGTCTACAAAGCGAGTCCAGGACATCCAAGGCTACACAGAGAAACCCTGTCTCAAAAAACCAAAAAAAAAAAAAAAAAAAAAAAAAAGATCATCCCACTTGGTAACCTCCTAGGAAACCTAATGGGATACTCCTCCTCCTCCTCTTCCCCCTCTTCCCCTCCTCCTCCTCCTCCTCCTCCTCCTCCTCCTCCTCCTCTTCTTCTTCTTCTTCTTCTTCTTCTTCTTCTTCTTCTTCTCCTTCTTCTTCTTCTTCTTTGTTTTGGCTTTTAAGAAGGGCTTCTCTGTGTAGCCTTTACTGTCCTGGACTCACTTTGTAGACCAAGTGGCCTGAAACTCACAAAGATCCGCTTGCCTCTGCCTCCCAGAGTGCTGGATTAAACGTGTGCGCCACCACGCCCATAATACATACTCTTGGGCCCTGCTTAAGAGATTCTGTGGGTCTGGGTGGAGTCCAGATCCATCGTATTTTTCAGACCATAAGATGCACTATTCCCCCCAAAAGTGTGGGTGGGTGGGTGGGTGGGAATTAGGGTGTGCCTCATGGTCCGACTGCTGCTTTTACTGTTTTTCTTGTTTTGCTGCTCTAGAAACTGAGTGCGTCTTATGATCAGGTGCGTCTGACAGTCCGAAAAAATACAGTCATGTGGTTAGCCATAGCAAAGGCACACATGTACGGGATACCTGGAGGTACGTGACACTTAGCAGGTAGATGTATGTGTAACAGACTTCCTAGAAGCTTGTAGGACTACGACACACATGGGTGAATACTGTAGCTACAGAACACTCCGAACCCCTAAGTCACCACAGGAGCATCCCTTTCATGGAAGTACCCCTCTACTTGGCCCATGGCCAGGCTTACCACCTTGGTCCTTACCTCTAGCTGGTCTCTTCTGATCTCAGCTGCTTCCCCCTGGAAGACGTAGATCTTCTTGTGCTGGCCCAGTTGTAGTGGGGCCATGGGGCCCTCTAGGGCAATGGTCACTTGTAGAATGGTGTTGGTGTGCACTGGCCCTGCTGCCACAGAAAGGGCCAGAGTGTCTTGGGGGCTGAGGCTGCCATTGTGGCTGTAGAGAATCACCCCATCCAGCAAGTCCCGTTGGGAGAAGGTGGTGACCGACTGGCCATCCCGGAGCAGCTGTCCCCAGTGAGGGCCAGCTGCTACATGGTAGTGGACCTCATTTCCACTGCGGATATCCAGGTTGGTGTCCAGGTGGAGCACAGATGTGTCAATGGTGCCCTGGCCTCCTTGAGGGACCACAAGACTAGAACTGTTGGCAACGTGAAGATAGGGCTCTGAGGCCTGCACCTCCAGCATGGCAGTGGCCTGGTGTTGCCCATCAGACACCTGCAGCTGGAGCCAGCCATGGTCGGCCCCTGAGTGCACGAACAGGACTTGCTTCTTCCTGAGATCCTCTTGGGTGAAGCGGTAGATGGGCCGCGTGGGCTCCTCCATGGCCACAATGCTGCCAAAGAGGAGGTCCTTGCGGGTCAGAACTAGCTGAGCGTCGGTGAAGCCTGAATCAGCATCGCTGAAGGCCACGTCGTCCGTAGTCAGCAGCCGCTGTCCACCTCGGGCCACGTGGAAAACACGGCTGATGGTCTGCACGGGGGCGTGGTCGTTCACAGGCTGGATGGCCACCCGGAAGACACCACGCACCTCCTCCCAGGCCATGTCGCCACTGCCCTCGCCCTGGCGTGTGGCCACGAATGGGATATCATCCTCTGTGGTCTCAGAGTCATCATGCTGATAGACTAGCCGGCCACGTAGCAGGTCCTCATTAGTGAAGGATGCCACTGGGGTGGCCTTACTCTTTGGTTCCCTCCAAGCCAACCTGCCATGGTGAGGCTGCTCCATAACCTCATAGAGATAGTTGGCACTGTTGAGACTCTTGACAAAGAGGTGGTCGGCAGACAGGACTCCCTCCCCTCCCTCGGGTACCATGAGAAGGACGTTAGTGAGGACTGGAGCATTGGGGTCACCACCAATGTGGATGGGGAACGTGTAGAGTGGGGAGAAATGTGGCGGAGACGTGACACGGAAACGGAAAGTGTCATCAGCTGCTTCAGAGGTCCGCATTGTGGCCCTGTAGGTCACACGTCCAGCCTGCAGGTCACTCTGGCTAAAGCTCTGGCCATCTGACAGCCTTGTGCCTTGGAGCAGGAGGTTGCCTTTCCTGGGGGCCTGAACCAACTCATAGTGAAAGGTTTGAGGGTGTGGGCCTGCCTCCTCCTCCTCCTCCTCCAGGGAGGCTTCTAGGTGGGCTGGGGTGAGGGTCTCGTGGTGAGGGTTCTGCATATTCAGAGGCTCAAGCCGCAGCATCCATACTGTGGCCCTCTGGATGGTCACTGGGAAAGACAGATTGCTCAGTGTCTCCTGGCCCACCTGGACCTCCAAGGTCAGGTCCTCCACTGTGTCTTGGGTGTGGTGTTGTGGGTCAGTGCTCAGGTACCTCACGCGGCCTTGCTCCACGTCTCGCTGGTGGAATGCCATTGTATCCCACCACTCAGTGCCCTCTACCCCTCCGGCCCCCTGCTTCTGCAGCTCCCCGAACTGCAAGGTGCCAGTGACTCGGAACAGCACACTCACATCCTGTCCCACTGCATTCGTTTCTACCGACAAGTTGGCAGGGAAGATGGGTGCGGCAGAGCCCTGGGCCAGGTGAAGCCCTGTGTTGTGGCGGATTTGTATGGCCGGCCGGACAGCCACCACCTTCAGTGTAGCTGGAGCGCTGGCCTGCATTCCGTCACTGACCCGGAATGTCAGATCCTGTGCGGGCCCACCACGGTGGACATAGACAATGTTGCCTGCCTCCAGCTCCCGACAGGAAAACTCAGTTGCTGGCTCCCCAGGCTGGTCTCGGTGTTCCACAGGAATACCCGTGGAGGCACCAAGGAGCTGGATGGTGAGACCCTCACAGGCAGAATCAGGGTCATAGGTCTGGAAAATCTCAGGTCCCAGCGGCTTCTGTGTGTGTTCTAGGATCACCATGAGGCTGCCGTGAGGGAAGATGACGCGAGGTGGGTCATTGACAGGGTTGACCTGGATGGGTAGAATGTAAGTTTGGCCTCTCCTCAGGCAGGAGGGGACAGGTGCCCGGGCAGTCACCGACACCTCCAGCATCAGCTGGTCCGAGGTGTCCTCGGAACCATCGTGAACAAAGCGGGCCTTCCGGTTCACCACGTCCAACAGAGTAAACATTTTCCGGGTCTGGGCTCCAGGGATGTCTAGCTCCAGTTCACCATGGCGTGCGCCCTGGCTCACACTGAACAGCACCTGGGACTTGCGCAGCTCTGCCTCTGTCAGGTCCAGCGTGGGCTGCACGTGCCGCCACTCAAGCCAGGCTGTGCCACCCTCGGCCACCACCAGTGGGCTGATGGTAAGAAGCTGGGTGAAGTTTGCAAAGACAGGAGGCAGTCCTGGTTCAGGAGTACATGGCTCTGGCAGTTGTATGGCTGGCCAGGCTTCCGGTGCCAGGGTGGAGAAAGTTTCATATGGGCCATAGGCTTCCTCCTCATACTCATCTTCCTCGGGCCTGCAGCCTGCTGCCATATCACGTGTCAGCCAGGCATCCCGGAGGCCCTGTCTCCTGCCATTCACACTGAAATCTTCAATGCAGCCTACCAGGGAGATATTGGCACCGCCTGGTGCCAGGCCCAGGCGGTGTTCTTGGAGGTGTCGAGAGGCCTCTGTGTTGAGCCCCCCAAGGAGGAGACTGCCACGTGGTTCCAGGTAGCTGAGGACCCCACGGTTGAAAGTACGCGTAGGGTATTGGTCCACAGAGATTTCCAGCCGGTGAACATCAATGTGTACGCTGACCTCGTGGGGCTGCCCGTCAGCCACAGGCACGCTGTTACGGAGCAGCATGGTGCCTTGGCCCTTTTCAACCACAGCCCGCAAGTGGCCCTCGAATATGTCCACGTAGATAAAGTTGCCACGCTGGTCCCCTGCTTGGAAGGCCAGGGGCGCTTGCTGACTCCGAGTGGTGAGTGTAAACTCCAGAGTGCCTTCCTCCTGAGTGCTCCAGGCAGGGAAGGCAGCCAGTGAGCGGGGACCGGAGAAACCCAGGCCCATGTCGTCACCGGCAGAGAATTCTTCAGCGCAACCTTCGTGAACATCGGGGGTCAGGGGACGGAGAAGGTTGCGGCCATTGAGGATGGCTGAGTGGAGGCAGCCCCTCAGGGGTCGGCTGATTCCCTTCAGGTAAGGCAGGTCAAGGCTTCCGGAGGAGCCCACAAAGACCCCATAGGTGACCTTGAGGTGGGCTTTGGGGACTGGAGCAGAGGTGTTCAGGATTCCATCAACAGACAGCACAGCCCAGCTGTTGGAGACAGTCAGCACTACAGTGTGGGGGGTGGAGTCACTCAACACGGCATCTGCTGGGGTCTGCAGCCTCAGCTCCTTCTGATCCAGGACAAGTCTGACCTGAGGAGAGACAGGGAGGTCAGGGCTGGGAGTGGGTGAGTTTCTGCTACCCGACAGTGAGCCTCCTGCAAAATGGGTCTGGGACAAGGGCTTCCCACAACACCACCTTTACCTCCCTGTTTACTTGCCTCTAAGCCCGGGCCCAGTGAACTGGGGAGAGTCAAGGCCCCAGTGTGACTCAGAAACTGTCCCCCACCCAGAGGTTTACACACAGAGCAAGGTTCTCTCCTGAAACAGCATTTTGCCTAGTTTCACTCTTCTTCTCTTTCCTTGGGTGAGCGGTGCCAGGAAACCTACTGTGGACTCTAGAAAAAATTACTTCCGGAGGAGTAAGGGATGCACCGTGACGGCCTTAGTAGGAAAAAGTGGCTTGGATCACCTTACAAGGTAAGAACCCAAAGAGATGGTCTGTGGGGTTTTTGTTTGTTTGTTTCAAGAACAGGGTCTCTCTGTGTAGTCTTGGCTCTTCCGGTCTCACTTTGTAGACCAGGCTGGCCTCGAACTCACAGTGATCCTCCTGCCTCTGCCTCCCTGAGTGCTGGGATAACAGGTGTACGCCACCACACCCAGTCTGTGCTTTCTTTTTAAAGCTTTACCTACTTCTTTGTGTGTGAGTGTGTGTGCATCTGTGTATGTGTCTGAGTGTGTGTCTGTGTGTATATCTGTATGTGTATGTGTGCATATGTGTATGTGAGTGTCGTGTGCGTGTGTATGTGTGAATGTGTGGGTATATGTGTATGTGTAAGTGTGTGTATATGTGTCTGAATGTGTATGTATGTGTATGTGTGAGTGTGTGTGTATGTGTGAGTGTGTGTGAGTGTGAGTGTGGTGTGTATATGTGTGTATGTGTGTGCATATGTGTACATGTGTAGGCACATGTGACGGTCAGAGGACACCTCTGAGGGGTCAGCTCTTTCCTGCCACTTTGTGGGTTCTGGGATTGAGCTCAGGCCATCAGGCCTGCACAGAAGTGCATCTCTCCCACTGACCACCGTGCCAGCACAGATGTTGATATCTGAGGATCTAGCAGAGGAGGCTTCCTCCATGACATGGACTAGGACTGGCGTGGTGGCAGAGTACAGGATCTCAGGAGTCAGGAGTCCAAGCATGCAGATCCCTGTATATGCTGCACCAGCCACAGGCTCAGAGCGCCATCTTGTGGCAGTGAGAAGCCATGTAGGATGATAGGGCCAAGGTCTGCTCTAGCCACATGGGGTGTGAAAGCAAACTTAAGACCCTGGGTTCCTAAACGCTTTCTGATTAGTGGAAAAATTCAGGAGAGAGCCGAATGACCCCTTGCTAACAAAATTGGTCTTAAAGCATTGAATAAGAACACAAGAGGGTGGTGGCAGGTGGTAATGGCACTATTACTACCACAGACTGTACCACCATACTACAGGGAAG
Organism: Acomys russatus; assembly: GCF_903995435.1. Taxonomy (NCBI): domain Eukaryota; kingdom Metazoa; phylum Chordata; class Mammalia; order Rodentia; family Muridae; genus Acomys; species Acomys russatus. The sequence goes on along the minus strand of NC_067150.1, from coordinate 48,087,619 downwards.
GAGGAGCCCCAGTGGAGGGACTTGGGCCAAGTGAGTAGCACTGGGACACTCCCTGGGAGAAGGAATACTCCTCCCACACAGATGTCAAGGAGAGGGGACTGGTCAGACCCAGGGAAGAGAAACACAGGGAAAAAAAGAAAAAAAAAAAAAAAAAAAAAAAGAAAAAGAAAAAAAAAAAAAAGAAAAAGCAAGCAAGCAAGCAAGGGTGATAGTAAGAAGAGCCTGCTAACCAGATCCTGTGAAAGAGTGACACAGGAAGCAGTTCACAGATGGCCAACTAGGGCCTGTGAAGAGAAGTGAGACAAGAGACAGCTAGTGGGCAGAACCGCAGTACCAGGAGCTCACTCTTTCCAAGGGCAGAGGTGACTTGTATGAGGTCACACAGCCCAAACAGAGGCATTCTAACCTAGAGAGGGAATCCTTAGCCCTGGCCCCAGGAGGGCCACTCACCTGTAGGCGTCCAGAGTGGAGTTGGAGCAGGAGGTGGTCAGCTTGGCCTGCTGCCAAGAGAAGCAGGGCTTCGGGCTGAGACGTTGAGAACTGCAGCAGCAAGTCTAGTCTGCTCAGGGCTGTGGGCACAGGCACCTCCAGGTGGTTCTCTCCGAAGAAGGAGGCTGGTGAGAGAGGGAGCTGTGGTCAAGGTCAGGCTCCTGCTAGGAAGAGGCTAGGTACCAAAGAGACCTACAGGTGGGCTGCAGGAGGGGCTTCCGTGCTGACACGGCCAGTGGCTCTACATGGCACTGCCTAGGAGCCCCATTAAGATTCAAGTTCTTCGGCTCTCCTTGGTTCTGAAGCCACAGGTTTTCACTACCTTTGGGCCCCAGAGAATGTCCGTCCTGGGTCTTCTGGTCTCTCCCTGTCTTGTCTTGATCATCTGGCTTGGGGGGGGGGGCACAGTCCCCAGGAATAGAGCAATGGGGAGAGTCTCACAATGAAGGCTGATCCCTGGTCATATCCGTCTCCTAGGGTGGGCTCCTCGAACCCCTAGCCGTGACCACGTTTCACCTCTGTGGTTGGCCGTGGCCGTTGCTGTGGTTGGTGCCTGATGGTGTTATGCATGCAGGTAATTGCTTCTTTTGTGTTATTTTCCTAGTGCCTGTGGGGATGGGGTGGGGCAGGACGGGCTATTGCTCAGAGCCCGCCAAGGAGCAAAGGCTCTCAGGCCAGATGGAAAGTGTGTGCAGTGTCAGACTTGAAATGGGCCAGAATTTCCTCCATCACTCCGCGATTGCTTCCTGCTGTGGCTCTATCACCGCTCTCTGGTGAATAGCCATATCCGGCCTCTCTGTTTCCAAATATGCCTAAGGAGCCAGGGAAGACAACAGGGGAGTTCTCTTTCCCTAGCCCAGCCCAGGCCTGACTGAATCTGAGCATAAAGGTGGGGGATGGACCACAGGTCTGCCAGCTGAACCAGAGAGGGCCTCCTGAGGTAGCAGGATAGATATGGTCTACCCAGGGCTAGTGACCACCATCCAGGCCCCTTTGGACCACACGGAGAACCTCCTCCTTTGAAGTAGTGTCACGCTTCTTCCAGCAGTTTCCTAAAATTAGCTTTCCTCTGCCTCCAGCCTGACATCACCACTTCTGCTCCGTTCTTGTGGTGATCTAGTACAGGGGAAGGAGTGCAGGAGGAGAAAAGGACACTCTTCCCACTCAGGCCTCTCTGAAACGTCAGGGGTCAGTCAGGCTGGGGGCTTTGATAGAGAAGATCTGGCATCAGCCACCGCAAATGCTGGGCCCTGGCCAGCCTGAGCCAGCTGACATCCGCCCGAGGAAGCGGCATCAGCCATTGCATGGGCTTGCATCTTTTCTGCCCCGGGAGAGATGGCTAAGAAAGAGAATTCTGTTCTCAGAGATGAGCTGACATCCTTTCTGGTGGCTCCTGAGTTAAAAGGATAGAGTGAGCGCAAAGCCACCTGCCCAGGTGTGGCTGGCAGGCACTGCGGGCCCAGAGAACCTCAGACTGAGGAACCGAGGAACTGTCTGGCTGCAGGTGCTTGTGGGGATGTCGAATCCAGCTTGAGCTAAACCAAGGGCAGCTGCAGTACAGAGGGTGGGGCGCACAGCTCCCACAGGATGGAACCAATCACCCTGGTGGGCTGGAGTGGTTTGGAGCAGCTGTCGAGAGCCGAGCAGGAAACCTTCAGGGATTTGGTGGGCCAGGTGATGCTGCCCACCCGAAGAATATTTATATCCCGCAAAGAGGTAAACATTTTAAACCAGGCTGGGTGGCTCACCACCCACAAGGAAGAGGGCACTCTCCCACCCACAGTCCCCTGCAGAGAAGCTATGATAACTTTCCAGGGCTTAGATGAAGCCCAGCTAAGGTATATGGCTGGCCCTAACCATTGAACCACCTGCCTCTGCTTCCTTCCCACAGGAGAGAGAAGCAGCCTGTTTGGCTAGCTGGGATGGTGGCAGGAAGCAGAGGTACTTTCCAGAGATCTGGGGTCTGAATGAGCCCATTGAGGGGCTGGGTCCTGCTGTTTCCTGTGTAGAGAGGCGCTCACACTGGCTGCCTTGTGTTTGTTGGAGTGCGCAGGCCAGGCAGCCCCCTTGTCCGAACAGAGGCCTCTGAAGCCAAGCTGGCTGGGGCTTTGGAAACTCTGACAGTACGCCCCCTCACCTCCATACTTGTGTGCCTCTTACCCCTTCTGATAGGCTTCATCCAGGATTGCTGTCATCAAGTAAGGGGGCAGCTGGAGATGGGCTTCGGAGGCGAAGACGGTGTGGGATGGAGAAATAGCAAGCTAGAAGTCAACCCCAGAGGACTTCATGGAGGAGGTGAGGGCGGCACAAAGCAGCACCGAGGAAGGGGAATAAATGGTCTCAGAGAAGAGAATCAGAGGTGGCTGGCAGGGATGTGTGGATCCTTCTGGATGGGGCAGTGGAGGCTTCTGCTCCCACGCCCCCTACTGGCTCTACATAACTTAACTGTGGTAGTGTGTATAGGCCAAGCCCTCTGTGTGGGTGGGGCAAATGCCCCAGGCTCTGGGAGATGAGCTGGAGCTGCGGAAAGGCTGCCTGCTGCCTGTGTGGGCTTTTTTTTTTTTTTTTTTTTTTGGGTGTGTGTGTGTGGAGGAAGGTCACAGGTGAGTGTATCGGGGCTACGCAGATGTGCAACGCATGTGCATGAGTATGTGGGTGGCGGCTGGGATGTCTATGGGTTTGTGTAAGGCTATGTGTTTGTGTATACGCAGAAGGGCCCAGAGCTGTTAAGACAGAGGAGTGATTGTGCTCAGCCCGTCCTGCCTCCCTTGCCTGCCTGCCATTACTCCGACAGGCCTGGCTCCCTCAAAGAGGCCATGTGTTCCTTCAGGGCTCCTGCCCCTCCCGTCCCCGAGTTCTGCTGAAGGTGGGGAAGTCCTCGTGGCTTCCCACCCTTCCTCTCACGAACAGGGAGCTGCTGTCTGGGTCCCAGGGTGGGGTGGCTCCATGCTTTTCCTGAGACCCAGGGTTAGGATATAGAAAGAGCCAGTGTCCTGCCATGCCAATCCTTTTCACAGATGGTCAGAAGCTTTGGTCAATCTAGCTAGCCGTCCTTCGAGGGTCCCTGGATTGCCCCGGTATCTCCTGGATCCCTAGGGTCAGTGATGGTGTGGGAAGTGTGTCCGTGGGGATCTGGTCCCTGCATAAGGCTGCAGCCCCCATCTCCTCATTTAGTTTTGCTGAGGTAGGGTCTCACATGTAGTCAAAGGTTGGCCTTCAACTCTCTTTCACCAATGGGATTCGATGTGCATTGGCTCCTCTCTGCCTGACAGGGAGCAAGGTGTCCAGTTTAGATGCTTTTCCTAGACCAGGTGTGGGGGTGGGGGTGGAGGTGGGGCCGCTGCAGACCCAGCTCCTCACAGGCCTCCAAACTCTGTGCAGGCCAACTGCCTTTCTGTCTGTCCTGTTTCTCTCAACACCACTGCTTTGACTCAGCCTTGCCCACTGCCTCACCTCTGGCCCCGATGCCCCCTGGTCTCCTTTCCCCCAGCTTGGCTTCCTCCGGACCATCTTCCTGTGACTTGGAGTACAACTCCCTGCCCTAGGATATGCTAGAAAGCCAGGCCTCTGGCTCCCCTGACCTGGGTGCCCCACGCCCAGAGAACAAGTTCCACAACACCAACACACTCTGTAGCCCAGCCCACACAGGGGCCACAGGAGAGAATCTATTGGACTTGGTCTCAGAAAAGTAAGCTTCAGGTCTCAGCAGCACAGCCACTGTCTGAACCCTACCCCAGCCCCACTCACAGCACCCTATCCCCCTGGCAGTGAACCCCCAGGAGTTTCATGCTACCCTTCATAGCCTAGGGCTGGCAGGCGGGCCCCCCACAGCTGGCTTGCGTCATGGGCAGAGGCAGCATTCCTTGGTTGTCTGCCGTCGCCTGACTTTATAAGGGAGAAAATGGGAGCCCAGAGCTGTTGGGCAGGATGGGCAGTAGGAGTGCCTGCTGCCCAGCTGAGTGCAGGGTGGGGGTGGGAGCCCTGGGTATGTGAACATGGGGGTGACGCTTAATGCTGCTGCAAGAGAACTGGACAGAGAGGGAACACATCTTCACCAATCATTCATTTATACACATACACACACACATACACACACACAAGCACTCACACATACACACGCATAGGCACACATACATACTCACACATACACACAAGCACACATATATACTCGCACACGCACGTGCATACACATACAAACTCACACACATAAAATATGCACAGGGCACAAATATACACTCTCACACATACTCACAAGCACACACATATATATTTACACATGCACACATATACACTCTCACATTCTCATACTTTCACGAATGCACACACGCGCACGCGCGCGCGCGCACGCACACACACACACACACACACACACACACACACACACACACAGCCTAATGAAGCAGTTGGGATGGAAAAGGAGAGCCAGGCTGGGAGAAAGATACTGAAAATGAGATATAATGACCCCTCCTCACAAACACTGAATTCAAGAGACACAGACGAGAATTCAGAAAGGAGATGGGGATGCCAAGGGGGACAGAGAAGGCAGGAGCCTGCTGCTGGGGTTGGAAGGAGCAGTGTCCAGTGAGTCGGGAGGAAGAGGACTCTGCCTTGGGGAAGCTGGGCTTCTCTACTGCAGGGTTGGCATCAGGGGTGGTGTATCCTGCTTCCAGATCTCAAGAGGCAGGGTAAGGCTGGAGTCTTCAAGGGAGTCTGAGAGGCTGAGGGATAGATTCTTGGGAGGGCTGAGGCAGAGATGAAGGGCTCTCTGTCTAACCTCATGGGTGTGGGGACCCACCTGGGGCTGAATACAGCCTTTGTAAGAGCAATGGGCCAAGTGCCCTGCCTGAACCACTGTGCTCTCTCTGAGGTCACCAGCCCTCAGGCCAGTCTGCCTTCCCTTGTACCTTCAAGTACTCCCTCTCTTTTCTCCACCAGAGTTCTGTCACCAAGCCAGGGAAACCTGAAAGAGGCTAGGGGTGGGCAGAGGCCAAAGACTAGTGCCCTGGCCACTGACTCTCCCTGCTATGGGCTTGGGAGCATAGTGACAGGCTGACAAAATCAGCCTGTGGAATCCCCATAGACCTGAGTAGCCAGTGTGTGTGTGTGTGTGTGTGTGTGTGTGTTGGGTCATCATACCTGGATAGTACGTGGAGGTAAGTATGGGCTTAGTGACAATGCTGAATACTGGGTCCAAAGACTGGTATACCTGTGTGTTCTGGCTTCTGGTTGGCCAGGACTAAAGGATAATCTATCGTACTTGCCCCCTCCTCAGGTCCCTTGGCAAGAGAAAATCTGCCTGGTAGGTGGCCTAGTTGGGAGGCTATCTGCTCCCCACACTCCCTCTATCAACACATCCCACCCCCTGCAAGGCCAGGCTGTCATCCTGAGCCAGGCCATCATCTTTCCTCAACTCCACTGCTCTGAAAGTCTGAAAGGAAAGGTGAACGGAACAGACAGACTCAGGTCAGACTACAGAGACAACACCCTTCATAGGCAGGACAGCTGGCTCTACACCTCTCAGGGCTAAGAGCTGCCCAATGCCTGGAGAGACTGCACACGGTCGCTGCTCTTCAGCCTTCTTCACCTGATTCCAGCCGTCCCAGCCATGTGAACAGTAGGAGACCAGTTCAAAACCACATGGGATTGGGATTCAGAGCTGTCCTCCCTCTCAGGAGATAAGACCTCATCCCAGGGCAGTGCTGGACCACCAAGCGCCGTGGTCACAGGCAAACGACCCCCAGAAATGAACACCAAAAGACTTCTGCTGGGCTCAGGATGGTATACTTGCCCTCATGTCAAGAATTCTGAGGCCACAAGAATCACACCTGGACTCCATCTCTCACATTGACTTTTTGGTTCCCCCAAAGTCCAAAGAGGCCAGAACAGAACACAGTTTCCTTAGTTCTTGCCTGAGCTCTGGCTGTGGCACTGGCCTCAGCTACTGGTCCTCCAGACAGCTACTGTCAGTCAGCCATGCTGAGGGGCATATCCTAAGGATGATTTCCACTGTGGAGAGGCCCAGATGGAGGATGGGTGCTCCTGGAGAGAGAGCGGGAACAGGCTGGGAAATGCCCTGTGAGCTCTGTGGGGGCAGGACTGGTGTCCTGGGCCGCCAGCCACATATCCCAACCCCAGGGCCATGTGGGGCACAAGGGGAAGTGGGAGGGAAAATGAGAGGTTTTGATGGAACCAATTGCCTAGAGTCCACCCAGGCTGGAGGTTGGGACAGGGAGGAAGCAGGGCCTCAATGGAGTCTTTGTGGAGCTAGGCTGCTCCCCTGCCTCAGGCAAAGAGGGCAGGACCAGTGTGGTGGGGAGCAACTCCAAGAGGTTTTTCTCTGCCTTATAATTTTCCTCCTTGTTCAGATGGGTGGATTTCCAGGCCTTTTTCCACGATCTCTATCCCTGGCTGGCCCAGCCATCTCAGTGGGCCCAAGCTGGGATGAGGTTACTAGCACGCAAGAGAAAAAGAAAGGACCCCCTCCCCAGCCCTGGCAGGATCTCTGTGAGACACATCCCACCTTACAAGTGAAGACACTGGGCTTAGAGAGGGCATGTCCCTGTGCAAGAGGTTCAGAGGGACAGAGGCCAGGCTGGGCGTGAAGCCCTGTGGGTGTGGTTCCAGAGCTGGGTGCTGTGGGTGCTGGCAAGGTGTGTGCACACAGAAGTGATGGCCGCAGCACGTGAGTCGGAAGTGGTGCATCTGCACTGACTGTGGTGGGAGGAGGGTGTGTGAGGGCTGGCATCTTGCCTGGGGAAGACACACTTTTTCCCTTCTTGTGTCCCCCCCCCCCCAGGCTCCCTCTGTCAGGGTCGGGTGGAAGTGGGAGGGTGGGAGAGCTGGAGGGCCGGAGGGAATGCATCTGCTGCGGCTGGCAGGGTGAGACATCCTGGCTTCTCCTGGAGCAGCTGCGGTGGGCTCTGGAAGCTGCTGGGAGTAGGAGGGGCGGCTTCCAAGAGGTGGCCCAGTCTTCTCAGAAGCTGGGGATTAAGTGCCCCTGTCCACCCGGGGCCTTGGAGGACAGGAAAGGTGGGAAGCAGGGGGTGTCTAGGAACTAAACAGGCTGGGAAGCTACTCTGGGAGTATCTGTTGGGCCAAGCCCTCTCTCAATCAGGGCTCATATGTCAGTGTCCACTCACTGCCACAGAGCAGTTGTGAGATGAGGGCGGGGGTGGGGGATAACTGTTATAGGGCTGCTGGGAAGGTGTGTTGGGGCTTCCTCACCTGGGAGGCTGGGTTTGGAGAGAGTGAGCGGGTGTGAGCTGAGGGTAGCAAACAATGCTGAACTTAAAGCTTGGTGGCGTTGTGTGTGCAGGACAGGCTGTGTTCCCTGAATATCATATCTAACATTTAGGGAAGGAGAGGGAGAGACTTGGAGCTAGATTAGGAATCATCACTCTCTTAAAGTACATGTAGACACAGGCAGGGACACACACACACACACACACACACACACACACACACCCCCGACTCAACTCAGAGAGCTGGGCTCCTAATTTGCTCTGGCCTCAGTCCTCCCATCTGTGAAAGGGAGAACGATCTATGCTTGGATTCAGGCCAGCCTGACAGGGGTGTGATAGAAAGCTAGGATGACTGAAGTGGGTCCTGAGGACCACCGGCTTTGGCTTTGCCATCGGAAGCATGTGCTTTACCACTGAGCAGCACCCCCACACGTTAGAAGCTCTTCAGAGTAGGGCCAGACTTGTGTCCCTGTCCCTTGTACGTCCACAAGGTCCACAGAAACATAGATGGAGGAGGCATCAGTAGGTAGCTGAGTAGAAATCACAAGGAGGTGACCCTTGGCCCATGTGAGAATTTTCTTTTTTAAAAAAATGTATTATTTATTTTATGTGTATGAGTGTTTGTCTGGGCACTACATGCATGCAGTCCCTGGGGAGGGCAGAAGAGGGTGTCAGATCCCCTGGAACCGGACTTGAGATCTGCATGTGGGTGCTGGAAATCAAGCTCAGGTCTCCCTGAAGAGCAGCAGCCAGTGCTCCTAGAGTCTGAGCCACCCTGCGTGTTTCCTATCAAAGGGATCTATCTCATACAGGCAGAGCAGCGAAACACCACCCTGGCCAGTGCCCAGCCACAGGAGTCTGCGGCTAATCAGGCCTTCCATGTGGGCCTTCCTCCTCTTATAATTGGTTCCTGCTGAGTTTTCTTGCTACCCGTGGCTCCCAGGAGCTAAGCCCTACTTCTGCCACAGTGTACCCAGTTTTTCTTCTCTAGCCTCAGGCATGGATGACCTCTTCTGCTGGGTCCTCAGGCCTACTGCCAGTGGCCTTGGACATCTGGGCCAGGAACCCCCTATGTCCAGCCCCACTCATAGCAAACAAGGTCATGTTGCCCCAACCGACTCACTGGCCCCAGGAAAGGTCCCACTATGGAGCCGCTATAGACAGAAATCCGATTTCTTCTGCATCCACTCCTCCCTCCCTCCTCACAGTCAAGGGATATCCACTCTCCATCCTGCCTGCCTCTTAACTTCTCCCTCAAATTAATCTCCCTTCCCACTGTGCCATCCGACAAGGCAGATCACCACCATCCCGTGCCCGCCTTAGTCAACTTCCCGCCTTCCACTACAAGCACAGTTAAACTGCTTTGCTCAGCATCTCTCCCTTGCCTGGAAGCTTTGGGTGGCTCTCCATCCCACGACCAGGCTCCAGATCCCAAGTATGAAGTGGAGAGGGCCCTGGGCCCTGGGCGACCTTGTTCCTGTCCACAGCATTTCCCCTCATCTCCCTTTCCAGGTACCAGCCTTGCTGGACCTCAGGCTTTTCTGCCCAGATCTAGCCAATAAGTACTACTTCCTTTAGACCCAGTTCTATTCTTTCTCTCTGAGGACAAGCCTCACTCCTCCCTCGCCCTGTCTCATAGGCAAGGCACCCTTCTTTCATTTGGCGTGCAAAGACACTCCAACCGTGGCTTGGAGAGTTGAGTTGCTGTCACTTCTTTTTGTCGGCCCTGTGGGTGTCAGGCGCAAGACTGACCTTGTTCAATGGAGTGAGATGGGGAGGGGGTGTTTAGAGGATGGCCCTTAGCTGGTTCAGGCAGCACCTTGGATACTCCCTTGTCTCATTCCATCCCCTACCCTCTGTCCCCTCCTCCTTTCTAGCCCTGCTAACCACTGGATACAGTGGCTGAGGAGGGGTGGGAGACTGCTTTTCTGGCCATGGTGACCCAGTCTGATGCTTGTTTTGAAAGAAAATAGACTGGGATCCCCTATTTATAGCTGGAGGCATAACCACAGTCAGAGGATAGGGCTTGAAGCTGTGCAGACTCCTGCCCCAGCAGGGCTCAGGGAAGGGCCATTCCCAGGCCCCCTCCCCACTCCCAGGCCCTAAGGAAGTGCCTGTGGGATCCTGGCATTCCCTGGGACAGGATGTAGCCTATGCTTTGGGCTAGGGGACAGGGCCTGAGTGAAGAGGATGGAAAATTTCTCTCAGGATTATTGGTCCTATTGGTCCCCCAGGGCCCAGACTCCTATGTGTGGAATGGGCATATTTGAGTCTATTTTGTCTACTGAGAAGACAGAAGAGGGGCCTTGGGGTGCCAGCTTTGGAGGGAAACACTTCAGACTGTCACCCAAACTGGGCAAAGGATGACAAAAAGAAAGCAGGACCAGAGTTGGGAAAGGCAAGGATGCAGAATCAGCGATGGGGAGGGATGAGATGGAAAGACAGAGGAAACAGGAGATACGGGGAGAAATGGAGACAGCCAGCCAGGGACAGGGATAGTTGAGATGGTGGTGAGGGAGACTGCAGCCCAGTGGGTCTGTAAGGAGAGGTAGGCAGGAGCAACAGGGGAAACCAGAAATGGCTATCCCTGCTGACAGGGAGTCTTCAGGACACTCAGGACACAGTGTGGGGCCTCAGCTGGAACCAAATAAATAGGCAAAGGCAATAGCAGGCATCTCGTGGCCTTCCCTAGAAGCCAGGCCATCCCACTCATCCCTAGACGTCGGGCTTAGAGACCTCTCTCTTTCTGGTACTTTTGCTGTAAAGCCTAGGGCTGGTGGGGTGCAAATAATATGCTACAGGTAAGGCAGGGCCTTTGAGGTCAGCTCCATCTTTGGCTCACTTAGGGAGTGAGCTTCCTAGTCCTGAGAGGTCACAAGCTGAATCCACCTGCTGCCAGCCACTATGCAGATACTGCCATTGTTGTACTATTAAGGGCTATGGGCTGTCTGTAGCGTGTGTCAGAGAACCATAGCCACAACCGGTGACTCAGACAGTTAAAAAAAGGAGCAGGCCCAAGTAGTGACTCAACTGGCTCTGGAAAGGATTGGGTGGGTCTGGCTGGGACAAAATGGGGTGGTCTGGGTTTATTTTTGGCAGGGTGGGGCCAAGCTAGGGGGTGAAAGATGGGAACCGGGGGTGGAGGGAAGCTCTCCTCCTGGGAGAGCCCTCGGGTCTCGGGATTTCCCAATGGCAGGGAACACAGGCTCACCAGTGCCCTTAAGCCCCACTGAGGGTCCAGCCCCTGCAACAGTGTGGCTTCGGACAAGCCGCTAGCTAGAAGCTGAGCCCCTGTCCTGTTCCTACACGGCAGGGTCAGATATTTCAACCTGTTACATAGTAAGCATGGGCTCGAGTTCCCTGTGTCTTGGTTGTCACTAATTGGAGGAAGACTGCCTCCATCTCAGGCCCTAATTCTAGAAGGGCTCAGCTGGGCTGCAGATGGGTGGCCAGAAGCACATGGGCCCCAGATGCCTGGAGATGGAAACAGCTAGGGGCAGGCGCCTGGATCTCATTTAGCACATCCGGGGAGCTGGCTGGGGCCTTCCCAGAATGCTATGGGGTCCACACAGTAGGATCGCAACCTAGAGGCTTAGGCTCTGGATAATCCTTCGCGCCAAGGGTTTGTTCCTCTAGAGTAACAATGCCAGGCTTCTCACCTGGTAGCCATCTCCGCGAATTCACTTCTCGCATGACGTCACTGACTTATACATGTCCCTCACCGACATCACCAACATCCTTGAGCCCTCTTTTCAACGTCTCCCATTGCTGATCACAAGGTGTTAATGGTCCTATGGTACTCTGACAGTGGACCACTTTATGTCACTGTCACTGGGCTCTGGTCAGAGTTGGAGAGTGTACCAGGAGAAGGCCCTGTAGGGTTGGCGGAGGGTAAGAAAAAGACAGGCTGCTGGGTTCCCCTGTCCATAAACCATACTGGGGCCCATATTTTCCTGTCTGGTCACTTGCTCTGGGGACAGAGTCTGACTACCTTTTGGCATCCTCTGATTGGGTTTCAGCTGCGCATCAGCTGAGTGTGCCCTCCCACAGAGCTGTCAGCTATTGGGAAGTAGGACCTTCTGCTTCTGCCAGCGAGGCCCCAACAACGTGGCCTCTTAGGCCTCAAGCAGGACAGATGCAGGACCCTGCTTCCACTGTGTAAAGGGTCCCGGGCTGGGAGTGTGGTGGGTGGATGCCAGCCCTTACAGAGTCCTTGCCTTGGAAGCACTCTCACTGCTGAGCCGCCCGGTCCAGAAAGACAGTAGGAACAGAATAACAGCATCTTCAGGCACAAATGCTTGCAGAGCCTTTTTCCAGGCCACAATCTGGCTTTGTTGTCTTCAACACATATGAGAGGTAGAAACTCTTCTTTCCTGTTTCATAAAAGACTGACTGGAGGCTCAGAGCGTGGCCAAGCCAAGGTCACACAAGGGCTGGAATCTAATCCCAAATGAGCGCTGTAACACCATGTTTGTAACCACTGTGCCTAGCCTCCTGCCTCCCCATAGAAGGTCTCTGAGGAACTCAGGGCTGAGAGCAGGAAAGGTGGGGGTTGAGTCCAAATGAGAATAGGAAAGGAGCTCATGCATAGTCCAGAGACTCCCCAAAATGGTGATTTGTTCTCTCTCTGCCAGGAAGTGGGGGGGGGGGGCGAGGCGGGAGCCTGCCTTGCCCCAGCTGCAGCAGAGCTTCTTGGCCTCAGTGCCTGTGCAGTAAAGAAGGGGGCAGGGAGGAGCTGATGTCGTGGGAATCAGCATCCTGGGCCCATTGATATTTATAGCTGCCCCTCCTGAAATGTGGGCGGGGAAGGGTTTGCTCTTAGGTGGGAACGGAAGTCGCTCTCCTCTCCTCAGTCTCCTCTGCTCCCCAGAGAGTGGACTGGCCTAGACTTAGTCAGGAGGCCATTAACTGGCCAGGGTATGTGTCCTGAATTAGGGGTTTCCCTTAGGGCTGCTGACTTGGGGGCTGGACATACGCCTTGTCAGAGCCCACTGACGAATGTGCTGTGTGTGCGCGTATGTACATGTGGACACACACATATTCATACATGCGCACCTGTCTAACCATGGTCAGGAGACAGAGGGAAGGTGAAAGGTGGGTGTTTTATACAGAGCCCAAGAGGAAGGCTGAGTTAACAGCAACGTTCACTGATGGCCTACTCATCAGTCAGGCAGTGGGACGCGATTCACCTTGACCAGAGAGGTGGATGCATGGAGGGGGAAAAGGGCACAGCATAGCAATGGTGAGGCAAAGGTGGGGGGATGGGGGTTGGGGTGGGGCAGGGGGGGAGGGGGTGAGGGGGTGGGACTGCCAGCGATTAGACAATGATCTGTATGAATGTTCAGGAAGGTCCTATTTGATTGTACGTATAGTGGAGTGGGAGTCTGGAACAGGAGAAACCTCAGAGTCTGGGTGTGAGGAGGCTGTGTTCAGGGGCTGCTCCCTGCCTTCAGACTTCCTGCTGACTCTTTACAGAAGACCCTGTAATCAGGCTGGAGTGGGATTCTTTGAAAGCTAGGAAGAAATCCAGATCGATCTCAGTCTCTCTCTACCACAGACTCCTTCGTTAGAGCAGTATGTTTTTGTTTTGTTTTGTTTGACACAGGATCTCACAGAGCCTCACTATTGAGCCAAGAGCACCTAAGGGCCGTAGACGCACTATTTAGCCAAGGACGGCCTTGAACTTCATACCCTCCTGCTTCTACCTCCGCATCCTGGGATAACAGGTGCTCGCTGCCACATTCAGCTTATGTGGTGCTGCTGGGGCCGAACCAAGCTCTCATGCATGCTTGACAAGCACTCTGCCAACTAGGCTACATCCCAGCCAAACAGCCTTGTTATTATATCATTATCATCATCATCATTATCTTTTTATTTATTTATTTTTGAAACAGGGTCTTGCTATGTAGCCTAGGCTGGCCATGAGCTTTCAACCTTGCTTCTTCCTCTCTAGTCTGGGCCCCCCAGGAATGTGCCATCATTCCTGGCAAAAAGCAGATAAAACTCAATCTGTAAACATTTGTTCAGGAGGCTGCTACATGTGTGCACTGGGTGAGACAGGCATCTCATATCCCCAGGATCATGTACTTCCAGGAGAAAGGCTGGAGTGTGACTCCTGGGAGCACTTTGAGGCACATTCTGAAATCCCTGGTCAGCACCGTGATCTTCCACAGGCCCCAGTGGACCAACCCTGTGCTCAGCTATGTGGTGGAGAGGCAGGAAAAAGGAGACGAGACATCTGTTCCCATGGGGCTGCTGGTCCTATGGGTGAGGCCCCTAAGGGCAAGCCACCTCTTAAGTCCTGCTGTGACCCACTTGGGGCTGCGCTGGAGTCAGGGTTTCTGCTGTGAGGTCTGTGGAGGCAGAGGGGGCGGGGACACACTGAAACATTTAAGTAGGCATGAGCCATGGCTGGCAGCCTGGCTAACGCACACCAGAGTTGGCAGAGCTGGCTCCTCCACAGGCTTCGAGCCGGAGGGCGTGGGTAGGCACTGAGCGAGAAGGACTGGTCAACGAGACAGGCACTGCTCCTGGCCAGGTCCACCCACGCTACCTCCAGAAACGTGGATGATCTATGCCACCAAACCACCTTGACAGCAGCCCCAGGCTACAATCGGTATCAGAGACAACTGTGTGGCTTCTTCTTTTTTTTTTTTTTTTTTTTTTTTTTTTTTTTGCTCTAGCTGGAAGTAGGTGGAGGGTTTTTTGTTTGTTTGTTTGTTTTTAATGGGGTATTTGCTTCTGCTATGAGGTAGGAGCACTGGGAAAGACAGAGACAATTGCTGGAGGGACAGGGACAGGGACCTCTCCAGAGATATCTCTCTTCTGCTGGGGGTGCGGGCGGGGCTGAAGTCACTGGTGTATGCCCCCACCCTACTGGTCTGATCTGGGATGGCCCATTCTGTTGGGATGAGTGAGACTGCCTAGGCTGAATGGCACGGGGCGGCGTGGGCCCTTGTTTCTCTCTGAGCCCAGTTTCCTCCTGTCTTATTTTACCTCAGCACCCACATGGCTAGCTCTGGAGGCAAGTGCTCAGATAGAGTCATGAACTGGTTCGACCTTCTCCCTGCTAGGAGGTTTGGATTCTTCCGGAGACCAGAGAGCCGGGGAACCCTGCCCTAGAAAGGATCTAAACACTTAGCTGTTGATGTTAATCCAGTTAATTCTAAGATTCCTTGCAGAGTCAGTGATGAAGGCAGTACAGAGCATCCAGACCTGCTTTCATCTGCGCTTGGAGCAAGAGTTTTTCCCTCTAAAAAGCTTTGCAGAATTGACATCAGAGGGGATGCTGGAGGGGCACTCGCCCTCACCCATAGTTGTAGGGGAGTCAGTAACACAACAGAGAACCAAAGAGGAAGCAGGCTTAGACTCCAGCCCACAAACCACTAGTTTATCTTGCTCCTGGTCCTGACCAGGGAGTGCAGCTCTGGCTGATACCCCACCCCCACCCCCACAGCCCACCCTCCACCCCGTGTCCTCCAAGGCACCACCCAAGCCCAGGTCTGTCAGGTGGGGGTAGGGGTGGAGACCAGGCAGCAGTACTCCTGCCTCTGTCAGGGTCTATGAGAACAGCTGTACACCACCATGGCCTCCGCCTGTGGGTCCTCATGTGCGTGCCCCATCTGCGTGTACCAGCGAACAAGCAAGCATGAATGTCACGGATATCCAAGTCCCCCCCCCCTCCCCTCAACCATCCTGGGCAGCACGCCCAGTTCCCAGACAGCCTATACACTTCCTGCGCGAACCCCACACATGCCCATCCCCTTCCCCGTGGCCCCCTCCCCTCCCGGTCCCAGCAAACAGCAGCCTGGCCCACCTGGCATGGCTCACCCTCCCCCACAGCCCCCGCCCAGGCAGGCAATGCTAAAAGGCCCTTCTTGTCCTGCCTGGGCATGTGGACACTGGGAAGGGGGGAGGTGGGGAGCTCAGTTATGTTTGGTTTTGGGGCAGCTTTTCTAGAGTCTGGGTGGGCTGGGCTAAGGCCCTGGCCTCTGCCCTCCCTCAGAGATCTGGGGCAGCATGCCCAGTGCCCACACAAGGTTCACATGTCTCCACACCACTGGTTCCCCTGTAAATCATTCTCAGAGCCAACAGGATCTACTCCAATTCTCTTTCTTGTATCTGGGGCCTTAGAGGCTTGCTGTCTTAAACACCCCATCACTTCTGATCCCCATCTAGATAACCCCAAGAAGACGCTATGTAGGTCCCACCTTGGTCCCTTATATCCTGCCTTTTGGTCAGTGAGGACAGGCCAGAGAGGAGGTATGGGAGTCACTGACCCCAGTGCTATACTGACACACCCCAGGGTGTGGGGTTATATCAAGCTTTCCTGTACTAGATGTCATCTTTCTTCTCCTCAGCCTGTCCTTTGGGGACCACTCTCACCTGCCTCTCCCAGCTCTGACCCGAGATGCTGAGCACCTCCCACAGAGCTCAGAAGGAGTGGACCCCCTTCTTCCCTGGGCTTTTCTTGGGCGGCTGAGGGTCTGCCCAAGGCTTCTACTTCCTTGTTGGGGCCTCATTTTCTTTTGTCTGTACAGTTGAGATGTTGACCCAGATGGCTGTCAAGGGAACTTGCCTCCCAGACCCCAGGACCCGGGTACTCAGGAACGCTGATAGGTCTAGGGGAGCCACCCAAGTGTGCCTCAGCTGGGACAAGAGAATGCAACGGCCTCCAAGAGAGGAGGAATGATGCTCTCTCCAAGCAGAACTCAGGAGGGGTCTGGGCAATCTGACACATGGGTCGTGAAAGCCAGACAACCTGGGATGCCTGGAGACCCCACAAACAGAAATCAGCCTGGGGAAGAAGTACAAGCCCCCCCCCCCCTATGGACTCCTGATGCTGGGCTGTGAATCTGGTCCCCACATAGATTCCCTATACTGGGTTGGGGGTGTGTGTGACAGAGTTGGGTGTTTTATGCCGAAGCTCTGTCTAGCAGAGGGGAGAATATCAGGCATGCTCAAATCCTTCTTGAAGTCTAGGGTGGGTTTAATGTCACAAAACAGACACCCTGATGCCCCTGCCTGTACTTGCACCCTGTTCTTGTCACCATCAGTGCCCAGACTGTGGCTTCATTTTGCCATTTAAGGTTTCTGTGTCCCAGCCCTATGGCTCTTCCTGTCCTGTGCTCAAAATACGCCTTCCAGTCAGGCTGCTGGTCTTTCTATTTCAACACCATGTTACACCCACCTCCCGCTTCTGTCCGTGCTGAGGACCGCAGACAGACGGGAGTGCAGACTGCTTTCCCACCCATCAAGGCTTGACTCAAGGACGGCTGGCCTGCTGGCCCTCTGGCCCACCCATCTTGTTTCTGGTTCCTTCCACACTTTTCACCTGGATCTTCCTATACACAATTGGAAACTGCTCCTTGCACTTGACTTTACTCTTCTATCTCCTGAATTAATACAAATTCTCTCCCCCTCTTTCACCTCTCTTTTCCTCCTTTCTTTCCCCGCCTTTTTCTTTTTTGTTTGTTTTGGAGGCAGGGTCTCGCTCTGCAGCCCAGATTGGCCATGAACCCACAGTGCAATTGACCCTCTTCCTTCTCCCCCCTCCGTGCTGGTGTTACAAAGCCTGACTGAGCCTGCCCATCTCTGTGCAGCCCTAGTATCATGTCTCACGCTGTCAGTGCTAAGAGTGGTATCTGAGACTTATTCTTAGTTGAAGCCCAAGTACGCAGGGGCTGCTGGGAACAGTCTCTTGGCTAGAAATTGGGGCCTGGTTGAGCTGACCTCCCGGCTACCTCAGGGGCTCTCTTTTCCCCTCGCTCAGGTCTGTTCACCACTGGGGCTGTGAGATTTTTAAGGAAAGGAAGTCAGTGCAGCAGGAATGGGGAGCCTGGATCCACCTTAGGACAGGGGTCCTTCCCTGACTCACTTCCCTTTTGGATGTCTGTGATGCCCTTCTTTAGAGTTGGTCTCCTCCATCTGATGGGGAGAAGGGTGTGGCCTGGGCCCCTGGAAGGGAGGCTCAAGTTCCCTCTCTGCTCTTAGTTACTCTTGGAAACGGTCCTGAGAGATGTAGGTTGAAGGCCTGATTAATACATTGGTAGTAATGACTGATTGGGCCCCAAGGCCACAGATCTTATGGCATAGTCAGACCTCGTCTCCAGTAAAGGAAGAACGTTGTAATGCTAGGATTCCTGGCACTGTGACAGAGGCGATGCCCGCAAGCACCTCTCAGAAGGCACACTTTCATTCAGCCTCTGGTGGTCAGACACCAGAGAGCTAGGGACAGGGGGTGTGGCTCAGGTTGTCCCAGGGTTGTCAGAGATATCTAAGGGGTGGGGGATAACCTTGTCTCTGTAACCTGAAGAGTAGGTGGTACAGTCTGTCACCAAACAGGTCCTCTCAGTGAGGAGAACAAGGTGGAAGGGGTAAGGTGTAAGCCAGCCAACCCCTGGCAACAAATAGAGGGGTGCAGAGCTCTAAGAGAGTACAGAGGCCAGAAGGCAGTTAGAGGAGGCCATGGCAGGGTTGTACTGGGCACACACAGGGTGGGGCATTATATTTCTTCACCATTTCCCACTTCACAGCACCCCAATTCTGGCTTAGGGTATCTGTGGCCAGGATGCCCATTTTAACACTGGCTCTGGGTATCACTGTGGTCATCCCAAACCTGGCAAAGAGGCTGGATAGCACTGAGGTGGCCTGTGTGAGACAATCTGGGTGGGCAGAGCCACGCCCTTGGCAATCTGACTCCAGGGGGCCCCTCTCAGGGGATCTGACTGTCTAGGGTCAGGGACAGACAGCCTTGGATAGCCGGAATCCCCATAAGCAGAGATCAGAGCTTTCTTCCCAGACCTTCAGCCTGGGGGAAAAAGTACAAGCCCCTGTAAGTGCGTCCCCACATAGATCCCCAGGCTGGGTCAGGGTCTGGGGGGGGGGGGGCCCTCACTCACCAGGAGCTGCAGATCTGACCAACAAGGCCAAGGTAAGAGCCAAGGCCAAGGCTGGAGATGACAGCGGGTGCCCCCGGCCGAAAAGCATCGTGGCGGGCTGGGCGTCTGGACTTGTAAGGCGAGGGAACACAGCGTGCTGAGTCTGGACAGCAGGGAGTAGCAAGTCGCAAGTCGAGGGAGCAGGGCTCCTCGAGCGGGCTAGGACGCAAGGGCTGTCCGGTACTTAACTCCGGGGGCGGGGCAGGCGCCGACCCGCGCTTGGATTTCGGGCGGGGGCTCCCTCTGTCTGCTCCCACCCCCAACCTTCTTAAAGGGGCCGTGCTGGGCTCCTGCTCCTGGTCGGGGTTGAAGGACCTCCTGCCAAGTGAGACCTATTTAAGGATTTGGGACAACGTCTCTGAGACTTTAGACCCTCATAACACAGTGGGTAAGGTCGCTTGAGAATGGGAAATAAAAGTGTGAGCTGTCAGCCCTCTTCTGCCTTCGTGGATGTGGAGGTTTAGGTGCCTCCAAGGTCACAGGTCTCTGAGGGACTCCACTGCAGCAGACAGCTAGGCAGGGCTCTGAGCTTGCCCTCTTTCCACAGACTGTACTTCCTCTGCCTGTAAAGACAAAAAGGTCTGGACCTTGCAGAGCAGAAGCCCAGCCCTGTGACAACATAGCTTCAAAACAACCCTGCAAGGCTGGGGCTGAGCGCCCTTCCCCTCATTTTGTGGAGGATGGGACCAGCTCAGAGTCCAGGGTCAGAGGTAGGTGCCCAGCCATTTCTTGCCAGGAATCCAGGCCTCCTGACCCAAGAATCTTGGTGTTTTTCACTTGCCCTACTGCCTGGAAATCTGGCCCTGGATTTAGCTCCTACCTAACAGCTTCAGGCTGGGGCCTTCTCCTCCTGGCTCCTTCCCAGGCAAGGCTTGCCTCTTCCCAACCGGGAGCTGGAAAAAAGCAGCCTTTCCCAGCGCCTGTGTTTGGCCAGCCCAGGCTGCAATGGGACCTGGCCTGGGTTTCTTCAGTGGATGGATAGAGGCACGCCTCTGTTCCTCTTTTCTTTCTCACATATCCCTCCACTGGGCTCCCTGCTGCAGCCTGCTACACTGTATGCCTCTTCCAAATCCTTGCCCGTAAGCAGCAACAGCTATATCAAGAGCACAACATTTCATAACTTTTGACACAACTGAGCCTCATTTGGATGGAGAAACTGAGGCCAAGAGACACTAAAGGGCTTGAGTAAGTTGATCCGGATGAGGCGAAGGTGAATCATTGAGCCCAAGCTCGGTGCTCTTACAGCCATGCCTGATCTGACAGTGCTCTTGATCCCAATTCTCTCACTCGACTGTCTGGCCTTTAACTAATCCTTTCTCCCATGTTTTGGTTCCTCATTTATAAGTTTGAATTTATAAGGATTAAGTGTTTAAGTATGCCTCAAATGCCTACCTCAGGGTCTGACATACAGTAGGCGCTCAACGTATATTTGTCTTTTCTTCTTCCTCTCTCACTCTGTACATCCCAGTACTTCACAGTTTGTATACAACTTACTTGCATCTTCCCCTTGATGGGGGTGCCTCCTGTGAACCTTCTACTTTCCCCCTCAAGAGGTAGTTGCACACAGTAGGTGCTCAACAAGTGACTGTTAGGGTTGACTAAGAAGCCATTGATTGCTATTCTACGGGGACTTCGACAGGTAACCCGAGGCAACGGGTCCATGGCTTGTCTTTTGTTTTCCTTCTTCTGGGTCAGCATAACACTTCATCCTTGTTAGGGGCCAATTACTGTCCAAATATGGACCCAACATTAGGGAGGGGAGGCTTCTTGGAAGGCTTGGGAGTGGTGGTGGTGCTTCTTTTTAAGAATGAAAGGGAGAGGGAGTGTTCGCCTATTTATGAATTAGGAACTACAGTAGAGATGTACACCGTACTATGCCACCCATCTTCTCCCATCTTGCTTGGTTCCTACCCACAGATTTATTTGCCCCCCTCTCCCACGCCTTGACCAGGAATCATTTCTCTGTCTGGGGAGCCTCCAGACTGGTAGCTGCAGCCCAGCCCACAGTGGAGATTTAAGACAGGATGAGCTCAGAGCCTCACCAGCCCTGTTGCTGGTGAGGCTGAGAAACAGACCTAGAAAAAGAATGCAATCAGCGCTGCATTCATGACCCAGCTTGTGCATCGCTGCTGGGGGTTCCCCAGTTTGCAAAAACATTTACCAGAGGAAGGAATTACTCAGTAGAACCAATTGCCTAGCACACCCAAGACCCTGGATTCGATCTCCAGCACTGGGGCTGGGGTTGGGGGTAAAAGGTAGCTCAATTGGTAGAGTGCTTGCCCAGGATATAAAAGCCCTGGGTTTGTTCTGTGACACTGCATAGAACCTGGGCATGGGGCTGAAGAGATAGCACAGCGATTAAGAGTCTTGCAGAGTTTGGTTCCCAGCACCCACAATGAGTGGCTCACAAACGCTTGTGGCTCCTGCTCCAGGGGCTCTGATACCCTTTTCTAGTTTCCACAGGTATCTGCACACATGCCACACACACACACACACACACACACACACACACACACACACACACACACACACTCTACCCCACCAAGAACCAAGGGGAAAAATTGGGCATTGCAACATAAGCTTTTAATCACTGAGGTAGAGGCAGGAGAATCAGAAACCCAAGGTCATTTTCAACTACAAAGTTAGTTCCAGACTAGCCTGAGATGAGAGAAGAGAGTGAGAGAGCAAGAGAGGGAGAGATTAAACATAAGAACCATTCACCTGGGAAATAAGTGTTTCCAGACAAAAGAGAAAACCGAGGCTTTCAGTCCTGAAGGGTCACTGGGGCTCTGGGTGTGTATGTTCGGCTTCTGTTAGTCTGGAGCATGAGACTTGAACCCTGGACTGAAGCTGAGCAAAGGCATGACAGTTGAGGCCCCATGTAGCTTTACAATGACATCTCTCACTGCCTCTGAGCAGTGCTGTTGGGTGGGGTGGTGCCATGTCCTCGCCCTAGCCTCTTGGGCATGCCTGCCCTGAGCAGAGCTGACCTAAACCTCCCTGGCATCCTCAGGGTTGACCCTTGTCTCCATTCTGCCTGCTAACCTTTGCCATGATTTTCTTTGACTTGGGTTGACCAGATGTCCACAGCGACTACTCTTGTTGGCCTTCCTCCTGGGTCATGTCTAACCTTCCCCCAGGAAGCCCTCACATCCCTCTTTCCCCTACACCTACCTTTCTGTCTAAAGACTCCATGGAGTCTTCTCCCTAGCCAGATCAGGAGGTTCTAACTCAGTATTTCTCCCACCCTCTAGACTTGACACCTCTTCACAAGACAGGACACCTGGGGAGACAAGGAAAGAAGATGACTCAGGACACTTTCCACCTATCGGTCAGAGGGTCACAAATTCTCTGAAGTTTCAATGGCCTAGAGTAGCTGAGGCCTCAGTTTCCCCAAGCACTGTACAGGAACGAGACAACAGACAGTCTAACAACTTCCACTTCCCCACCAATGTTGTGCCCTGCAGGTTGGCCGGGCTCTTCTGGTCACTTTTGCTGCCCCTATCCCCAGTGCATCTGAGACTAAGGACACCCACTTTGGCAGTGGCTGCAGCCACACCCTGCCCTCAGCCTGAGTGTTTTGCACCCTGACCGACTGGCTCCACCCAAGGAGCCTGTGGCCAAAGCCAGCCTGTTGGTAAATGGCATGCGCTTGTGCCCTCAAAGGGGTGGGTGGTGTCTGAGCCATGTTGTGTTTCAACTACTTAGGACCTGCCCTTTGGGAGTTGGTCCTCTGCCATGAAGGACACAGAACCGAGACTATCCTGTGCAAGGGGACATGGGCTTTAGGCATTGGTTCCTTGGCTCTACAGTTTCATAATCAGTCTCAAACTTCTCTGCAGCAGCCTTAGGCTAAGCTTCTGTGAGGGGTGGTCTTGCTCCGGCTTTTGGC
This sequence comes from Acomys russatus, assembly GCF_903995435.1. Taxonomy (NCBI): domain Eukaryota; kingdom Metazoa; phylum Chordata; class Mammalia; order Rodentia; family Muridae; genus Acomys; species Acomys russatus. The sequence goes on along the minus strand of NC_067150.1, from coordinate 48,065,057 downwards.
CCAGGGAGCCTATGGGACTCCTCCAAGTGCAAGCAGCCAGGCTCAGGCGGGTAGGAGCAGCTAGCTCCAACAATTACACAATTCAGAAGCTGAAAAGTTGTCTTTGCTGCTTTGGGAGCAAGGCTGTGGATGGGAGGTCCATGGGGAGCTTTGCCTGTCTGGACCAGGTGGGCTCTCGGCCATGCCTATGCCATACTGGGGTGATGGTATGGAGGCAGGGGTGGGCTACCCTCTCAGGGCTTCCCAGGCCCTCCCCTGCCATACCGTGTCCATAAAGGCTTGTGCCTTCAGTGGCTGTGACCAGCTGGCCACAGCTGACTCCCTCTGGGATGTGCTATTTCTAAATATTAGTTCATGCTGTTAACCCTTGCTGTGCTGTCCTGATGGACATTGGCTGCCTGCAGAGGCAGCCTCTGGGAGGGAAGCTGGACGGGCCCCAGTTGGTGGGAAATCTGTGAGTCTACTCACTCAGGGTCTGGCATGGGTTTGGCACCTTTGAGGGGCTCAGTTGAGGCTCCTGGAAGAATGAGAAATACCTGCTTGGGCCCGGGACCAAGGCTAGCAATGGGTTTTAGATGTGGGTCTGAGCTGGCGTCCCGGGCAGGGCAATGGAAAGAATGTGGGTCGAGGAGCCAAGAGCTGGTTTTGCCAAGCCTCTTCTGTGTGCCTCAGATGAGTCACATCACCTATCTGTGCTTTTCCCTCATCTTCTCAGAGCCACCATGGCACCGGGCTGATGGCCTTTGACAGAGACACTGAAGCCTTGTAAACCGACGGACAGAGCCTGGAGGTTCTGCCAGGGTCTCAGTCTTTGATTATGACTCCTAGGATTTCCTTTAGGAGAGGGACTTGGAGCGAGATGGTAAGGCTACTATCAGCCTGGAGCTTGAGGGCTTTGAACTCTACACTAGCCCACAGAGCTTGGGCCTCAGCCATTCCTCGTGCACTGACTACTTGCCCTTATATAATGAAAAAACCTCATGGTGGGGCTAAAGAGATGGCTAAGGACAAGTATGAGGGCTTGATTTTGTGTTTCCAGCACCCATGTGAAAAGCTCAACATGGCGTTAGCAGCAATCCCAGTTCTGTGAAGAAGAGAGAGGTAGATTATTTGGGAGCTCGAGGGCTAGCCAGTTTACTCAGATAATAATGATTGTATGGCAGGAACTTTATTGTGGCAGGAACTTTATCAACAGAGTCATCCCCTACCTCTCAAGAAAGATTTCTTAAATGTAGACCAGGTGCCAGGCACCATACCAGAGGGAGACACTGGGACACAGGGTGACTAATATATAGGAACTCCTCAAAGTGACTTGGCGATTGGCTGGGTAGGAAAGACAGAAAGGTGTGCTGGACAAGCCCAAGGCTCAGGCACTAAGATGGATGCTGGGGTGGCACAGGAGATGGCCTGGGAGCAGGGACATCTCACAAGAAATTGTTTGGATGGGGGCTGGAGAGATGGCTCAGTGGTTAAGAGCACTGACTGCTCTTCCAGAGGTCCTGAGTTCAATTCCCAGCAACCACGTGGTGGCTCACAACCATCTATAATGTGATCTGATGCCCTCTTCTGGCCTCCAGGGGTACAAGCAGGCAGAGCAATGTATACGAAATAAATAAATAAATAAATAAATAAATAAATCTTTAAAAAAAAAAAAAAAAAAAGAAATTGTTTGGAGGCTAAGGGTGTGGCTCTGTTGGGTGATGGCTTGTTTAGCATGTGCAAAGTCCTAGGTTCTATCAGATGAACCGAATAAAACAAGGCATAGTGGTGGCTCACGCTTTTAATTTTTAGCACTTGGGAGGTAGGGACAGGAGGATCAGAAGTTCAAGGTCATCCTCAACTACAGAGTGAGGTGGGCATGTTGACTTTGCAGAGCACATGAAACCCAAACGACATAAGCCTAATGCTGCTGAGGATATAGGAAGAACAGAAATGCTGGGGAGCTGTTGGGGTGCCACTAACGAAATTAAAGCCACAAGACGAGTGACACAAAGGGAGATATAGATCCAGGTCTGAGCCTACAGACATCAGGGACTGACCGTTTTCTTAAGTCTCCCACATATGTGCATGTGTGTGTGTGTGTGTGTGTATGTGTGTGTGTGTGTGTGTACTGGGGTTCTGTTGTTTGCTGCTGTGTATGTCAGGCTAGTTGGTGCCCAGATTTCCAGGATCCTCCTGCCTTGTCCTCCCATCTATGTTGTAGCAGAAACGTAGTATTGCAAACACATGCCACTGAGTCTGGCTGTGTGTGGGTTCTGAAGATCCCAACTTGGCCCCTCCCACTTTACAGGGCAAAGTGTTTTATTTGCTGAGCCATCTCCCCAGCCCAGTACAGTTTTTTCTTTTGATTTTTTTTTTTTTCATACAGTTTTAGACTCCATAGAAGTGGCAAGACTATTACAAATAGTTCTCGCACACTCTTCACCTATATTCCCCAAGCGTTGCTATTTTACCACACCTCTGTTTGTTTTGTTTGGTGACAGGGTCTCTATGTAGCCCTGACTGCTCTGGAATTCTCTACACCAGTTTACACTGGTCTACTCTGTACACTAGTCTATTCCAGTCTGATTTCAAACTCAGAAAATTCTGCCTGCCTCTGCCTCCTGAGTGTTAGGACTAAAGGCAGATGCCATGATGCCCAGCACTTAAAAAAAAAAAAAAAAAAAAAAGCCTATCTATCTATCTATCTATCTATCTATCTATCTATCTATCTATCTATAATATTTGTTTCCTGAACCATTTGAGGAATAATTTTTCTTTAAACAAGTTAGTGTGTGTTTCCTAGGAACAAAGACTTTCCCTTTTAGGAGTGCAATGATGAATCCGGAAATAAACACGGGTACACTTTGAAATAACTCATAGACTTATTTCTGCTTTGGCAAATTTTCATAACTACATCCTTTATGTCAAAAGCAAGTCCTGCCTTTTGTGTTGCATCAAGCTGTCTGAGTTTTTGAGTTTTTACAAATCTGGCACAATTCTTCAGGATTTCTTTGCTTTCTGTGGTATTGGCGGGTTTTTGTTTTTGTTTTTGTTTGTTTTATTTTTTTCTTCTTGTGGATGGATCTTGACTTCAGTTTGTCTGGTATTCTTGTGTTTGACTTAGACATTGCATCTTTGGGAAACATGGCTGGGTGATGCTGGGGTCTCCCCTAGTGTACCCTTCCAGGAGGCACCAGTGTCTCCCTTGGTCGGATTTTGTTTTGTTTGCCTTGGTTTCGGTTTTTAATTAAAGTATATTGGGGAACGAGATGTGGTGGCTCACACTTTTAGACACAGCACTCAGGAGGCAGAGGCAAGCAATCTCTGTGAGTTTGAAGCCAGCCTGGTGTATGTAGCAAGCTCCAGGGCAGCCAAGGCTACAACGTGCGACTCGTACCCACTCAACAAAGTTGGGGCCAGCAAGATAATTCAGTGGATAGAGGTACTCACTAACTTGACGATTGGAGTTCAGTCCCTGGATCCAGAGAGAACTGACTCTCAAAAAGCTGTTCACAGTGCGTGTTTCCATGCGTGCACTGTGGCGTGCACACACTCACATAACACAGAATAGAATGATAATGATAACAAACAGCTCTTGTGTGAGATGCACATGTGTGTGTGCCTGTGTGGAAGCCACCACTGTACCCAGTGAGCAATTCTCTACTGCTCCCCACCTTCTTGAGGCAAAATTTCTCCCTGTGCCTGAAACTCACTGGCTAGGTGGGCTGCACGGCCAGGCACCCCTCCCCTGTGCTGTGATTACAGGAATACACTGTTTCACTCCGGTCTTTATGTGGATCCTGGGAGTCCAAACTCATGTCCTTAGGCTTGCACTGTGACCATTTTACCCACTGAGGCAGCATTGTGCCCGCGTCACCTGGCCGAGGCAGAGCCTGCCAGACTGCTTCCAAGCAAACGTACTGTTTTCCATTTTGTGAGTAATAAGCATTTGCCAAGACTGAAAGGTCAGGGCAAGGAAGAAGATCCAGGAGAAAGCCTCTATGGGACAGCCAAAACCAGGCAAGGAAAACCAGGGCAGCATCTGGAGCCAGGAGAGGCTCTCTGTGAAGCAGGAGGGGTCAGCCATGTTGGTCCAGTGCTGCTAAGAGGCCAAATCAGAAGAGGATGCCAAGAGTCCACTGTGTGTGGTGCCTGAGTGCAGGTCTGTGGGCATCTCGACCAGCCTAGTGTGGGTGGAGCAGTGGGCCTAAAGCCAGCTTTCAGTGAGTCAAGAAGGAAAGAGAGGCAAGACTGGCCACCACAAGCGAAAACACCCTTTGAGTAAATGTGTCTATAAACTGGCGGGGGGGGGGGTGGGGTGGGGGGAGACAGACAGACAGACAGACACAGAGGCATGTATGGGTTCAAGGACAGGGCTATTCCTTATTTTTTATTTTATTTATTTATTTATTTTTGGGTTTTTGAGACAGGGTCTCTTTGTGTTAGCCTTGGCTGTCCTAGATTCACTTTGTAGACCAGGCTGGCCACGAATTCACAGCGATTAAAAGGTGTGTGCCACCACGCCCGGCTTCTGTTTTTTTTTTTTTTTTTTTTTTTTTTTATTTTTAAACAGATATATTTTATGAATAATATTTATATATTATTCATTTTATGTGTATGTGTGTATGCTTGAATGTGTGTGTGTGTACCACATGCATGCAGGGCCTAGATGGTAGAAGAGGGTTTTGGACTCCCTGGGACTGTAGTTGTAGGTGGTTATGAGCCACCTGATGTGGGTTCTGGGAACTGAACCCCAGTCCTCTGGAAGAACTGCAAGTGCTTTTAGCCAGTGAGCCCCAGAGGCAGAGTTTTTTTTTGTTTGGTTTTTTTTGTTTTTTTTTTAACAGATAAAAAGGACTTTAGATATCAGAGGTGATAGAGGTGCCAGACAACACGTGGAAATCTGGAGAGACCATAGCTTACAGTGGGATGTGGAAGTACGTAGCCTGAGGGGGCTCCAGCCACAGCCCTGCTCCTTGGTCTGTTTCTTCTCGGTGCAGGTGAACAGGAACTGCATGGAGGTATAGGCATGTGGAGGGGAGCGAGACAGGCTAGGACAGTGTCAGGGGACAGGGGGGCAGGCTGCCTAGAGGCAAGTCTCATTGAGGTTGCCAAGTCCAAGGTTGAGAGCTCCGAAGGCAGGAAGGGCCTGAGGGTGAGGAGAGGCACAGGTTCAACAGTTGGGTGCAGAGAGACCATTAGGGAGTGAGAAATGGAAGGCTGGTGTCTCGAGGGAGATGGCAGTTGGTGGTGTGGGAGGTAATGAGAAGCTTAGGACCACTGCTGGCACCAGGGCTTGAGGGGGAGTTGGCAGAGGTCTTTGCATGAAGGGGACCAGGCATTGACTGGAGAATGGAACCTTAGGTGTGCCAAAGTTATCAGGGACTTGGGGGGAGTCAGGAGAAAGGCGGAGGTAGCCGTGAACCAGGGCCACCGGGTTATGAGGCACAGGTGGCACAGAGAAACTGAGGAGGTTACTCCTGGACATTGAACCCATGTGACAAAGAGGGGACTCTAAGATACAAAGGCGGCGTGGGGGGGGGGGACGACGACGACACACGAATGGAAGGACTATTGGCCGAGGAGGGCCAAGAGCCTGCTTCAGGGGAACCCAGACTCCATCAGAGATGGGAGTGAGTGCCTGGAGCAGAAGAGAACAGCTTGGGCCAGCTGAAGGTAGGAGGATCCATTTCCTCAGAAAGCTGTGACAAGGGAAGAGATGACAAGGAAGCACTTGGAGAACCCTACCAGGTGGGGGATGGGGGGCTAGGGTGGGGGGACAGCCTGGAGTTCTCACAGGGTCAGGTGAGCAGGTAGCATTGACAAGTGGTGGTTCCTCAGCAGAGGGGCTACCAGGACGGTTGGCTGGGAGCCTGCTCTCTGTTCTGAGCCCTCTAGTCCCTGAGAATCTTCATTTCCCAGCATGCCTGATGATAACTGTCCTTGGCAGCTGTCATGAGTTCAGAGCACAGCGACAACGGCAACTCTGAGAGCAGCGAGCCTACGGCCTGAAGGGGTCCCTGAATTTTGTGTCCTGGTTCCATTCCTGTCACTGATGAAATTGGGGGCTCTGGATAAGTCCTTGATGCCTGCTGAGGTCTCAGTGTCCACACTGGGGTGGTGACAGACCCCATCTAAAGGCCATAGCACCTTTTATCTTTTAGTTTCCACAATGGAGACTCTCCATCGCCTCCTTCCCTTCCCTCCCCCACCCCCGAGACAGGATTTCTCTGTGTAGCCTTGGCTGTCCTGGACTCACTTTGTAGACCAGGCTGGCCTCGAACTCACAGGGATCTGCCTGCCTCTGCCTCCCTAGTGCTAGGATTAAAGGCGTGCGCCACCACACCCAGTTTGGAGACCTTTCTTAATCAGGCTCAGATCTAACCCCGGTGGTGGATGTAAGGCCGGGTCCTGGATGCCCCTGAGCTCTTAAGGATGAAGAGGTGTCTGGGATTTTCCCAGCCCTCCCTCCATCATGTGGAGACTGCACAGCCTCCAACCCTCAGCATTTCCTAACGTACTTCCTCAATGGCACTTTCCACCAAAGTCATGGGAAGCTGCCGCTGCTGCTACTGCTGCTGCTGCTGCCTCCCCCGCTGCCACAGACCTCAGTGCCAGCCCTTTATTTCCCTCTGTTTGCCCTCATGCTGTGTCTGAAATGCCGCATTAGGCAAGTATTCCTTTAGCTAGATGTGGATCTTTAAAGCTATCATGCCTTGGCAAGGAGTTTGGGAAGGGGGCTGTAAGACTGTCACACTTTAGTGGGAAATAGGTTAGCTTAAACAGACTCTGTTAGAGGAGAGGACTTGTCTGGAGGGAGACAGGTGGAAGGGACTGGGTAGAAAGTCCCAGGGTCTGTGGGAGAGGGCAGGAACCTTTCACCCAGGATCTACCCACCGTTTCTGTTCCTGTCCCCAATTATAAGATACCCACTGGTAGTGAGTAGCTGGCTCAGGAGTCATGTCACTCACTACTTGCTTCCCAGGCCAGGAGTATTGGGGAACGCCCAGGGCATTCAGCCTGGTTGGATAGAAGAGAGGGCAATGGAGCTGAATTTTCCTGTAGTTGGCCTCTCAGCATAGAGCTGCTACGCCACAGTGCAGGCACCACGGCAACGGGGGGAAATAAACACTCCGGGCCTCACAGTACAAGTTCTGCCGTGGTGTGATGTCATCTTCCACTCCTGCCATTGGGCTCCGTACTGGCTGCACCTCTGTGGCTTCAGCTGCTGAGCCCAAGCGTCTTCCCGCCCAGCCCCCCAGCTGTTTGGGAGTCTTTGAAGTGGGGTGGGTTGTGGATGGAGGGGCCTGGGCAGGGGTACCGGCTCCTGGCTGGTCAGGCACTGCTTGTAACCGCTACTGTTTGTTTCCTCCCAGCCTTCACTATGAAACAGCCCAAGGAGGCCAGGAACCTTGTGTTCTACGCACAGCACCCAGAGAAGGAGGAAGAGGTGCCCTCATGGCAGGAGATAAAGCAGACCCCTGTTGTCATGGCCACAATCAGAGGTGAGAGGCACCCCACTGTAGGGCCCATTCTGCTAGGCTGCTGCCAAGGGTCTAGCCTGCCAGCCCTGCCTCCTACCTAGCCCCAGCAAATTTACTCCTCAAGACCTTAAAACAACCTGTACCTCCGAGCTAAGCCCACCCACTGGCTGTGTGAGATGCTGGTCAAGGCATGGGGCCATATAATATATTTGGGGGGTAAGGATTAGAAGCTTTTAGCTTGGTTTTCACTTTTCAGGGCACTAGGGATTGAATTTAGGGACCCATACATTATAGGTAATGGCTCTACCACTCAGCCACCTCACCAGCCTTGCCTTTAGTGATTTCTATTTCCTCCCAACGGAGACCAGGCCAATGAATTCTCACTAAGCCGTTATGGACTGATTATTATTTGTGAAGTGCTTTAGATTAAATGTTTGTGCTCTGTTGGCTCTCACATCACCAGTTACTATGGCTGGATAGAATGACTATTTCTTTTTTTTTTTTTTTTTTTTTGGTTTTTCAAGACAGGGTTTCTCTGCATAGCCTTGGCTGTCCTGGACTAACTTTGTAGACCAGACTGGCCTCGAACTCACAGCGATTTGCCTGCCTCTGCCTCCTGAGGGCTGGGATTAAAGGCGTGCGCCACTACGCCCGGCAGAATGGCTATTTCTTAACCTCAGTATTGTTATCTGTAAGAGGGAATGGGTGTGAGTCTCTGTCTTCACAAGGCTGTCTAGAAGCTCAGCTGAAATAACTACACCAAGCCATTAGCAGGAGTCTTAGTATAGACCCAGTTCCTAAGGAACTGCGACTGTTGCCTTTCTACAATGGGCTGTGGATCCACAGGAAATGGCCTTTTATCCATGCATACTACCTTCCTTGTAGGGAGCCAGCTCGATGCCCAGCTCTGTGGCAGTGTGCCATCAGCCAGAGCAAAGCCCCTGTGTTCTCATGGTAAAACATGCTGGGGAGAGGGGAGGGGCGGGGATGAGGCTAAGGGTTGTCTTGTCTGTTCTCACAGGTCCAGGGCCTGCCAAATACCTCCGGCCATCCTGTACCGGCTATATAGCCCACGACCCCTCCATGTTTCAGGAGCCAGCTTATAGCCTGCACACACGGCACTCTGAGAAACGTGAGTGCTCCCCGCTATCTGTCCCTACAGGGTCAGGGCTACTGTCCGAGATTGCTGCCACAGGCCACTGAGGGCTGGGGCTGGTGAAGAAGGGGACAGAAAGAACCCAGTAAGATTTCCTAAGTAGATTGCCCTCCACACACACACACATCTGAAGGGAGATCAGGTAGATCGCCCCAGGAAGCTGTGAGGGATCTGTCACTGGCAGAGCAGGGCTCTCTTTCCTTGGGGCTCCTTGGCTCTGGGGTCACATATTCTGCTAGGGAAGCTTACAAGTAGTCAAAGATGACCTATGGCTGACAGCCAAGGCCAGTGAGATAGGCGGTTGGGTGGAGATATGGTCGTGTGTTTGCGGGGCCTGAGGTCTAGGGTGACTGCCTCCTCCGCCCCCAGTCACATCTCTTTGGCAGAGGTTTCTTGGCTGGGGCTGAGCTCTTTCTCAATAGTCACAGTAGCTACACTGGTTGTCACTGCTCTTGGCACCAATCCGGATGTGTCTGTGGTAGGAGACTGACCACACTGTGGTCCTACAGTTGTCCTGCCAGCAGCCTCCGGTAGTCATGCACAAAAGCTCCCATTTTACAGACGAGGAAATCAAAGTCTACAGACATCTAAGGGCCAGAAGACTCTAAAGGGAGCTCTTGGTGGGATGGCAGCTGTGGCAGGCCAGTTCTTTCTTGTCCCCTGCAGGGATCACAGACACTTACAGCCCTGGGCCTTGCTATTTCTTGGATCCCAAAGCAACTCGTTTTGGAATATCTACCTGCCCCCAGGTCCCCATGGAGGAGCGCATCTCCAACCTACGTAAGATGGGCTGGGAAGGTGGGCCATTGGGAGGATGGGGTGTGTGCGTGTGTGAGGTGTATATCCTTAGAACTGGGGAAGGGGCAGAGCAGGAGCGTGGCTGAGAGTGCTGGCATTTCCTCAATATCACACCAAGACACGGATGTCAGCTGAGTATGGTAGCACACACTAGTAATCTCAGCACCATGCAGAGGAAGGGCAGCCTGGTCTACACAGCCTGTCCCAGGCCAGCCAGGGTTACATAGTAAGTCTATCTTAAGATAACAAAGACAAAAACAGACACAAACGCTGCCCTCACCATGGATATGCCACTGTTTTCATTCAAAGAAGCCAATGGCATGATGCATGTTGTATTATGAACCGGTATCAGGCACTGTGAAGCAAGCTCTCCTGCTTTTCTTACTTGCAGGCATATACACCACACCAGCCCCCTGCCACTACAACCTTGAGAAGACTCAACCCCCTGGGGAACAGAGGGCTCCCCAGTATACTTTTGGCTACCGGTGTCCATGCAGAGTGATGGACCCTAACCCGGCCCCCAACCGGTACCAGCTGCCACTCACGCTGGGACCCAACACCCCTGTCTTTCGAGCTGCCCCCTGCTATAGTCTGGGTTCCTCAAGCAAGAACTGGTTCTATAAGGAGGATATAACAGGAGGTCCTGGACCTGCTATGCATGCCCGACCTGAGCCGTCAGTCTACCAGAACCGAAGCCCCGTGTTTAGCATGGCCAAGCACTTTTCCTATCCACTGGACCACACACTTCGGCCTGGCCCTGGCTCCCACAACGTCCAGCTGGTCACTGCGCACAAGCCCCGCATCCCTGCCTTCACCATGGGCATCAAACACTCTCCCCACTTGTGCCCGCTGATTGTGAACATTCTTGACTGAGGCCCCTGCTCCTGCTGCATGCTCCTCCCTCCTCATAGAAGCTATTTTTCTAGAGCACACTGAACAACCTGACCTATAGCAGAGCTGGTGCCTGCTGAGTGGCCAGCACACAGAGGCCAGCACACGAATAAATATTTTTGTTTGTTCATTGCTTTATTTTGCAGATACGTTCAGCTGCTTCCTCTGGGCCCTGTTGTGGGTGAGGGGTTGGGGATCCTTGGTACATGTGTCCAGTATACGTGGGTTTCCATGATGGTCACCAGAGGAAGCAGCTGTGTGACCTCCTCAGGGAGCCTGGCAAAGCCCACCTGAGGGGGCACTGACAAGCTCTCTGGCCTTTCCTTGCTCTTCGCTAGGTCTCAGAGTCCCTTTCCAACAGTGCTGGGGATGCCTGGGATGGAGTTTAAATCCCCTTAGTTCTAGGGCTGCGTCTCTGGTTCCCCAAGATAGGAGCAAAGGAGTCAGGATATGGGCAGGTTAGCTTGGTCTGAGATGAGCAAAGATTGGCTCTTGGGAAAAACCGAAATGGACACGTGAAGACTGTTGGGGGCACGTAGAGGCAGAGTGACAGTGCGCAGGGTGACCAAAGGGTGCAAGCTCAAGCAAAGGGCTCTGGCTGTACCCTGAGGGCTTTAGCTAGATGGGACACAGTGGTTTTGTTTGTTTGTTTTGTACCCCAAGCTGTCCTCAGCCTTCCAAGTGTGCGATTAGCACACAACACTATACCCGGTGAAGACTCAGTCCTTTTGAAGGCCAGCAAGAGCAGTGCTGGAGGCTGTGGCCAGTCTTCGGGCTACTGGGAGGGGGGGTCTGCTATCTTTGGAGAGTCACTCCCTATGCCCCCAACCTCAGCAGCTCGGCCTGGAGAGGATGCCAGTGTGGCCAGGGGAGGGCAGCACTACCTCAGTCTTCAGACCCAGGCCTGGCTCCACTTGCTTTTGAGTGTAGGTGCCTTTTGCCTGGGGCCTTCCTAGCAGGCTTTCACCAGTCCGTGACTCTTGAGTCTTCCACTCTAGATCTCTAATTCACCTCAACCCCTACAACGGTTCTCTCCCACTCTCTAATGTAGGCAGGTGTTGACAGCCCTGGCCTGCAGTTCACTGAAGGTCATATCCGGGGCTTTGGGGACCCTGAAAGGAGAAAAGAGGCTATGTCTGCAGAGCCCACTGGATCAGCTAGGGTGAGTGGGGGAGGGGGAGTGAGGGGCAGTGGCATTCAGTGTCTTGACCTCTCTTTGTTTTGTATTATTTTATTTTACTTTGAGACAGGGTCTCTTTTTGTAATCCTGGCTGTTCTGGAACTCACTATGTAGACCAGACTAGCCTCGAACTCACAGAGATCTGCCTGTCTCTCTGCGTATTAGATGTTCAAGTGTTTGCACACACATGCGTATATGGGTATACATGCATATGTGTGCCTGCAGAGGCCATAGTCAACGCTGGGGGTCTCAATTCCTCTCCACTTTAATTTTTGAGACCAGGTTTTTTGTTGAACTAGAAGTTGCTGAGTTTGGCTGGCCTGGCTGGCCAAGGGATCCCCAGCAATTCTCCTGTTTCCTCCTCAGAGCTGAGGTTACCATACCTGATATTTTTACCAGGTGCTGGGGAACCAAACACAAGTCCTCACTCTTGTGTGCCAGGCAGTTTACTGACTGAGTCACCTCCTCAGCTCCAGGATTTTGTTTTCTTTTAAAAGACAGGGTCTTGTTGTGCAGCCCAGGCTGGTCTTGACCTTGTGACCCTCCTGGCCCATTCTCTTGAGTGCTGGAATTTCAGATGTGTACCACTACCTCTGGGTTAACACTGAAGTTTTGGCTGAAATTAAAATTGAATTGAATAGACTGAAGTATGGACGGCAAGGAAGTGAGATCATGGTGGAATATTAAGAGACCGACAATGTTTACGAAAGAGGCCTGTAGCAGCCGCCTGAGTTATACCTGGCGTTCAGCCTGAGTCTCTTTCTCCCAGACCCTGAGTCCATGTCTGTCTCATTCTCCCCAAACCTCAGCAAGACCAGTCTGGATGAGAGAGAGAAAGAGAGAGAGAGAGGGGAGGGGGAGGGGGAGAGGGAGAGAGGGAGGGAGAGGGAGAGAGAGAGAGAGAGAAAGAGAGAGAGAGAGAGGAGGGGGAGGGGGGAGAGAGGGAGGAAGAGAGAGGGGGGGGAGGGGGAGAGAAAGAGAAAGAGAGAGAGAGAGAGAGAGAGAGAGAGAGAGAGAGAGAGAGAGAGAGAGAGCGCACGCAAGCTTGCTCAGGGACCCATCTGTCTTACAGCAGATTAGAAAGATGTCATTTTGCCGACAATGCCATTTATCACAGCGGCTGCAAAAATTAGTGATGCTTGGGCTGAAAGTGGTCGGTGGAGGTGGGGGTGGCAGGTGGCAGCTGCTAAGTTCTCCTGTGTCATTGGGTTGGGTGAGCCTCAGACCTGTATCTGTATGGACCTTTTCTTTTCTTTTCTTTTTTTCTTTCTTTCTTTTCTTTTCTTTTCTTTTCTTTTTTTTTTTTTTTTTTGAGATAGGGTTTCTCTGTGTTAAAGAGCCCTGGCTGTCCTGGAACTTGCTTTGTAGACCAGGCTGGCCTTCAACTCACAGAGATCCACCTGTCTCTGCTTCCTGAGTGCTGGGACTAAAGACATGTGTCACCATGCGTGCCCTGAGCAGGCCTTTTCTGATGAAGTGCCTAGTGTAGGCCAAGACTCCTGTTAGATGAAACTGAGTTCCAGGGCATAGAAACACCCCGTACGAGCTGGGCATGGTGGCGCACACCTTTAATCCCAGAACTTGGGAGGCAGAGGCAGGCGGATTGCTGTGAGTTCGAGGCCAGCCTGGTCTACAAAAAGAATCCAGGACAGCCAAGGCTACCCAGAGAGACCCTGTCTCAAAAACAAACAAACAAACAAACAAACAAACAAACAAAAAACCCCAAAAAACACCCCTGACTACATCATCAATGAGTGGCCTGTCTCCAAATTGGTTTTGGTGCGTGACCAGGATTAGGGCTTAGTGCGGGGATTAGAGCTTTTACTCTCTCTGGGACTGAGTCCCACTCTTTCTTCACCAGCTAGACCAGCCTGGCCCCAAGGCTCACCAGATATGAGTAGGGTTGGATATGAGGGCTAGAGGGGACTCTTGGAATGGATTTGGGGTTCTGAGGGATAGAGAGGAGGAGGAAAGAGGGTCCCTTAGTTACAGGCAACACTGAGCCAAGACATCTCTCAGAGGAATGGGGAACCTGTAGTTCACCGTCTATCTTATACCGGCTACCCTTAAACACATACCCTGCACTGTCCTCCCAGGAAGAAAGGGAGAACCTCGCCCCCCAGATCCACAGCAGATATTACTGTCACTTTCCATGTATTTCAGGCACCTCCTCATCTTACACACCCTGGGCTGGCTCACAGTTGCACCCCCAACTCCCCAGAAACAAAGGACACAGACTGTAAGAGTGGCAGGGGACCTGCATCCACACAAACACACACATGCAGAGGTGGGGTGCAGGCTGGGTGGGGGGGTGGGGAGAGTGCTCCATGCTCATGAAGGAGTTTGGTGTGCTGGGTCAAAGGAGCCATTCATCCACTAGGATAAGTCAAGTGGTCTCTGCTGGAGTGGGTAGGTGGGGGGCGCGCAGAGAGAAGGCAGCCCTTCTGCCCTTATGCCTCAACGAGCAGGATGGTAGCTGACTGGAGAATGTCACGTCTCAGGTGTCCATGATGGAAAGAGGACTTCCTGCTGTTCCCCTCCGCCCTCTGTGTGTGCAGCTTCCCATCTGGCCTGGCTCTCCTCACGGGCTCTCCCTTCCTCTGGTCCCCGCTACTACTTTTCCTTCTTGATTCCTGTGTCCCTCTGCCCTGTTTATACTCTAGAATAAAGATCGACATTTTCAATTACCCCAAAATAACACAGCTGCTCCTGGAGGCTCCGGGGGGAGGGGGGTGAGGGGATGAGGGAGGGAGGGAGGGAGGGGGAGGGAGAGGGAGAGGGAGGGAGAGAGAGAGAGAGAGAGAGAGAGAGAGAGAGAGAGAGAGAGAGAGAGAGAGAGAGAGAGAGAGAGAGAGAGAGAGAGAGAGAGAGAGAGAGAGAGGGAACGTGCACACAAGTGCTCACACACATGAGCACCTGTTTGTATATGGGACCCATGTGTGGGTGAAGGGTGTCTGTCACCCATGGTCCTGATGTCCTTTGTTTGTGTCCTTTCTGGCTAGAGCCTTTATTTCTTCCTGGGAGACTGGGAGCACGTTTCCCTTCAGGGGAGGAAGGGAGACAAAAGAGAGAAATAAAAAACTGTCATAGCTGTCTTGTAAACACAGTTGCAGTGCACAGCAAGCAGAGACTCAGCAGGAGAAGGGAACAAGGGAGAGAGGCAGAGCTGAGGAGAGGCAGCTGGGAGATGGCGATGGGCATTGGAGAGGAGAACAGTGGGGTGCTGAGGAGAAGGGGTGCCTTGGTTCTCCCTCAAAGCCTGGGTGCGTGGGTGTGGGCAGGGGGCGGTAGAGGCTGCCTGGGGAGGAGAGAGATAAAAGGGTTAGTCCTGGATTGTGGAGGGGATTCAAGCAGGAAGATCCTGATTGCGGGTGCCAGGTGAGTAAGAATGTAATATCTACCAGAAGCCAAGCAGGGGCCTCATGCACAGTCCTTGCCATGTCCCAGGCACTCACATAAGCAAAGGATCAGAGAGGGTAGATGGGTGATGAGTCGCCCAGCAACACAGCTGGGCGTGAGACGGATGCTGGCAGCCAGGGTAGGACTGGCTGCAGCTCTCCCTTCACATGGGCTCTCCCATGGAGATGGCAGCTGAGAGAAAGGGTTGAAGAGTTGGCTTCAGCACATTTGGTTGCCAGACTTCGGTCAAATCCTCCCTCCTTTGGCTCATCAATTTCCCCATCTGAAAAGAGAAGAGAATGTGAGCTGCTCCTGGGCGTTGCGAGGAGCATCAAGCTTCTGGGTGCGATGGTCTCCCAGTTCTGGTTCTCTGAAGAGCCGGCTGGAGGTGGAAGGAAGTGAAGACCCCATCAGCGTTGGAAGTGGGACTGGCTAACAGCAGCTGGAGGGATGCTGAGTTCCAAGTCCGCTCCTTGCTGCCTCCACGTGGCAAGAATTGGGTACTGCAGGAGATGGGTCACACTGTTTCCCTCCCTGGCTTTGTCCTGACAGCCAGAAATGAAAGGGACTCGCTTCAGGTTGTCCACAGCAGAAACTTAGCTGTGGTAAGGCACAAGGTAGCAACCTCGGCTCTGTTTTCATGGAAAGCTCTGGATCTTACACGGAGCCCTCTTGCTCTCCTCCAGCAAGAAGCCACCTCGTTCCCTGACCTCTGCCTGCAAGCCCGGCAGTGGATCCCTTGAGATCTCCAGTGCTCTGTTCTGGAGTTCAGTCTGCAGTATCCATTGGAATCTCACAGTGGCTGAGGTTATTTTGATCCCTATTTTTCTGGTAAGGGAACAGGTACAAAGAGGTTGTGACTGTTTAGACATACACTGGTAGAGTAGGGATTCAAATCCAACTCAGTGTCTCCTCTAGAGAGAAGCCCTCATTTGGAGGCAAAACATTGCCTCTGTGACCATATGACAATCAGATGGGACTAGGCTATAGCTCCAGGGTCAGCCTTACCACTGTGTGTTATATAAATGGAAACGGTTCATTTCTACACACACACACACACACACACACACACACACACACACACACACACACACACACACACACACACACACACACACGGCTCTGGATTCAACAGGTTCACTTGAGCAGCTTCCAAGGCTTGTGCTCAAGGGTGAAAAAGTGAAAGACTAGGAGGTATGTCACTCTAGTCTTGCAGGCTTGCACAACAATGTGTGAGACTGGGGGTGTGTGTGGAAGCGGGTCTGTGAGTGTGAGCACATTCAGGCCTGAAGCAGGTGCGAGGTGAGAAGCCGGCCCCTGGTCCTGGGTATCTCTTCCTCACTGCCAACCACAGAGGGGAGTTTTTCTTGGCAGGAAACAGCCTCATCAATCAGTGGCAATGGGGGGCTGACAGGCAGCCCCTCCTCACTGCCGGGGCTTCAGGCAGACTCATAAATCCCACTCTAGGCTGGCTGTAAATTCCTGTGATTCACACCAGCCTCTTGGAGGACAGAGGCGCTTGGGGCTGTGGGAGATGCTTTTCTCTCCTGGACAGGACAGGTGAGCATGTGGCGGAGCTGAGGTCATAACAGGGTGCTGAGGCAGCCCCCAGGAGGAATGGTAAAGAGCCTCCTCCCCGAGAGAAGACCTAGGTCCACTCTGTGCCACTTTGGTCCAGATGTTAGGCTTCGCTGGGCCCCTCAGTTTCTGGCCTAAACCAAACTGAGGCCATCCATATATGTGCACCTGGGGACCATGAGAGTGCAGTGTCTGAGACTCTGTGGAACCTGTGACCAAAGTGCGTGCAAATGGCCTCTGACTTTTCATGTAGAATCCTGTTTTGGTGACCAAGACGGCAAAAGGGGCATAAGACCTTGTTTGCATAATTTGAATTCCAGGGGCCAAAAATCCAACACTGCTTGGACAAAGGGCCTTAGAGACCTTCAGGCATGTGCTGGCAGTCATTTGTTAGGATCCAATCAGGACTTCAGCTATACACACACCCCTGGAACTCTTTTTTGGTTTCTGCTTTTGTTTTCAAAGACGGGGTTTCTCTTGTAGACCTGGCTGTCCTGGACTCACTTTGTAGACCAGGCTAGCCTCAAACTCACAGAGATCTGCCTGCCTCTGCTGGGATTAAAGGTGTGTGCCACCATGACTGGCTACTCTTCGAACTCTTATTTGCTTGTGTTTGTCCTTAAGCTGGCTTACTTTTAAAATTCAAATGTGAGAGATTGCCTTGTCTTCAACAAGACACCTAAAACCAGGATCTAATGCACTAGTTAATACACACAAATATATATGCACGTAGCTGTGTCACTCCCTTCCATACACATCAGTGTGTACAGTCATGATTCCCTTCTGGTGGCATTAGCATCCACAGATAACACCCAATTGAGGATTGAAAATATCTGGAAAAAGTCATTATTTTCATATATATTATATATAATCTATGCACATAAGCTTTCGTATTGTATTAGGTGTTTAAGCATTCTGGAAAAGATCTGAAGGAATTGGGAGGCTGTGCTCAGGTTACAGCAAATACAAAGCATTTTGCACGAGGTGTGCTTTTTAAACCATTAGGCATCATCACGGATCACACAGCACTCTGTGAATATTGATTTCTAGTCTTCCCTCATTTTACAGAGACAGCAAGGTCTAGAAGTGTAGGGACCTGCTCCAGGTCACATAGATGTAGGGCTAGCAGCCCAGCCCAAGTGACCGCCAATCTGCTCCTTGTCTGTGGAGGAACGCCTTCCTTTTCACTGGAGCATGCTGTGATTCCTGAAGGTGTTTTGGAGACTGTGTCCATATACAGAGGCATACATGGGAAGTGTTTTCTGGAAGCTAATAATAGAGATGGCACACAAGCACCTCGAGTCTCTTGGTAGGACCTGGCACTGACCTCTGACTAGCCCTCCGCCCTCTCCCCCTTTATGGTGTCTGCGGATTTGGTTGCACCTCAGGGTTAGCAGGGAGTAGAGGAAGAGGACTCAGGGGAAGGAGAGAGCAGAGCCCTTCAGCAGACTGTCTCCAGGGAGCTGCTCACTGAGCAATAATTAGCGGTACTTGCTCCCAGGCTGGCAAGGAAGGTGGCCTCATTAGTGAGCCTCCCATAACATTGCATAATCCTTACCTGCAGGCCTAGCCTCCTGCCTCTACTGCCACCACTATCACCCAGAGATGTGGCACAACGGCTCTCTGGTAGGGGACAGGTGTCCGCTCCAGGGAGCCAGGATGACAGTATGTACAGACAGCTAGAGTGTGTGGACACAGGATAAAACACACAGAAAATGCTCATGCACACGGACACGTGGTGCACATGAGCAAACAGAGATGTGTACAGGAACACGTGTTTCCTGGCCTTGCCACACAGGCGTGTATTTAACACATAGACACCGCACACAGACATTTGCCGCACATGCATTGAGATCCACAAGAAATGTAAAAATCTCGAGCCAGCAGTTGCAAGTGCATTACACAGACACCCAGACCTCTTACAGCTCAGGCGCACAAGGGCTATTCAGAGACGCAGGTCAGACCTGCAGATTTGTGCAGAAGCCCAGGCTATGGGTAACACCATTTTGTGCAAGGATACATATATCTTTGTGAAGAACACACACACATTATTTTTCTTGGACTCTAACAGGGTTCAAGGGTCTGAGATTTAATTCCTTGGGGGAAACATAAAGACAGGCACTGAGGATGTCATTAATTCTTATCATTCTAGAAGGGCAGGGGAGGAAAAGTAGGAGGAAGTGGACAGAAGAGAGGGGACACAGAGAGGGCAGAGCAGCTGGAGGATGACCTAAGGGATTGGGAGCAGTGGGGACTGAGGAGATTGAGGAAACCATCAGGGCTGTTGATGCTTCTACTCTGACCAGGCTCCAGGGCAGGCCTTTTGCCCTAGTCCTAAAGCCAGTGGGCTGTCAAGGGTCAAGTGGCTAGACTGGGCCAGAGGCCTCCTTAAGTGCTCTTGGCCCACACATGGGATGGAGATTCTGTTGCGTCTCACTGGCCTTTCACCAAGATGAAATCATCCCTGGGATCTCCAAGCCCCACCCCACTTCTATTCCAGAGGGGGGGAGGTTATAGGGCCAGAGCACTCTTTCCACAGGGGACACGACCGCCCCATGAGATTACTCCCAGACACCAAGACAGCTCCTTACACCCCTGCCTGACCTCAGCCTGATGGTACAGTCAAGGAGACAGAGGCATGGGCTCTGAGGGACTAAAGGGATGAGAGAGGCAGGAGAAGGGAAGTGGGCCTGGATGAGAGGATGCCAGAGACTCTGTGAGTAGACAGCGAGGAAGTGACACTGAAGGACAGAGATGTGAAAGAGCCAGAGAGACATAGAACGAGGCAGATAAATGAGGTATAAAAGACCTGGAGATGGGGACAGGTAAGGAGACCTGGACACTTACCCTGTTCACACAGGAGCCGTTTCTCAGCCTCTGGCAGTGTGGAAAGAACTCTGGCCTTGAGAGATGCCACATGACCTAGCCCAGGCCACCTAACATCTGAGCTTTGGATATTGGTCTATAGAGTACCCCTTCTGCCCCTGGGAGGGCTCTGAGGCTCCCACGTTGGGGGGCCGGGGATGGTGGCCGACCTTTCTGATACTCTCCTCTGAGTTCTATGGGGCTGAAGGTAGGAGTAGATGGTTTGGCAAAGGCTGAGAGGCTAGGGCACCTTTGGAAGTCCTCAAGACAGCAAAACAGGCGGAAGAGAGATGTCTCTGTAGGGCCAAGATACTGTGCTGGAGCGGTTGCCCCGCATAATTGAAAATGCATAAACATCCACTTTTGGCCACTGAGGCAGATATAAATATGAGTAGGGGTGTACAGCCCTCAGCTCTGATTTACTGGCTCTGCTCCACTGGTGGCAGTTTCACCCAGTTGTCAGGAGCCTTTTCGGGATGGCTTTATGGCTGCCAGATGCCACTCAAGTCCCTTCTCCAGGAGAAGCTGCACCTCAGGAATTGGCTGCAAGGCAGAGGGCGGCCATTCCCAGGCCTGCTCTGCATTGCCAATCCTGCCAGTGGGAGCCTCCAACTTGGGAAAGAGACACTACCCCAGGTCCTACCTTAGGAAGCAAAGGGAATGAGGCTCAGAGGGAATCGCGTGGCCAGTGGTGTCCTTTAAAGATCCTGCCTTGCAGGGAATATTCCCAGACCCAGCTTGGGAGTGCAAGCACTCTGGTGGGGGTCTTCTGTCTCCCCAGAAGTGGGGCACCTTGGTTCCTAGCGGCTGCATTCACTGAGATGGCCTTCTCCTTCCGGCTGAGCCGTGGGGCCAGAACTGTGTTCTAGGTCCTTCCTTGGCACAAAGCTCTGATGACAGGCAGAACGTTGTCCATCCTTTTGGTCCTTCTAGGGACCCTGAGCCACTTGTCCAGAGGAGAGCTGAGTGTGAGCTTGCTGCAGGAGGAGGGAACATGGCAGATACCTGCTGCTGGGGCTGTGTGGGGAAACCTGTTAACTGGGAGACTTAAGTCACAAATGTACTAGGCAGAACAGCACAGGGTCTGGCTGGACACAGGGCAGGGCTTGGGGTTGGGGACAGTTAGGACTGGGTAGGAAGCAGGGGGCTTATGGAGGGTGGGCTGAGAATAGTAAAAGTAGCCTTGGCTGTCCTGGATTCACTTTATAGGCCAGGCTGGCTTCGAACTCACAGAGATCTGATTGCCTCTCTCCCGAGTGCTAGGCTTACAGGCGTGCGCCACTGTGTACTTGGCTCCTTTTGTTCTTTGTCTTTCCTCCTCCCTTTTGTTTCTGCCAACACCAGTGAGGGCGTGTCCTCAGGCCCCAGGCCCATGTCCTCCAGGCCTACCCAGAAACAAGGGCTCTGGACAGGCCAGCCTGATTCCCAAGGACTATGGCTGGCTACTGCAGTTTATGCGGAGAGGGAGAGATGCCACCGAGACCAGTGTCTGCCACGACCACATTTGTCTGTGCACATTCCTCCTTTGAATGGGGTGGCAGGGAGATGGGGAGGTGGGGAGCACCTGCCGGAGAAGGTGCTGTGGTTTGCTCCTGGGGAGTTATCTGGTTGGCCTGCAGCCCCAAACTTGCCCTTTTCTCACACTGTTCTGGGGCAGCCAGGGTAGAGTTCCCAGGGCGTTGTTCTAGATGTTCAGACTGGCTGGCTCTGAGTACAGGCACCCCAGCAGGAGGCACCTACAGGGCAGGCACCTCTTCTGGATGGTTCCAGTCTACCACCACCACCACCACCGTGTGGCAACTCTAGGGTATATGCTTGAGTGAAGAGATCCAAAAGCCTCCATCCCTCACTTCATCACCTTGGCTAAGGGTGACAGGATAAGTTTTTTGTCCTCTGCTGGGAGGGAGGCAGGTATATTGGCTAGTTTCTTTTGGTTTTTGTTTTTAACTGTTAATGTGATATAAACTAGAGCCATCTGGGACCCTCGATTGAGGAGTTGCATGGACCATCTTGGCTTGTGGGTGTGTCTGTGGAGCTTTGTCTTGATTGGTGGTTGATGTGGGAGGACCCAGGCCACTATGAGTGGTAGGTACCATCCTTAGGCAGGAGGACTATATTAAAAAAGGGTAGCCGTGCTGGGCGGTGGTGGCACACACCTTTAATCCCTGCACTTGGGAGGTAGAAGCAGGTGAATCTCTGTGAGTTCGAGGCCAGCCTGGTCTACAGAGTGAGTCCAGGACACAGAGAAATGTTTTTTCGGAAAAAAAAAAAAAAAAAAAAACCCCCGACAAAACAAAAGGTACACGAGCCAAGGAGCATGCAAGAGAGGAGGCAGTAAGCAGCAGCATGCCTCCACGGTTCTCACCTCTGTTCCTGCTTGAGTCTCTGCCCTCATTTTCCTCAGCGATGGACTGTCCTTAACTGGAAGGATGAAGTGAAAGAGTCTCTTTTCTCTTCGGGTTGTTTTGTTCAGCGTGTGCCGGACTAGCCTCACCTGTTCCACGCACTGGCTTCCTGAATGGGATCTTTCTGGGTAGTGTGGAGGCAGCTGGACCTCCAGGCGCAGGCGCACTAGGAACCTCATTTCGCGGCTGGTGTCCGGGGGTCTCCTCTGTCTTCTTCCAGAGGGCTCTTCTGGAGCAGGGAGCCTACCAGTCCCCTGCTTTGTGTGCTGGCTGCCCTAGAGGTGAGTTCCTGACTTCAGCGCCGCCTGCTGAGCTGAGTCTATTACTTCCCTGGCTTTGTTTCTGGGCGGGCTTTGTTTAGATTAGTAGTGGGGCCATCTGGTTTAAACCGTTTCCCACCTGGCAGGGGTGGGGGCGGGGAGGCTGGGCTGGTTTCCAGACATTCAAGCTTGCTCTGGTGGTCAGTCTTTCTTAGGACCAGGTGGGAGGAGCCACTGGTGGCCGAGCCCCTGATCCTCAACCTTCCCAGACTCCCGCAAGTACTGCTCTATGAGAAACCTTCTGCTGGGCTTATGGGAAAACAGATTGAAGAAACAAGACAAAGCTCCCTCTGGGCCTGGTGGTTGTGTGCCTATGAATCCCAGCATTTTGGGAGGCCGAGGCAAGGGAATCACAAATTCAAGGCCTGACTGGACAAATTAGCTAGACTCTGTCCACAAAATAAACTGTTAAAAAAAAAAAAGGGGTGCTCAGGAAGATGGCTCAGTGGGTGAAGGGGACTCTCACCAAGACATGGTCTGAGTTTGGTCCCTGGGGCCCCCTGTGGAAGGAGACAGCTGACTGGTAGAAGCTGCCCTCAGAGCTACACACACACACACACACACACACTGTGGCAAATGTGCAGGTAGGGATAACCGGCTGTGTGGACCTTCTGTTGACCTTCCAGGGTTAGCGTTTAGCAGTGGACAGGCACATAGCCTTCTCTCAATAGCCTTGCCACAGCAGCCTGATATCAGGGCTAAAATTAGCCTCCTGGCTTTGGGGGCAGCAGGAGATAGTTTTGGCTCATCACTCTCTCCTGGACACGCCCTTCCTCTCAGAAGTAGAGACAAAGGCTGGATGATGAGGGGGGACACAGGCCGGAAGCTAACGCAGGACCGGGGTTCGCGACTGCAGCCAGAATCTGACCACCCTCCTGAGTCCGTCTGGAGGTATAGGGACTAGAGGGTCCTAGCTCTTTTGGCCAGGTGTGATGAGGCCACTTAAGGCCCCTCCCCCGACCCATTTCTCTGTCTCCTGCTTGCCCAGGTGCTTGGCTGCTGTGCTCTACTGTTGCCATGGGAACCCCAGGTGGCTGGAGTGTGCAAGCTGGACTCCCTGAGGAGCTGGGTGTTGTGTGTGTGTGTGTGTGTGTGTGGGAGGGGGGGGGGTCACGGCTACCAGTGGAAGTGATCCCAGCCTGGGCTCTGAACCCCTTCTGCCTCCTCTGGGCCCAGAGTCTCCATGGAGGCTCTTCCCATGCTCCTTACACAGGTCCTGGTCCTCCCCTGTTTCCCATCAGTCACCACCACATCTTGAGTGCTTTATCCCACTTCCCAGATGTCCCTGGGACTCGTCCGTTCCGCACCAACTTCCCTGTGGCCTGATGACAGCAGACCTTCCTTCTTATCTGCTTTCCTCAAGGTCGCCTCTCACCCTTCGATGCACTACATCTGTCCCTCTTGGCTTAAGACCTATCAATGGCTCCTGCTGGCCTTTGGACAAAGCCCAGTTCCGGACATCCAGGCCCATTACCTCCTCCCTTGTCCCTCCTCAGGTGTTTCCTGCCTGGGTGGCCAGGCCTGTGCAATGGGCAGATCAGCGTATGTGCCAGGCCCATGTTCCTCAGCATCTTTGAGATGTTAGTGGGTACCCACTGAAGGAGAGTTCCCTGCTAGGAGAAGCACCCTCAGTCTCCCTCTGCTGGGTGCTTACATAGTACCTATTATGTCTCAGTCAAGGCTTTGGAGAGTGCTGGAGTCAACAGCTCTGATTTGTTGTGACCACAAATAAGAAAATGTGCAAATAGCCTCAGGAGGATCCCCTCCGCCCCCCTCCACCCTCCCCCTTCCTCCCCCCTCCAACCCCCCCCCTCCCGCCACCTCCCTAACCTGTGCCTACAGGCTAGACAGGACCTAGAGTATGGCTCTCTATCCTTTGGGATTCAGCACTCTGGGACCTGCTCCACTCCTCCGGTTTGAGGTCCCCGTGGTCTACATGTCATCCTGGAGCAGAGGAGGCACTGCAAAGCAAGCCCTCTGCTGACACCGTTAGCACCGCCTGTCTCTCTCTCGCCTGTGCCTCTAGGATGTGTTTTGTCTAAACCTCAGAGCGTTCTTTTCAAACTTGACCTGGTTGCCAACACTTAAAAACCTGGGAGATTCCACAACAAATTCTGAATTTTAAACTTCTCCTAAGCACGGGTGCGGCGCGAGAAGACCTATCAACACAGTGCGCGGAATGTCCCTCTGTGGAATTGGAGACTGGCACAAACCTTTTACATGCAAAGCATCGAAGCTGCAAAGCAAGTAGGTGGCTTAGGGCGCCCCGCTGAGCCTCCTGCAAATACTGGCATTCTGACCCCCTGTCAAATGGGGAGTGAGGGGCTCTTCTCAGTGAATTCCTCTTTATGGGGGTGACTTGGGCTGCCTGCCCCTTTTCAGGCCACCCTTCTGCCAAGATCTGTGGCATCCATGGGGAGGGGCCTTGCTGGCTCTGGGAGTGTTCTTACAGTCTATGAAACAGCAGGGATTTTATGCAGATCAAGTCAATGAAGCCTACCTATGTGTCCCACCTTTGCTTCTAAGGATCGGTGCCCAAGCGGCTTGAGGTAGCAGGGCTGTAAGGGTGTAGAGGGAGGGCCTGCCTGCAGCTTCTGCAGTCACTGCCTTGGGCTAAGCCGAGGAGAAGATTCTTAGCAGCTGCTAAGATCACCCGGGTAATCGGAGCGGAGAGCGTGCTGGGTGAGAATCATTCCCTGCAAGAATTAAAAGCCAAGAGCACTGTGGGACTCGCCACACTGGCGCTGCGGAGCCTGCCGGCTGCTGCAGAGAGCCTCTAAAAATAGCCAGCTTGGGGCGGGTGGCTGTTGTTGCCTGGAGTCCAGGGAAAGCTGGCTCATGAAGGGTGACAGGGCACCCTTTTTTGTGTCCTGTTGCTTAAAGGGGCTTGGAGAAAGGGTGAGGTCTTGTGAGGGCTATTGCTGCCGTGAGGACCCCAGTCTGGGGTGGGGTAGGGGAGACACCCAGCCCTGCTTGCTCCCCTTGTCAGCACGGAAGAATAATTGCCTGTCACGTGAAGCTTGGTATCCAGATGTGGTTTTGCTCTGGATAGGCTGAGGGAGTTTGAGAGTGGACTTTTGACTCAGCTGGGCGCTGGTGCCTGTTGAGAGTACACTTTGGGAGGTGTGACTCCAGCCAACTTCTGCTTTACCTGAGGTGTTTTGCCCCGGGCCGCCGCCACCACCCTTCTCATCCTATCCCACCCTCCTGTCTTTGAATATCCCTCTGTGCCTCGTGGCTTTGCTCAGGGATTTGCTCCAAGCCATTCAGGGGACTCGGATCATGGTGAGGGTCTAGCCTGCCCTTTCTGAGCTCTGTGGGATCAAGGCCAACACACCCTGTGTGAGATATTGCAAGCGTTCCTATGTCCCTCAGGGGTATCTGGATGGAAAGAATGTGAGCTCACAGGTGACGGCTGGTCCAGGCATCTTTTCATAGGTCTTTCTGTGTCTTAGTCACTATACTTGTAAAAGGAGGGTGTGAAGACCCAGCCTGTCTCCATCTTAGGCTTAAAACCCATCTCATGGTAAAGGCAAACTGGTTTCATTTCTGTTTATGATTAAACCTGTGTTTCTCAAGGCTTGGGCTCTGCCCCACCTGTAACCTTAACTACAGATGGGTCTATGCTGCCTGTTCCAGGAATGGCAGTCATGTCTTTGTTCCAAAAAGTTGTTTACAACCATCTCACAACCCCACCTTTGTTTCAAAAGGTTATATGGGGACTAGAGAGATAGCTCAGAGGTTAAGAGCACTGGCTGCTCTTCCAAAGGTCCTGAGTTCAATTCCCAGCAACCACAAGGTGGCTCACAACCATCTATAATGTGATCTGGTGCCCTCTTCTGGCCTGCAGGTGTACATGCAAGCAGAACACTGTATACCTAACAAACAAACAAATCTTTAAAAAACAGTTCTATGACCACCTATGACTCCCTGTTTTTATGCCCACCTTGCAGCCATGTCTTTGTTTCAGGAAGGAGGTCATTAGGCCTAACTTGTTTTTGTTTTTGTTTTGCTCCTGTAATTCCCACCTATTTTGCCCACCAAGTCCCCCACTTGGAACCCCTGAGAGTTATAAAAACCTTGTCTTCCTCACTTCTAGTGCTGACCTCACGAACTCCACCTTAGGGGAAGGCAGCCCGTGTACAGAATTTTTAAAAATCTTGCTTTAATTAAGTGCTTGTTTTAATTAATTTAGTCGGTGGCCTTTTCTCCTCCCAGCTTTGGGATTAACAGATGATACTTGTAGAGGGAGAATGACGCCTTCACAGGAGGCTGTGGGGATTAAGTCGATTTATATATCATGTGTGTGCAGTTCATGTGACAGGCATCTGAAGCATAGCATTACATAAGTGTTAACTATTATCGTTATTACCAGGTCATAGACATTTTTTTTGAGATAGGGTTTTGCTGTGTAGCTCCGGCAGGCCTGGATTTTGCTATGTAGAGTTGCTGGCCTTGAACTGATCAGAGATCTGTCTGCCTATGCCTCCCTAGTTCTTCTGGGATTAAAAGTATGGGTCATAACACCCAGGTTATAGAGCCTTTTGAAGCGTCAATAAAAAATATTTTTCCTTGTTGAGGAAAAACCTGCACTCGAATGCTGACCTCAGCCTTTTCCCCAGATGCTTTTTCTCTCTGTCATCAGCCATCACTCTCCAGATGGAGTGGTGCTAGGCTGTGGCATCCAGAGCAGGCAGGGATGTTTCTGTCCCCTCTGGTGACGGTGGGGCAACTCTGCCTCTGAGTCATTTGCCAAGCTCTGAGCTGTGCACTCTTGGGGGCGCTCAGATCTGCTGGCGTCCCCAGTTCCTTTGCTGCCTCTCTTCAGCTAGCCGCAGGACCTCCATCCTTGCCTCATCCCACCTCTTGTGCCAAGCAGAGTGAATTCTCACACAGTAACTGGCACGATGCCCCTCTCTCGCCACAAACTCCTCAGTGGCTCCCCAGGAGATATAATAATGTTAGCATTAAGGTGGAGGGAGAAAAACTTGTGCAGAAAAAAAAAAAATAGAAAGAAAAGAAACAGAACCAGTCGAGCTTTTCCCAGTAAAGTCACAACATCATCAAAGGCGACCTGGGATTAGTTGAGGGGCATGTGAGGCCATGGTGCTGGAACTTGGCCTGTAAGTGGCCCTGGGGTAGGGGTGGGGAGAAAGTAAGCAGCTGAGATGAAACCTTCTTATGCAAATAAATTGAAATGAGGCAGTTTTGACAAGCTGCCAGGAACAGAGGCTCTGAGATCTTCATCTCCCATCTCTCTAAGCAGCTGGCTGGAGTGAGAGGTTCCTTGGGGACCCAGAGGAGGGGCCTGAGGGGAACAGAATCACAGACCCTGGACATTAGGGAACCAGGAACAAGACCACCTACCTGAGCTCCCAGCTTTCCCTTAAGCACCTCTACAAGAAGAGACAAAGCTGGGTCCCAGTGACACTGGCTTGTGATCCAGGCTACTCAGGAGGGTGAGTGAGGAGGAGCGTGTGTTCAAAGCCTGCCTGGGGAACTTAATGAGACCCTGTCTCAAAATACAAAGTGGAAGGGGTCTAGGGAGGTAGGGCAGTGGGACAGTGCTCTGCTTAGTGTGTTCCCCAGCTGATTGCTTTTTAAAATGTCTTCTTAATTTTTTAAAAATCTTTTTTTTTTTTTTAAAGACAGGGTTTCTGTAGGTAGCCTTAGCTGTCTTAGAACTCACTCTGTAGACTTGGTCTTCGGCTCAGAGATCTGCCTGCCTCTGCCTCCTGGGATTAAAGGTGTTTGACATCACAGCCTGGCTGTTTTCTTAAATTTTGTCCTTTTTTAAAGACAGGGTTTCTCTGTGTAGCTCTGGCTGACCTGGACTCACTTTGTAGACCAGACTGGTTTTGAACTCACAGAGATCTGCCTGCCTCTGTTTCCCTAGTGCTGGGATTAAAGGTCTGCACCACCCTGCTTGTTTTCTTAATTAAAAAAAAAAGTACATCTATTTATTTAGTGTGTGTGGAAGAGAGGGCGGGTGGGTGTGTGCATTTTCCATAGCACATGTGTGGAGATCAGATGACACGTGCGGGAGCTGTCTTTCTCCTGTTGCCATGTGGGTCCTGGGGATTGCATTCAGCTTTCAAGCTTGGTGCGGGACCGCTTACCAGAACCATCTTGCTGACCCTCTTACTTTTCTTTAATGCTTTTTAGTCTCTCTCTCTCTCTCTCTCTCTCTCTCTCTCTCTCTCTCTCTGTGTGTGTGTCTCTGTCTCTGTCTCTCTGTCTCTGTCTCTCTCTCTCTCTCTCTCTCTCTCTCTCTGTGTGTGTGATTACCACCGGTTAGGGCACAGCTGTCAGGAGTCGGTTCTTTCCTTTTACCATCGGGGTCTCAAGTCTGAGCTCAGGTAGGCAGGCTTGCTGGCTTTGCCTTTGACCTCTGAGCCGCCTTGCCAGCCCCTCTTCTTTTTAACTGGATGCGGATACAGGGAACTGAGCTCATAGCATCCTGGTTATGACACCGTCTCTTTATTAGCCCATGCAGAGCCACTGTAATTACTTGATTAAGCTGCTCATTCATAGCAACAAACCGAACACCTCTGAATCAGGTCTCAACCCATAAGCTAGCATCTTGATGATGTTTGTGTCTGCCTCTGTGCTCCTCCCTATCACATCCCAGGCTGTCTCTCAGAGGTAATCAGGGCACTACATTTTCTGGCTATTATTCTCTGTCACTTTAAGACATATTTTTTTTTTTTTTTTTATCACTGTCTAAGTCAGAATAAACTAGGTAGTACATAATAACCACAACAACGAAAAGTCTCCAGTCTCAGTGGCTTCACCTTACGGAGATTTATTTCTCTACCGGGGACAGCTTGCCAGAGGACTCTGGTCATCGCAGAAACTCAGGCATGTGGTACAGCCACGGCCCTGTGACAGTTTCTGATGACAGTTCTAGGTTTTGATTTGGGGTCGGGGTTGTGGGGAGAAAGAGGAAGAGTTAACCTCCAGCCTTTACATGTTTCTGCCACACGGTGACACTGAGATTTGCTTCTCCGGATCTTCCCAAGGCCTCCCCAAGAAGTGTAGCTGAACCAGGAAAACGTCTCCCAGCCGGTCCCTAGACTGACTGGAGCTGTTTCGTGAACTTTATAAAAAGGTCATCTTATACGATGCATAGCCACGTTGCTATGCATCAGATATAGCCATAGTTTCAAAGATTTTGTTGAAGTACAGTTTCCCACAGAAGTACCGTAATCTCATATATCCATTTTCCCTTTTAAAATACATTTGGATCCCCTCCACACTCCCCCCTACCCACCCCCCCCCCACCCCCGCCATTTCCTATAATGGATACGGCTGCTGTGAATCTCCTTTTTGGAAACTTCCCTTTGATTTCATCATTCAAACTGTGGGTTTGGAGCTACTCAGAGCTTCCCGAGAGCTTGGCACAGCTCCTGCCTCTGGATTCAGGCCGCTAACCCAGGCAGCCCAGCCTCTTAGTGGCCAAGGCCACTTCACATCCTCAGCCAGCAAGCTAACGAGCAAAGGCCCGGCAGTGCTCCCGTGTGCGGCAGCTGCTTCTTGAACCTCTTGTCTTTCGACAGCAAGCGGGGCCATTGTGCAGTTGTGTGGGAAGGAGTAAGCTTTGTCACAAGTGGGAGCAGTCTTGGTGGGCTTTACCCTTGGGCTCCCCATGAATAGCTTGTGACAGACTGAGTGGAGCCATCCTGGGTTTGGAATTCTGGAAGCAGACCTGGGAACCCCACCTGGTCTATTGTCTTTCTAATGGACCCTCACCGGGAGAAGGAGCCGGTCCTCCCCACGTGACTGAGGGAGTTGGGGAAGAGAGAAAAACAAAGTCGGCTGCAGGGAGAGGGTGCAGGAGCAGCGGACAAGCTGGATCAGCACGCCTGCCAGAGAGACACCTAAGGATCCGTCCCGTGGAACGGCTACCGGAAGGTTCACTCTTTCGTCCCTTTAACCTTTTTCCTTCTTTTATAAGCTAGTTGGGTTGCATAATAAAGTTTAATTGCTAAGAAATAGAGTCAACACAGTTGAGGACAGCATGTCACGCATCAAGCCTTGGTGATGAAACATACACTGTGCTGGGTACGGCAGATACGAAGGACAATGCGTTCATCCTCAGAGCATGCATTCATTTAGTTCCTTTTATGTGCCCGGTTCTGTTAGACCCAGACTACAAAGAGACATCACTTGCCCTTGAGAAGCCCACAGTCTAGTTAGGGGCACAGCACACTACCAGACATGGCATGGTGTTGGCCGATGCATGAGACATTGAGTGCATAAGTGTCATCGTGATTTTGGAAATAGAGATAGTTTTAGTCACAGACATGTCCAGTTCCCTCTCTCTTTCCCTCCCTTCTTTCTCTCCATCCTTTCTCCTTCCCTGATGTGATTTTACTTATACGAACTCCTCTATTCTGGAAAATAACAGAAATTTAGACCTTGATTGGTGGGTTTTCTTTTCTTTTTCTTTTTTCTTTTTTTCTTTTTGGTTTTTCGAGACAAGGTTTCTTTGTGTAGCCTTGGCTGTCCTGGACTTGCTCTGTAGACCAGGCTGTCCTCGAACTCACAGTGATCTGCCTCCCGCTGCCTCCCATTCTTTTTTTTTTTTTTTTTTTAAGGCCAGAAGAGGGCACCAGATCTCATTGTAGATGGTTGTGAGCCACCATGTGGTTGCTGGGAATTGAACTCAGTTAGTGCTCTTAACCTCTGAGCCATCTCTCCAGCCCTGGGTTTTCATTTTTATAGTCCATAAAGTTGCTAAGCTAATACCTACACCTTAAACTTCTTTCTTTCTTTCTATGGTTGCTCATGGACCAGAGCATCATTGTATTCTCTTGGGAGGGTAACACTGAGCTTGACCCTAATGTTAGGTCTAGGCTTCTCCGGCTTTGGATGCATGGCTTGCCTTGCAGATCTAATCTGCAGGGGATATCACCAAAAGTCTACTTCTGTTCAGCAATGCACTTGCTGCTGCTATTTTAATTAAGAACATAAGTATCTCTGTAGGCAGGGCATGATTGGGAACCTTTGTGGTGATGTCTTAGCCTGCCCTGCCTGGCTCCACTTCCACAGGTTCATCTTAGTGTCTGTACCCACAGACTGAGTAGTTCCCTACAGGCATCCCAGAAGATGTGGACGGTGGGGGAGGGCCACCCTAACTCTTGCGTTGGACCATGGCGTGGGGTAGTATCTGCAGAGAGGGTGGTGCCCTAGTGCAGTTTTACCTCAGCAGATTCTTGAAGAACCAGCAATGTCGGGTAGGCCGTGGTGCTGATGAGGCCAAGAGTCCTCTGCAGTGGCTGGGACAGTGTTGGTGCAGAGACGAGATGTGGCTTTGGGGACATCACTTGTGTTTCTGAGTCTTCTCTCTCATCATACGCACATAGCTTCCTGGTTGGGGCTTTGGGTGGCATGTGATGGTTTTTTAAGTACACACACACACACACACGCACACGCACACACACACACACACACACATTTGATACATATATATGTGTGTGTGTGTATCTTTGTTTGTTTGTTTGTTTTTCCAGACAGGGTTTCTCTGTGTAGCCCTGTCTGTCCTGGAATTCAGTCTGTAGACCAGGATGGCCTCGAACTCAAGAGTTCCACCTGCCTCTGCCTTCCAAGCGCTGGGATTAAAGGTGTGCACCACCACGCCTGGCTCATGTATGTGCATCTAATAGTCATCCATCTTAAAATATACAGTCCGGTGGCATTAAGTACTGATGTTGCCCTTAAAGCTTTCCAGTTTAGTGTAGGACTCAGAACGTTATCAGATATTTTATGGTATGGCCTGACACATAAGCTGTGCAGGTGTCATGACTCTCCATTTCTGAAACGTTTTCATCATTCCAAAGAGAAAAGCTGCACTCAGTACACAGCAAGTTCCCAGCTCCTTCCTCTAGCCCCTGGACACCTCTCCTCTGCTTTTTGTGGAATTATCTATTGTAGTGATTATGCAATGTATATTTTTGTGTGTGTCTGATTTATTTCATTTGGTATAATGATTTCGAGTTTCATCTATATTACATGAATCAGAATGTCCTCTCTGCACAGAGCTGAATAACATTATCGATAGAATTTTGACTTTTTTTTTTTTTTCCTGGAAGCACTGGGTTGCTGGGCAGAGTTTTCTGTGGGGGAACCACAGAGAAGCACGTGCTGTATAGAATGCCCTAGATCTCTTCCTGGGAGGATGGGGATAAGGCAAATCCCTCAAGAGTTGTGCCAGTGATGTTTTTATACCTGGTGCAGCCTCCCCTCACCCATCCCTTCTCCCTTTGAAGCCACCAAGGCCATTTCTGCCTTCTGTGTGTCTGCCACTGGACAGCAAGTCTGCTGTTTCTTGGGCTTTTGGTTAGTATGGACTGTATGTGAGCCTTCTGGGATTGTCAGGCCCCTCATCTCTTCTTTTCTCTCCCCCGCTACAGGGGTGGGGGTGGGGGCTGATGGCTGAGGCCTCAGAGCATGCTGCATTAGGTGATAGAGAGGAGGCACGGTTTCTCCCACCCCTGCTGCAGCCCGCGTGCTGCAGCCCGCCAGGCTGCCTCACCCCTTCGGCCCCCCTAGCAAGTTTCAACTGTGGCGCTGGGGTTGAAGGAGACAGAACAAGCCCCAGGGGTGCCAATAACAGGGTTATAATCCAGCGGGATGAGACTGAGCTCTCTGGAGCCTCATAGCGTTTTTCCAGGCCCGGCCACTTTATTACCGTAGTGCTGAGTGATGGGGCTCTGGGGAGCTGTGGCTCCAGAAGCCGCACCCGCCACGCTCGCGGCTCTCGATTGATCAAGCTGCAATTGGGCAGAGCAAATTCATGAAGCTTCCTGCCACCCCGTGTTCTGCTCTGTGCCCCCCTCCTCTTCTCAGGCTTCCCCTTTGGGCAGCAGGGATTTGGTCCCATGGCTGCGTGGGCCTACAGAGTGTGAGTGAGGTGTTGTTACAGCTAACCTCGGGGGCTTCAGATTCAAGGGTGCCTTCGCCGCCGCCCAATACTGGGACCTTGGGCAGCAGGCTGGTCCTTTCTTTCTTTCTTTCTTTCTTTCTTTCTTTCTTTCTTTTCTTTTTTTTTTTTTTTTTTTTTTTTTTTTGGTTTTCGAGACAGGGTTTCTCTGTGTCAGGCTGGTCCTTTCTAAGCCCCCGCTGCCTTTTCAGAGCATAAGGGGTTTGAGGTTGAGTCTGTCGTACTCTGTCTTTGACTGAGATAGGGTCTTAGGTAGTCCAGGATGCCTTTGAATTACTTGTGTAGTCAAGGGTGACCTTGTGTCATCTCCTGAATATTTACCTCCACCTCCCAAGTGACATTAACCCCCCCCCCACACACACACACACACATCCCTTTGCAGAACTTGGACAGAAGCAAGGGCAGCATGCAACTCCTCCCCTCTCCACCAGAGGGCACCCCATTTTCCTGCCTTCCGGCTGAGCTTTTGGGGGGAACCAGATGCTACTATGGCTCCAGGAAACAGGGTGCAGCCCATCCAGTGACAGAGGGGACAGCGCAGGCCTGCAGAGAACCCAAAGCTCTAAGGAGCTCACAGAAAGCTGTCAGCCATCTCTGTGTGCGCTGGAAGCTCCCTGGGGAAGGACATTTCACAGATGAGAAAATTTACCAGGCTAGGGGGGTTTTATAGGCACAATATTGTTCCAAGTCACTCTCATGAGGAGTTGTCAGTGATTTACTTTCTTCCCAAGCAGATGGAAATACTAACTAAAGGACACAAGGCCTGACATGAAGCAGCCACAATGATCTTCTTAACAAGAGCTTTCCCATCCCCCTCTGTCCACTTTGAGTATAAGAAAACCTTCCTGCTGTCT
Organism: Acomys russatus; assembly: GCF_903995435.1. Classification (NCBI taxonomy): domain Eukaryota; kingdom Metazoa; phylum Chordata; class Mammalia; order Rodentia; family Muridae; genus Acomys; species Acomys russatus. The sequence continues at coordinate 48,031,200 of NC_067150.1, read as the reverse complement.
ACCTCAGACAGCAGGTGACAGGCACAGGATCTGGCAATCCCAGTTTTTGTCCAGGTCAGATAACAAATCAGATTCATTGAGGGTGTGGCTTGGGGAGGGGTAAGGGAGCCTAGATTGTTAGGCAGTGTTCCCTGGGGCACTGGTGTAATGAGGTCACAGGCACAAGATTGTTCTGAATTGTCCGAGGAAGGAGACGTCAAGTCAAGATTCTTCGCAGTTCTCCTGGGGATGGTCTGGTGAAATGTAAGAAACACTGGAGTGCTGGGCTAAGATCCTGCACATCGCTGACCCCTGGGAGGTAGCTTTGCCCTCTCCCCACATCACTGACTGTTGAGAGGATTTTCATGAGTTAGGAGTCCTAACTCGCTTGGAACAGATTGCTTTTCCTATACAGTGGTCAAATATTCATGCCAGGCTAACAAGATGCCTCAGTGGGTAAAGGCACCAGCCACCAAGCCTCACTTCCTAAACTTGATCCCTGGAATCCACAGGGAAGAAGAGAAGTGATTTGTTTGGGTTGTCTGTCCTCTGACCTCTACAGGTGCACCGCAGCACCCATGCCTGCCCTCCCCTTCTCTCTCTCCCCACCCCCACAAACAAAGTAACTACATGTGAAAAAAAAAAGTCATGCCTGCACTTAAAGTCCATCACCAAACCAGGCATAGTGAGTGATACATCCCCGAACTTGGAGGGTAGAGACAGGAGAGTCAGGAGCTGAAGGCTAGCCTTGGCTACATAGTGAGTTCTAGGCCAACCTGAGCCATATGACCCCTTGTCTCAAAAGAATCAACCAATCAACCCTCAAACAAATGGAATTCATCACTAGACCTCCCAAGGAAACATCAGACTGCTCAAACAAACGATAACGTTTCAGATAGACAAGGTCAAAATGAAAAATTTATAGTGCGCAAACATGTATCTTCTGCATGGTGGATGTGAGACGCATACTCTGTCAACCTCTGCACCTCCCAGCTGTTTTCTGTTACTTACTATTAGCATATGTGGTGTTTTCTTCCTTCTGCTTTACTTGGGCCTGCTACTTTGTTCGTTAATTGTATTACATTTGTGTGTGTGTGCGCGCGCGTGACTGTGTGTGTGAGTGTATGTATATGTGTGTGTGCATGCATGAGTGTGTGTGTGTGTGTGTGTGTGTGTGTGTGTGTGTGTGTTTATGAGTGTAGGACAGTACTTGCATGGAGGTCAGAGACAGCCCAAGGAAGTTAGTTCTTTCCTTCCACTGTGTGGGTTCTGGGAACCGAACTCAGTTCGTCAGGCTCATTAGTTTTATTTTGTTCTTTTTCTTCCCTTTGGAGCTAAATACCTCAGTGGGCTTTTTTGATTTCTTTTCTATACTCTAGAAATTCACTTATTTCCAAATTCCTTTAGTTGTGTATCACGTGCTGTATATTTATTCATAATCTTTAGTAGTTACTTTTCCTTTTTTTCCCAATTTTTTTTTTACTGTAGTGAAATAGACCTAATATAAAATTTATCCTTTGAATCATCTTAAATGCACAACTCAGTAGCATCTACACCCGCAATGCCCGAGCCATCGCTACCATCTGTTCCCATAGTTCTCTTTATTTTGTAAAAATGCAATATTTCCATTAAAGAATGATTCTCTATTTCTCCTTTCCTTTTGATCGTGGCAATCACCATTTTACTTACTTTAACAAATTATTTTTTAAAGTTTTATTTATTATGAGAGAGAGAGAGAGAGAGAGAGTGAGAGAGAGTGTGTGTGTGAGGTGGTGCACATGTATGTTCCTGGGCTCTGACTCAGGTTGCTAACCTTACAAAGCAAGGCGCTTTACCTGCTGATGGTCCTGCAGGGCTCCGCTCACTGTCTTCAAGTAGCTCACACGTGAGCAGCGTCCTAGAGTGCTGACTCTGTGAAGTTGCTTATATCACTTAGCATACGTCCTCAGGATTCCGGATGTTGTTTTCTATATTGGTTTCTTTCTTTTTTCTTCCTGAGGGGCCAGAAATCCATCCTATGTAAGCATTCTAACACTGAGCTGTACTCCAACCCCTAAAGTTTCCTCCCTCCCACCCTCTCTCCCTCCATCCCTCCCCACTTCCTTTCCTTTCTTTTTGAGACAAAATCTTACAATGTAGTCCTGGTTGACCTGGAACTCACTGTGTAGACCAGGCTGGCCTTGAACTTAGAGATCTGTCTGCCTCTGCTTCCTGAGTGCTGGGGTTAAGGGCGGGCTCAATTATGCCAGGCTGCTTCCTTCCTTTCTTTTTTTTTTTTTTTTTTTTAAGCTGTGCAAGTCTGCCACATGACTACACAGGCTTATCTACTCTGCTAATGGGTGTTGTTTTTATCTATTTCAGATCATGTGCTCAGATATGGGCATCAGTGCGGAGATGGGTCTCAGTGTCTACCTGCAGTTCTTTTGAGAGCACAGGATTGCTGGAGCTTATTGTAAGCATGATCCTATCTTTTCCAGGAATTTCCATCCTTCCCCAGTGCAACCAGAGCACTTCACAGTCTCTTCAGTAGGGGATTATGGTCAAGATGTAAAACTCGGTCTCAATATAATTAAAAAGGTAGATGGCCTACAGAGCATATTCTATGACTGCAGCAGCAGCAAGTTAGGCGTCAGTAACTGGAGGAGAAGGGGAAATTTCACAAATCTGTCGAAGTTTAACCATGCTCTGGAGCAACCAGTGGATCAGAGAAGAAATCGCAAGGGAATCTGGGAAATATCTAGAGATAAAAGGAGATGGAAACAGATGTACTAAAGCTTATGGGATATCACAAAGGCATCACCGAGGGGGAATTTATAGCCACAGACACCTACATCCCATCATAAGATGGATGGGCTGGGGACGAGGCTTGGTCATAGATTGCTTTCCTGCCATCAAAGAGCTGATGGGTTCAGTCCCCAGCATCACACTGACCGGGTACCCTGGCACCTATCCATAGTGCAGCACTTAAGAAACAGAGGCAGGAGGATCAGACAGACGCTCAGGGTCAGCTGGGCGTGGTGGTGCAGGCCTTTAATCCCAGCACTTGGGAGGCAGAGGCAGGTGGATTGCTGTGAGTTTGAGGCCAGCCTGTTCTACAAAGTGAGTCCAGGGCAGCCAAGGTTACACAGAGAAACCTTGTCTTGAAAAACCAAAGAAGAAGAAGAAGAAGAAGAAGAAGAAGAAGAAGAAGAAGAAGAAGAAGAAGAAGAAGAAGAAGAAGAAGAAGAAGAAGAAGAAGAAGAAGAAGAGAAGAAGAAGAAAAGAAGAAAAGAAGAAGAAAAGAAGAAGAAGAAGCAGTCATCCTTGCTTACTTAGTGAGTTTAAGGCTAGCCTGGGCTACCTGAGACCCCGTCTTAGAAAGAGAAGAGAAATAAAGAAAGATATTAAATCAATAGCTTAGTTTTCAACTCCAGGAACAAGCAAAGCCCAGAGTGAACAGAAGGAAGGAAACAATAGCAATTGGAGCAGAGAGAAATCAAACAGAGCGCAGGAAAACACCAGACAACATCCAGGAGGCCAACAGCCAGGTCTCCCAAGTAAAATAATATTAACAAAACTTTGACTCAGTGGTTCTCAACCTTCCCAATGCTGCAACCCTTTAATACAGCGCCTCATGTTGTGGTGAGCCCCAGCCATAGACTGGCTTGTGCTAATACTTCACAACTGTGATTTTGCTGCTGTTACGAGTCATGATGTAAAGAGCTGTGTTTTCTGATGGTCTTAGGCGACCCCTGTGACAGGGCTGTTTGGCTCTCAAAGGGGTCGTGACCCACAGGTTGAGAAGCATTGCTTTAACTGGATGGAGAGAGAGAGAGAGAGAGAGAGAGAGAGAGAGAGAGAGAGAGAGAGAGCGCTAAAATTTTAAATAGAAGAGGATAAGTCAGGCATGGTGGCACAGACCTTTATTCCCAGCACTTGGGAGGCAGAGGCAGGAGGACCTCTGAGTTCCAGGCCAGCTTGGACTACAGAGTGAGTTCCAGGACAGCCAGGACTATGTAGAGACCCTGTGACAGAAAAGAAAACAAAATGAAAGGAAGAAGGGAGGGAGGGAGGGAGGGAGGGAGGGAGGATTTCAGAAGGAAGAAGGTAAGAGAATGTATGAACAGTTTGTGCCAACGTCCACATGTGGTGGAAAAATTACTAGAAACTCAAAATCTGCCAATCATAAAAAGTTAGAAGATTAGAACAGGCTCAAATTCAGCAAGAAAACTGAATCTCTGATTAAAAGAAAAACAAGACACAAAAACCTCACAATAAAGAAAAACCCTGAGCCTGATGGTTTACCAGTATATTGCAACAAGCGTTTAGAAAAAAATAACACCCAATCTTTCTAAAACTGTTTTCTTTCCTTTTCCCCTTTTTAATTTGAAAACACTTTCTTACTCATTTTATGAAGCCAGCATACCTCCAAGCTGAGGCCTGACAAAACCATTGTGACAGCATCAAGGAGTGTCCCTCAGTGGTCAGTGTTTGACTGGCATGTGTGAGGGTCCAGGTTCAATTATCAGTTGCAGTAAAACAAGCAAACAGAACCCCTCTATAACCACACACCCAATCATGCATGCACACTGAGGAGAACCTTCCAGCAGGGCCGGTGAGATGGCTCAGTGGGTAAAGGCGCTTGCTGCCAAGTCTGACGACCTGAGTCTGACCCTTAGAACCCACAAAATGGAGGGAGAGAACTGACTCTTGTTTGTTTTGTTTTTTTGAGACAGGGTTTCTCTGTGTAGCCTTGGCTTCCTGGACTCAGTTTGTAGACCAGGCTGGTCTTGAACTCAGAGAGATCCACTTGCCTCTGCCTCCCAAGTGCTGGGATTAAAGGTGTGCACCACCACCACCTGGCAAGAACTGACTCTTGCAAGCTGTCCTCTGAACCCCACACATGTACTGTGACCCACCCTACACACACAAACACATGCACGCGCGCACACACACACACACACACATATATATATTTGTAAGTCCTGGAGAAAACACTAGCAAACTGAATGCAGAGGCATATTTAATGGATTTTCTAACATGACCAAGTAGGATTTATTCTTGAAATGCAAAGATGGTTCTGTATATAAAAAAGCATTTAATGCAATAGGCTTATTAATGGATGAATTGGGGGAAAGCTATAAACTATTTAATTTTTTGCACTTATGTATTTATCTTGTGTGTCTGTGTCTGTCTTTCTGTATGTGGTGTGTGTGTGCTCACAGGCTCACATGTATGAGCCATGGTACATGTATGGAAGTCAGAAGACAACTTGTCAGGGGACAGTCCCCTCCTACCACCTCTACTCAGGTCCTCAAACGCAGCCAAAGAGCCTATATTCGTGAGTCCATTGTTGCTCTCTCCTTTGTTTCTTTGAAACAGGATTTCATGTAACCCAGGCTGGCCTCGAACTCCCTACATAGCTGAGGATGACCTTACACTTGTGCTCTTCCTGTCTCTGAGTCTCAAGTGCTGGGATTATAGAGACCCTGTTTATATGGTGCTGGAAATCCATCATCCAGGGACTCTTTCATGATACTGAGCTACCCTCTACCACTGCAGCTCCTGGCCATTGACACTGAAGCAGAAAAAGCACAAAGTAACATCCTTTCAAGATAAAACGCTAAAAAAAGTAAGAATCAATAGAAACTACCGCAATGTAATAAAAGCTATGTAAACAAAACACAATGGTGGTAGGCTTTCCCACCAAGATCAGGACCACAGTGTAAGTGACCAAAGCCTCCTAGTTCTCTCAACATAGTACTGGAAATTCTTTTTTTTTTTTGAGACAGAGTTTCTCTGTGTGACCGCCCTGGCTGTCCTGGACTTGCTTTGTAGACCAGGTTGGTCTTGAACTCACAGCGATCTGCCTGCCTCTGCCTCCTAAGTGCTGGGATTAAAGGTGTGCACCACCATGCCCAGTTTGTACTAGAAATCTTAACCAGAGCAATTAAGGGAGAAAAATAAGACATGCAAACTAGAAAGGGAGAAATAAGAACTGTCTTTACTAACAGATGATACGATCTTAAGCATAGAAAATTCTCAAGACTGTACCCACACAAAAAAACTGTTGGAATAAATGTATTCAGCAAACTCACCATCTGGAATGCAGCTGCAATCCATACGCGATAATGACAAAACCGAAAAGAAAACTATGAAAGTAATTTCACTTATAATACCATCAAGAAAATAAAATGAGCCACCTAGTGGCCCAGACCTGTAATGCCAACTAGTAGGGAGGCTGAGGCAGGGGGATCTTCAAGGTACACCATGGCTACCTGGTGAGTTCAAGGCCAGCCTGGGTAACTTAGATAAAAAAAGAGAGCTAGGGACATAGGTTCGGTGATAGAGTGCTTGCTTAACATGTTTGAGGCCTGAGGCTTAATACATGGTACTGCAAAACCAACCAACCAACAAACCAAAACCCAAAAACCTTAGAAGTTCACCATAGAGGAGGACATGTACAATAAGAACCATAAATTTATTGACCATAATTAAAGGTATTAAACACCAATCAAATACACTGCATATCAATGAGTGGAAAGACTTCATATTGTTAAGATGTCAATATCACCCAAAGCAATCTACAAGCTTAAAGCAATCTTTATCCAAATCTCAATGAAAAAAAAAATTCTGCAGAAATGAAATAACCTATCTGAAAATTCTCATACGGCATCTCACATAGCCAAGCCGGTGTTGAAAAAACGAGCAAATCTGGGGCGCGTGAGTGTTTGAGCTTCAAGACTGGCTGCAAAGCTGCAGTAATCAGAACGGTGTGAGACTGGCATAAAGGCAGACAGCAACTTCATGGGACAGAAAAGAGAGCCCAGTGGTGGGTAGAGAACTCTGTACATGTCTACCAGGCAGAGTGTTGGCCTATTGTGTCAATCTTCTGTTTCCTCACGTCTGCCCAGCTTTGCATCTGAGGTTGAAGAGGAGATGGTGAAACTGCCTGCTCACACTTTAACAAACACGTGGTGCTAGGCCACTGGTTCTCAGCCTTCCCACTGCTGTGGCCCTTTAACCCGGTTCCTCATGGTGTGGTGACCTCAACCACAAAATTATTTTAATTGCTACTTCACAACTGTGATTTTGCCACTGTTATGAGTCATAATGTAAATATCTGATTTGTGAATGCTGTGAAAGGGTCGTTTGCTCCACAAAGGGGTTGCGACCCACAGGCTGAGAACCACTGCTCAAGTTTCTAAGTTCAAGAGGCATTCAAAATCATTTTTACCCTTTTGGGTTTTTAAAATGTCCATAATCTGAGTTAAACCCTTCTTCCTAACATAATTATAGCTATTATTATCACTGACATAGTTTTATTGTCAATAATTATATATGTATACATTTAAAAACAATTTTTTATACTTTCTCCTTTTTTTTCCTTTTTTTATTATTAATTTCTTCAAATTACATCTCAGTCGTTAGCCCATCCCTTGTATTCTCCCGTTTCTCCCTCGCTCCCGCTTCCCCCCCATCCCCCTCCCCTATGTCTGTGACTGAGGGAGACCTCCTCCCCCTGTATATGCTCATAGGGTATCGAGTCTCTTCTTGATGACCTATTATCCTTCCTCTGAGTGCCACCAGGCATCTCCATCCAAGGGACATGGTCCAATATGGACTTCCTCCTTTTTTTTACATCTGTTTTTCCTTCAACTTCATTTTTCTTTTTGTTGAAGTACTTCCTTTATGACTTCTTTCAATTAAGGTCAGCTGTGAATAAATTTTCCCAGTATTTATACATATGAAAAGACTTTATTTTGCTTTTAATATTGAGTGAGTAACTATTTGGCAGCAAATAATTTTTACTCTCCATTAAAACAAAAAACAAAACCAGCTGGGCGTGGTGGTGCATGCTTGTAATCCCAGCACACAGGGAGGCAGAGGCAGGCAGATCTCTGTGAATTTGAGACCAGTCTGGACTACAAAGCAAGTTCAGGACAGCCAAGGATACACAGAGAAACCAAAACCCAAAACAAACCAAAACAAAAAACAACCAAAAACAAAAAGCAAAAAACAAAACCCAAACCCAAGCTGTTGTGGCGCACACCTTTAATTCCAGAAGTTGGGAGGCAGAGGCAGGCAGATCTATGAGTCTGAGGCCAGCCAGGTCTGCAGAGCAAAGTTCGAGAACTGCCAGGGCTACCCAGAGAAACCAACATCCCCAAACAAAAACAACAAACAAACAAACAAGAAAAAAAAAAAAACCCAAAACAACAACCAACCAACCAAACAAACACTTAGAATGGTTTGGTAGGTGAAAGGTCTGTTCCTTTGCTTAGCCTAGAGTCTTTAGCTTGCTATGCAGTTGTTCTCCACGGATGGCTGAGCTGTATGTATAAAGCCAGACACACAGTGTTTACTGTACTTTTTTTGGGTTTTTCGAGACCAACTTTCACTGTGTAGCTCTGGCTATCCTGGAACTCCCTCTGTAGAACTCAGAGATCAGCATGCCTCTGCCTCCCAAGTGCTGGGATTAAAAGTATGCATCACCACCACCTGGGGTGTTTGCTGCATTTTCAATGTGGAAACTGACTTTTAATTCCAGGAGATACTGTGTCTTAGTTATTTAGCTGTGAACTCGAGATGCTTGCAAAGGGATTCTCACCTGACGAGTTACCTCCATCAGACTCTGGTGTATCTGGGAGGAATTTTTTAAATTGCTAGCTGAGGTAGGAGGGCCTAGCCCACTGTGGGTAATGCCATCTTGGGGCAGGTGGGTCTGGGCTGGATAACATGGGCAGCTGAGCAAGCCGGAGGAAGCAGACTCACGATCAGCATCCCACTGTGATTTCTGCTCCAAGGTCCTGCCCTAAGGTTCTGCCTTGTCTTCTCTCAGTGAAGGGACGTAAACTGTAAGATGAGGAAATACCTATTTCTCAGCCTGGACATATGCATCTTCTTACATGGGCACTAACTCCATTATAAGGGCCCCACCTTTTGTAACTATAAATATAATTTATTATAAATTATAATATAAATATAATCACCTCCTAGAGTGATGCATTGAAGTTTATGGATGCATTTGTATATGTCACCTTTCAAAGTAGATGACTTAATGGATGTTCTGAGTCCCACGTTACACCATAAACATAACCTCTTATTACAAAATCTTTAATAACATTTTAAAGGTCTGTGTTGACTTGATGAGTTCCATGGGCATGGAGCTTTGTGTGTGCCCTTAGGACAGACTCTGAGAAGGAATTGATCAGGTAAAAAGTTAAGCCACTCTCTGCTTATATATTTTTAAACTTTAATGGTATTAGTATATGCACATATGATGTGTGTGGGTGTGCATGTGGAGGTCTGAGGACCATTTTGTAGAGCTGGTTTTCTCCTTCCACTTTTGCCTGCTTTCCAGGCATTGAACTCAGGCCATCAGGTTTTCTAGGAATCGTCTCTATTGGCTGAGTCATTTTTGCTGGTCCTGTTGACAGTTCTGAGACCTTCAGCCTCCTGATGTGGGACCACGAGGTGCCTGCTCCACTGGCCCCAGCACACAGTAAGAAGGTTAGATACCCTCTATGTTTTAGACAGAGGGACTTTATTTCTTTTAGGCAAGTTTTTTTCTTTTTAAAAAATTCTTTACTTGCTTTAGGAATTTACTGGCTGGACCCCAGATACCCAGAGCAAAAGTTCTCCAAAGAGCTGCGTCTCTGGCTTAACAGGTTAAGGTCCCCAAATGCCACTGGGCATGAGGTTCGACATCACAGCAGAATGGCTCAAGGCAAAGTCTCCTGCTTTGCGACTCATCAGATCCGTTGTCAGCATCACAATCTTTGCACACTAAACTTCGAAGCAAACATTGCCATCCCCAGTTTTACAGAGGAGTGGGTTGAGGCTCAGGACTTGGCAGTGGGCAGTGCTTCTTAAAGGGTGAACCATAAGTGACTTCCTAGCGAGCTCATGGAAGTGTAGATGCTGGTTCAGCTCATGTGGGGTGGACACAAGAGGGTTTTCTAAGGGTTCCCGGGGTGGCGGTGGCTGGCTGAGGTGTTGGCCTGAGCAAATGATGCAAGGGGTTAGTCAGGCCACGCATCCTGCCTGATTCCAAAGCCAGTTTCTCAGTCTGTGCTCCTCGCCAGGGAATCCCATTACTCTGCCAGTTTTGAATACAGGGAGAGGGGGGGTCCTTTCCCAGGGGAGGGGCTGCTCTCCTCAGCCTCATTCCCACCCCCAGGTTTAATGAGGAAAAGTAGGTTGTGGGCTCATCTCCTGGGTAGGAAACACCACAGCCCGGCAGCAGACAGTGGGTGTGTTAGAAAATTAATTTTTTAATTAAAGACATCTTTCCCCTCTCTTCTTCCCCCTTTGCTTTAACATCTCTGTCTGCAGTAATCATGAGATGTTCTTGGGAGACTGAACCTTACAAAGATTGTTGGTGAAACTGGGGAGGGGTTTGCCTGGTTAACTGGGATTCGGGCTTTGAACGGAGAAAAGGGGGGAAAAGGAAAAGAGTGGACGGGAAGCCTGAGGCTCTGACATTCCCGACCTGGCATAGAACTTAGTCACAGGTGGGTCCCAGACCCCAGGCTGTGTAGGCTGGAGAACCACAGCTCAGCTTCTTGTCCTTTTCCTGTCCCCTTGCCTCTCCAGCCTGTCTTCTGTCACTATGATGAACCCAGTAGGGAGATGGTGTCTGAAGTTGGGCTCTTGAGAAGCAGAGCCTGGTAAGGGGGAAGCCAAGGACTCCCTGTAGCTTATTGGAGCAGGTGGCACTATAGGGGCAGTGGGAGGGCTCATGTCTGCTCTGTGCCTCGGTCCTCTGAGGAGCTCTGTGATGAGGAGACCTGTGAACCCTTAGGAAGCCTGTCAGTCAGTGGCTGTGGGCTGTTCGGGGAGGAGTGGGCTCCTTAGGCATACTTGCTTGAGGTCTGTCTTTGTATTTAGGCTGAGGCCGAGGCTCTACTTATTAGCAGCAAACGTTCTTGGCAGGTGGAGGTAGGTGTCTGGCCTGGCAAATGGGTCTATGCTGGGCACTACTAATACTTGCTACAGGTTGAGGCGAGCCTAACAAAATGAAGAAGATGGAGGGATAAAGAATAATGTAGGGGAAAAAAAAAAAAAACCAAAAAGAAGCCGGGCATGGTGGCGCACGCCTTTAATCCCAGCACTTGGGAGGCAGAGGCAGGCAGATCGCTGTGTGTTCGAGGCCAGCCTGGTCTACAAAGCGAGTTCAGGACAGCCAAGGCTATACAGAGAAACACTGTCTCTGAAAACAAAAAACAAACAAACAAACAAACAAAACAAAAAAACCCAAAAAGAATAATGTAGAGTGAACACACACACACACACAGAGACAGACAGAGAGACAAAGAAACACTGAGAGAGAGAGACACACACACAGAGGCAGAGACAGAGAAACACTGAGACAGACTAGAAAGACAGACACAGACAAACAGACAGACACACACACGCACGCGCATACACACACACACACACACACACACACACACACACACAGAGAGAGAGAGAGAGACAGAGACAGAGAGAGAGACAGAGAGAGAGAGAGAGAGAGAGAGAGAGAGAGAGAGAGAGAGAGAGAGAGAAAATAGTGTAAGTGGCAGAGTAGAGAGAACTTTGTGGGTGGCTGAATGAGGAAGTGAGAGAGAGGTAGCTAGGGGTTGACAGGCTCTAAGATGGAGACCCAAAGTAGTGTAGCCCTGAGTGGGAGGGAGACCTGACATCTGGCCACTGCCGTGCTCAGCATCTGGGTGGAGATGCTGAGCGGCAGCTGGGTGTGCTGTAGAGATGTAGATGCCATCTGTGTGCAGCTGGGAGAGAGTGAGTAAGCTAGCTAGGGTGAGTAGAAAGGTCCTGGGAGCCCCATATGACGGGGGTGGGGGGGGGGTGGGATGGGGTGGCTGCCAGAGGGTAGGCAACCAATGGCAGCCTGAGAAGGGACAGCACAAAGGTGGGAGGGAACCCACTGAAGAGATTGTGACACCAGTGCTCCCCTTCCCCATCCTCCCTCGTGTACTGGTCTCCACCATCCCTGTTCTCTGTCGGTGTGCTTTGTGGGTTAAGGATGGAGACCATCTGAAAAGCCACCATATATGAAGGGTTCCTTTGGGATGAGGATTGTGCCTGGCTTCAGCAGCACCATGACCCAGCTTTTCTAATGCTCCCAGCACAGAGGAGGCTCTCAGTGAGCCTTTGCTGAAAACAACTTACCCAGCACCTGCCAGGCTCATTTAACCCATGAGGAGCCAACACCTCCTGTTGCCCAAACCTGGGAAGAGTTCCCACAAGTATCTTGGCCATCCCATAGGTTTCCCCCTGAGACCTAGAAGCTTCTATTGGCCTCGTGGGCAGATGTAAACCACCCAGACAGACAGATGAAGTTACTTGTTCAAGGTCAAACAAGTGATTAAATGTCAGGACAGGACCTCGGGCAATCTGACTTGCAGGGCCCATGCTCTTAGCTCCTGCGTAAATGAGTGGAACTCCACGGTAATCAGGACACCCGATTGCTTCATGTGGCACACATGTATGTACACAGCTACATATATGCAGCTCACAGAGGGTGGCTCCTGTCCACAGCAGGAAAAGGGAGCCATGGGTCTTACACACAGGCTGTCGTCTCACACAGGCTGAAGCTTGTTCAGATACAATTCACTGTTGTCTTCGTGTTCTCTGAGGGCAGAGCTGCTGGGGATAGCAAAGGGCAAAGGGAAAGCTCTGATGTCGTCCAGGGGTCCCCCCACCCCCACCCCCTGCCCAGTCCCAGCTCTGCAATGATAGTCCAACACGTCCTTGAACCTTAATTTTCTTTCATACAAAATGGGACTGCTCTTTGCCAAGACTTTTGTGATGACTCAAAGTGACACATGGCATGTGGCACCCTGACAGTGACACATTGTGACAGTGATGTCACTATGATAAGGAGCAACACTCTCGATACACAGCCACCTCTTTGCCAGACAGTGGAACTATACACACTTCCCTGCAGCGAAGGGCATCCTGTGGAAACTACTTCCTGTCTGCCCTGTGAGTTCACCCAGTCTGTCCAGCTAGGTGGCCTTGGGCTGTCTCCAGCTTACCACGGATGGCGGCTGAGGGGAAGATGAAGAGCAGGGGCTGCAGACAGGGCTGAGGGGACATTTCATCTGGCAGCCAGCGGAAGTGGCATTAGGGGTTCCTGTTTGGCTGCCCTGAGCTCCCAACTACTACATTGCCCTACTACATTGTCCTGTTCTGGGGGGAGGGTTCCATTCGTGTTGTGGTGGAAGCAGTAGGGCTCCAGGAAATGGGCCCGGGTACTTAGATACAGAAACCGGTACAACTAATGCTGCTGGATCTGGGTGGCTGAGGCTGAGAGCTCTGGTGGGGCAGCCTGTCACAGTGCACGTGGTTAGGGAGACCTGGAGAAGTGGACAGTTCTCTCCCAATGACCTGTCTATGTGGCTTAAGGCCAGTTCAAGAGCCCATCCTTGCTCTGGTTAGCATCACACCACCCCACCTGGAACCCCAAGAAGTAAGATGTGCTTCTGAGCACTTTGTGCCTGAACTCTTAGGTAACACAGCTCCTGTCCTGCCTGCACATTGGGGACCAGGCTGGGATGGGCCACGTAAAGTATATTTCTGAGCACTCTGTGCCTGAACTCTTAGGTAACACACCTCCTGTCCTGCCTGCACATTGGAGACCAGGCTGGGATGGGCCACTGCCCTTCTCTGACTCTCCTGGTAAGCACAAGGCTGGGCATACCAATCCTGGAGGCAAACTAGGAGATTAACATGCCAAGCTCTTATAGGCTTCTCTCTCTCTCTCTCTCTCTCTCTCTCTCTCTCTCTCTCTCTCTCTCTCTCTCTCTTTCCCCCCTCCTTTCCTCTCTCCCTCCCTCTCTCCCTCCCCCCTCTCGATTTATTTATTTACTATGTACACAGTGTTCTGCCTGCATGTATACCTGCATACCAGAAGAGGGCACCAGATCCCATTATAGATGGTTGTGAGCCACCATGTGGTTGCTGGGCATTGAACTCAGAACCTCTGGAAAAACAGTCAGTGCTCTTAACCTCTGAGCCATCTCTCCATCCCCTCAATCCTCTCTTGAAGACACTTAGCAACCGTTAGCTGCACCTTGGGTTCTCCCAGGTGGTAGGCTGGAGATGATGGAGCAGATTGACCCTGTTCTTGGGGTGGGGGTGGGGGGCAGGTAGCAAGCAGGTAGTAAGTATCCGGCGTGACTAGCTGCAGTAGAGGGTGTGTAGAGGACTGGGGGAGGGGAACAGGGGCCAGCGGGTCATCAAGAGGCTTCTTCCATGAGGACCTCCCTGAGGAAGAAACAGACGAAGGGAAAGATGAACTAGGGACATAAGAGTGCAGAGTCACAAGGGAAAGCACACTGGGCATTCCAGAAGTCATAGACCGAGGCCGCAGTGCCAGCTCTGTATTGGAATAACTGAGTGATAGAAGACAGATCACAGTCCTCTGGGCCTCGGTTTATTCATTCATGTAATAGGAACTGGGTGTCACCTTTCCCCAGATCCTAAGAGTGAGAAAGCTCTCGGTTTTTCTCAGATACGGCCAGACATGATATTCTGATCCCCTGTGCTCCGCTGGGCATGAAAGTGCTGGAACTCCCTGGACTGCTCATATGATTGATCTGATTAGTCCCAGCTTGGGACCTGAGTGCCAGAACGGAGAATGTGGGCCTGCCTTCTTGGGATGCGGCCGGAACCGAACATCTCCGCAGGGAGTCCTCTCCTCTGGCTTCCTCTGTCCAAGAGGAGTTTTGAGCTGTGGCTTGTCCGCTTTCTAACTTCAGAAGCTCCAGAGGACAGCCAAACCCCACGATCTCTTTTTGCAGGCTTGCTTCTCTAGTTAATAAGCATGCCAGCCAATCAGCTCATGACTGCTCTCCTGTAAGGCAGAAGTGACCAATCATATTTGGTCTAGCTTCTCTGTTGCTAGGTGCTGGAAGCTGCCTCTCCACTGCTGCTGGCCTTACATTTTTCAAGTACAATCCTGGGTCTGGAACTGGTCTGGGAGGTTGGGGGCTTCAGGAACTGATGCTCTGAGGGAGATATCGAGTAGCTCTGCCAAGTGGGGTGTGTGTGTGTGTGTGTGTGTGTGTGTGTGTGTGTGTGTGTGTGTGTGTGTGTGTGTGTGTGTGTGTGTGTGTGTGTGTCTGTGTGTGTGTCTGTGTGTGTGCGCGCGCGCGTTCCCGCATGGGTGTGCGCGTTTGTGCGTGTGCGCATGGGTGTGCGTATGCGTGGGTGTATGTTCAGCCTGAGGAATCCTGGAGGCCTATTAGGAAAGGATGTTGAAGGGGTCTTTGGGTCCTTCCTGGTTTTTTTTTATTTTTTTATCCCCGTAGAGACAAGTCATTAGATAGCCTCAACACTCTCATTAGGGAAGCTGCCCGATGCCTCCTTGTCTCTCTGCTGCCCTGTTGCTCTCATTCCTCTGCTTGATGCGGCTATAAAATCACTTCCCACACTGACCCAGCATTCACTCAGGGCAGGGTGCTAGGTATCTACAGTGCCTCTGGGCCTGCTCTCCTAGAGACCCTTTCTTCTTAAAAAAAAAAAAAAAAGATTTATTTTATTTTATGTGTATGTGTAAGTGTCTACAGACATGTATGTGCGTCATGTGTGTGCCTGGTATCCACAGAAGTCAGAAGAAGACATCAGATCCTCTGAAACTGGAGTTACTGGTGATTGTAAATATCCCAGTGTGTGTGCGTGGGGGGGGGGGGTGTTTGAAACTGGGCCTGGGTCCTCTGTAAGAGCAGCAAGTGCTCTTAGCCACTAAGCCATCTTTCCATCCTTCAGCTTTTTTTTTTTAATTAATTTTTTATTGTATCTATTTATTTTGCATAGCAGGAGGAGAGGGGTAAGTATGCCACAGTGTGCATGTGGAGGTGAGAGGTCAACTTGATGGAGTCGGTTTTCTCCTACTACAGTGTGGGTCCCAGGAACCACGCTCAGGTCACCAAGCTTCCTTTATTTGCTGAACCATCTTTCTAGCTTCCAAGCAGCAACTTTTTTGACAGGAAATATAAATGACTCTGTCCTGTAGCTGAGCCACTATCATCTCCAAATAGGATAGCCAGCCTAGTCCACCACTGGTTGCCAGCACCAAGTCAAGAAAGGCCACCTGCCCACAGGTTTAACATTTTCCGGAGTCTGGGCTTGTTCCAGCACAGACTGCCAGGTCAGAGACAAAACCAGTGTTTCCCCTGGCCTCAGGGCATCCAGGGGCTTCAGCTGTGCTCAGGCCCATTTTATTGGGTGGAGGCCTGGACCACCATCCCCACCCCAGGGTCTACTGTGGGTTCCCCTGGCCATCAGGAGGGGTCAGGCCACTGATGTTGGGCAGCAGAAGGAGACCTAGCCTGGGTCAGGACCTACCTGTGAAGAACCCTGCTTCCCCTTGAGCTGTAGTTTCTACCTCTGTGACAACCTCACAGTGTGGGAGAAGATGATGATGTCACTTCCTCCTGACTTCCTCAGTGCACCCCTTCAAACGGCCCGGCCTCAGCTAGCAATGCTCTGCCTTGGATGTTGTATTTCCTCTCCAAGAAAATCTAAGGCCTGGACCATTGCCCACGTGGCATGTTCTTTGAAAATCCAGGGAGCCATTTGGGCAGGTTTTCCCCAGATCAGGCATAACAGCTGGACTGGGTATTCCTGTCCCTTGTCCCTCAGGGAGGCTTAGTTTTCCTCAGGCGATGGTCTGGTGCTGGGCCCTCCTGGCCCTCAGCCTTCAGGTTTTTTCCCCCCAGGCAATGGTTTGTGTTCCAGTAAATTCTGTGGAGTGAAGCACTTGGGACAGGGCCGAAGAACTGTTCTCATCATACTGTAAAAGGGTAGCGTGGCAGTCCTATCCTCAGCTAGTGCAACATTGGGACAATAACTTCCTTGAGTCCCAGTTTCCTCATCATTAGACACTCACGCTGATCAGTTGTCATGGAGACCAGCTGGAACTGTCAGTGAGAAGATGACCCTGGCATAGGTCAGGAGCATGATTGGTGCCCATGTTTTCTGGGAGGAGGAGGAGGCAAAAAATCCCAGACTCATTGCTGGGGCCAGAAAAGTTACTCTGCAGTGGAGTCTTGATGTCAAGGCTGTGCCTCAGCTGGTGGGGCAGGAATGCGATGGTAAAAGTGAGCGACATCTTCTATGGGCTTTGCCTCTTCCAAATTGGTCTAAGTTGGAGAATGTGGGGCTGGGGGAGGACATAGCCTTTCTCATGAGCTAGACCATTTCTTTCACTGCAGAGGAACCCTGTTTTCTTCAATAGCTAGGTTCTGCTTTCTCCCTGGGACGAGAAACTCAGGGCTCAGAGAAGTGAGTATGGAGGAAAAGTATAGGATTACAAACAGTTTGTCCCTGAGTCACACCATGGGACAACCTCATCAGAAGTTGTAGATGAAGATCCTCTCAGATTGTTACCCACGTTGGAAGGCACAGGAGGGGAGAGGTCTGAGCAGCCTCAGGAAAGAGGGGCCTCCTTCCCTCTTTGTAAATGCTGCTACTTGGTCATCTCTCCAACTCAGCAAAGGGGGTAATCACCTTCCATTTGTATGTGCTTCCTGGAGACCCCAGCTATGGCACTCATGTGACTGTGGTTGCTTCCCCAGAAGAGAAGCTTGAAAGTAGATGATAATATCAGTGTCTGTTGGTGACAGTCACTGAACCACTGGATGCTTCCTACTGTGCGAACTCCAGTTTGGGAGCTACAGGTAACCCCATCTCAGTGAGGTCCGTCCTCCAGGAACCCTGAAGGGAGAACAGAGCCACTCCCAGGCAGGAGGGAGAGGTGCATTCATTCATGACCTTCTCAAAGGGGCTCTATTTATGGTAGAATTTAAGAATGAGCTGTCCATGTATGTTAAGGCCAATAGAACATACCCAAAATAGTGATTTTACCTGCCTGGCCTTATAAAGATTTCATTTAAAAATTTCATCGTGTGTGTGTGTGTGTGTGTGTGTGTGTGTGTGTGTGTGTGTGAGAGAGAGAGAGAGAGAGAGAGGAGGAGAGGAGGAGGAGAGAGAGAGAGAGAGAGAGAGAGAGAGAGAGAGAGAGAGAGAGAGAATGTGTGTGTGTGTTTCTCTCTGTGTGTATGACTGTGTGAGTGCAGGTACTGGTGCAGGCCAGGAGATGGATCCCCTGGAGCAAAAGTTACAGGTGATTATGGGTACTGAGAACCAAACTCTGGTCCTCTGCAAGAGCAAGAAGTAACTCTTAATGGCTGAACCATCTCTTTCCCTCCTGTATGATTGGTTTTTAAAGACTCCAGAGTACCAGGGTCTCCAGAAACCTTGCCCACACCAGGGAAGAGTTTCAGGACCCTAGAAAGCACCCCCTTTCCTGGGAATTGGAGGTATGAGTCCAGCTTTGTAGGATATGGTAAATACTGAGAATCATTACCATGAACAGAAACCAGGATGGGATGCCTGGAGTAACTAGGCTTCCCATGTCATTCTGTGGGTCAGTGGTCTCATTTCTGTGTGGTCCAACTACCTGGTCTGTGTGCCATGGAGTGGAGGCAAAACTGCGGCACAGCTGGTCTCCATTGCTGAGTCTGAAGACACAGGTTTCTCCAGAGCAAATAGAAATACCATCAGTGAGCAGTGCATGGTGGCTCATGCCTTTAATCCCAGCACTTGGGAGTCAGAGGCAGGTGGATTGATGTGAGTTTGAGGCCAGCCTGGTCTACAAAGTGAGTCCAAGACAGCCAAGGCTACACAGAGAAACCTGCCTCGAAAAAAACAAAACAAAAACAAAAACCTCCCCCAAAAGTCAGATGGTAGTGGCACATGCCTTTAATCCCAGCACTTGGGAGGCAGAGGTAAGTGGATCTCTGTGAGTTAGAAGCCAACCTGGTCTACAAAGTGAGTCCAGGACAACCAAGGCTACACAGAGAAACCCTGTGCCAAAAACCAAACCAAACCAAAACAACAACAACAACAAACAACAAAAAACAAAAAGAAAGAAAGAAAGAAAGAAATGCCATCGGCTGCGTCCTGCCCTTATCTCCATCCTTTGAAATGCTTGGTGTGTGGCATTACTTCACCATTTGGGTAGGCAAATGACCTCTGCCACCTCCTGACCTGAAACCAAATCTAGGCCCTGTCACTCTCAGGCTATGCAACTTTGTGTGAATTACTTAACCTCCATGCCTTAATTTCCTCATCTGTGAGATGAGGATACAATGCATCCTTCATAGACTCCTGTCAGAATGAAGCTACCATATATGGAGCACTTGAGGGAGGAAGTGTTAGTACTTTGTAGCACTAAGCTTTGCTGCCCCCAGCTCTGATGCATGGGCAAATTCTTTCCTTGGTGCTCCTCTTCTTTCTTCCCAGGCCTACGGACAGGTGGAGGCAGACGTGCCCTGGCTTTAAGCCACCTAGCAATGGCAAAGCTCTTTTAGAGGTTTGGGTGCTGGGAGGTGTACTACTCTGGGCCATAGATCTGAGGCGCAGAAGGGAGGCTAGATCCTGACCCTAGCTTTCTCCCTTGTGGTCCAAGCAGCCTTTAGAGCAAGGGAGACCCAGGCTTCAACCTTGGCCCTGCATCTTATTAGCAGTAACCTTAGGCAAGCTTGTCTCTTGCTTATTGATACCACAGTACCCTTTAAACATCTCCTCTGAGAAGAAAAAAAAAA
This sequence comes from Acomys russatus, assembly GCF_903995435.1. Taxonomy (NCBI): domain Eukaryota; kingdom Metazoa; phylum Chordata; class Mammalia; order Rodentia; family Muridae; genus Acomys; species Acomys russatus. The sequence goes on along the minus strand of NC_067150.1, from coordinate 48,011,620 downwards.
AAAAAAAAAAAAAAAAAAAACGCAGTTAAAGGTTAATCGTATCTGGACCACAAGCAGTGTAGTTTTGGCTGTCATGTGCCTGTTTTCCCAATGTTTCTGTCTTACTTGGCATCTGTACCCCTCCCCTTTGCCTCGTCATGAGGAAAGCTCTTTCTTTCTCCTTGAATCTAGGCTTGGTTCTATCCAGGGGCCATAGGGCCTTTGGAGTTAGCCCACTCATAGCTAAACCTCACGGGGAAAGCTTTCAACCAGGAACAGGCCTGGCCTCTGGTGGCCTTGTTCCCTGTCCCTGCCTTGTCTTAGCATCAGTGCTCCAAATTTCTAAAGTCTTTTGTCCCTTACCCCCACCCCACCCCTCTCCGCTCCCACCTCAGCCCAGCAGTAAGAAGAAGAGCATTTACCTTATTAACAGCTTGGGTTTGACAAGCATAAACTGAGTGGGTTCCCAGGCCTTATCACATGAGTTATCTCATCTATAATTAGCATTTGATTAGCATCTACTTTGTGTCTGCTACTGTAGGAAGCACTTTACATACCTTTTCTCATTTAATTACCCAACAGCCTCTAGAAATGGTTATTATTACTAATTTTATTTTACAGGGGAGGAAACTGAGACCCAGAGGGGTTGATGATACTTGGGACTACTGGGAGGTGGGGGGCCCTTGGAGCCTCAGGGAGGAAGAACGAACCTCAAACTTGTGAAGCTTTTTAGCACGGAGCCCAGCATGCAAAGATATTCAATAAAGGAGCCTTGCTCCTGCTGCTGTGTTGCCTCTGGGAGGCTCGCCTAGATGACTCTTCATGCCTCTCCCTCAGCCTGGTGCCAGCACCGCCAGTGGTCGGGGCAGGCATTCAGCTTGCATCAGAGCCATCATGTGCAGCCCCAGCCAGGTGCGGTGGTGGAGTTCCAGGCACTGGTAGGGCTGGGAGATGGGTACAGTGAACAGTCACTGGTTGAGGCTCCTCACTTGCAGCTGTGGTCACATCCAGTGGTGACGGTGACGTGTAGGGGCTGTGCTGTGGAGTTGCCCAGACGTGAGGTCTGATTCTCATGAGTTCTTACTAGTGGATTATTTATTCGGCTCAGGACTTGGAACACATCCCAGGTCCTCACTCCTTACCTGCAACATCTTCCCGGCACAGGTGTAAGGAAGAAGAGGACCAGAACTTCAGGATGTCTTGGTATCCTTCTCCTCATGGTCACAGGGCAAGAAGATACAGAAAATACAGAGTGATACACAGGTAAAACTACAGTAACACACGTAAGACATTGTTTCTCCATCTAGCACAGGGACAGACTCTCTCCAGAGGTCTTGCTTGGCTCTGTAGTCTACAGAGTATCTGTCTGCAGGCCCCATCAGAGAGATGCAGCTGAGGGTGGGGGGTGGGGACCTAAGGCCAGGGCAGAGCAGAATGTGGGAATAAGACAGAGAGGAGTTCTAGTAGCTCTCAGCTCTCAGGCTTAAGCAGCTGGCAGACTGGGGAGTTGTTTATTGAGACGAGGGGAGAAAGGGGCAAGGACTTGAGGGTTTCGGGAGATAGGCCTACACAACTAGAGAGGAACTTGGACTTGATTCATGGATGTGTGCTTTGAAGAATGCTCAGCCAGGCAGAATAGGAAGCTTGCAGTTGGGCTATTAAGGTCCAAGCGTGTGTGTGTGTGTGTGTGTGTGTGTGTGTGTGTGTGTGTGTGTGTGTGTCTGTGTGTGTATTTGGGTTTGAGGCCACCCAGTAGAAAGGAGAAAAGGTGTCATTAGGGAAGGCTTCCAGGAGGCCATTGTGAGCTCCGTACCCTGTAGGTACTGAGAGGTGAGTCCAGACAGAGAGCAGGAAACAACATAATTGCAAGTCTTAAAGGCCATGTTCAGCAAGATTATGTGACTTGCCCAGGGTGGCCCAGCTAAGAAGCAACAGAGGCAGGAGTCTCACAAAACCTGTCTTATTTTAGAGCTTCCTTCTGGTGACATTAATTTCGGTATCTTACCTGGCTTGGGGGAAGAGGATCAGGATCTGTCCAGCAAAGAGACTCTTAGCTTCTCTCAGTCCAGGCCAGCTTTTTGCTAGCCATTCATGGTTGGACCCCAAATTAAAAAAAAAAAAAAAAAAAGGCAAAAACAAAAACTGGAAGAGTTCTGGGTCTCAGAGCGACAGGAGTGGTTCCAATTTTAGTGTAGACAAAGCTCTAGGTGTGGGGTCTTTCTTGAAGGCAGTAGCACCTGCTAACTGAGGCACATTCTCCCTGTCCCTCAAGTTGGTCCTTTGTCATGTGTGAGTGCATTGGTACATGCTGACTTTGGGACAGACATTGTCTAATGTACCCCCCCCCCCCTGCTGCCCTGCTATCACGTAGAGGCAGAGTACAGACATTGAACCATGGGCAGGCTGGGTAGAGGCCTCTGGAGGGGACCCTTTGTGCTGCCTAGGCCAATGTGCTACATCGAATAGTTTGCCTGACAGAAGGGCAGGGAGCCTTGGGCACTCGAGGAGGTGGTAGTGGCAGCCATGGCGAACGCCAGCCGCTCGCAGTGAGGACGCGGTGTCAAATGGGGTGGTGTTACTCTCCGTGCAAATTAAAAATTAAAATTAATCAAACATTCAAATTGATTTCCTTCCCGTCTGTTTGCTCTTCTGTGCCAGTCAGATGAATGCCTGCCCACGGGTCCCAGTTCATTCCTCTCCCCCCACCCCCCCACCCCCCACACACACCAGGGCTGGGCAGGCTGGGATTGCTGAAAGGAGCTTTTAGATGGTATCTTACTCTTGCTTGGGGAGTAATTGGTAACAGTCAACCTAACCAGGGTACCTGACCCTCAGACCATGTGCCAGGCTCAGAAGGAAGAGGTGCTGGAAAAGATTAGCAAAGCAAGAGGTGCTGGAAAAGATTAGCAAAGCTGGGGTAGGAGGTAGACCTATAGAACCCTCTCTCCAGACATTATTAATAGGCACTAAAGGGCCAGGGCAGGCGTCCCCTTCTCTGCCCTCAGTTTCTCTGTCTGTAGGATGGGGAGAATGGCAGATGGAAGAACTTGCTGTCAGCCCTAGCTCAGGCCCAGGCTGCAGGGACAAGCCTCTTCACCCTGCCGCAGGCAGCCAGCAGCCCCCAGGCCCAGTCTTCTTCCTTTTCCAGGTCATCAGCTGCTGCTTAGAAACACAACTGAAAGTGGAGACAGTGACAGCAGCTAGTGGCAGGCGGGCTTCCTCAAAGCCAGCTTTCGGGAGAGTGGCATGTTGAAGATTTATGGGGACACACGGTAGGGTGATGGAAGCAGCAAGGGGCAGAGGGAGAAGCCGGGCTGTGATGTCACCACACAGGCTGTGGGGTTCTGTTGCTGAGGAGCTGACCTGAGTTGGGCATGAGGTTCAAGCCTCCAGCTGCTTTCTGGCCAGTCCTCGGCTGCAGCTGCCACTGGGAGGACAAGGCCCTAGGACCAGAGCCTTCCTCTGCTCAGGGGGAAGGACTCAGTCTGCAGGCCAGACTCTCCTCTTTTAGCAGCAGGCAGTAAGCCCTTTATCTGAGGGGCCTTCTGAGCAGTGCCCTGGGGTGTCCCCTGCACCCCTGGTGCAAAGGCTCTCTGGCACAGGCCTATGAAGCTTGGAAAGGTCAGCTGGCAACCATTAAAAGTGACCCTGCTCAAAGGGTCTAGGAATTCTCCTCAGGAACCTCCTGCAAAGGCGTGAGTCCCTCCTGTTCTGCCCATGCATATGCGTCTCCCTCTCTCACAAGGCCCTCCCTGCAGTCTCCAGGCTCTCCTCTCCATCCCTGAAGGATGCTTGCCTCCAGGAACCATAGACAATAGTTGAACATTTGGATCTAACCACATGCTTCCCATGACTAAAACATCCCTTGTTAGTGACCAGGCCCTGACCCTTGACCTGCCAACCTCTCCACATACCTTGCTTGTTCCTTGCTAATGACACAGCACTGTGCCTACATGCCATTTTTTTTCTGTTTCTTTTCTTCAGTTCCTCTCCCCTTCATCCTCTCCCCCACCCCCTCATCCTTGAGCTCAGAGCACTTCCATGTGGTCAGGACATGCTTTACAACCCGCCCCACAGCAAGCCGGGCCTGAGATATCACATGCCAAGTATTCAGAGGGATCCTGGCTGATAGTGTTCCTTCCCCTAGGCTACTCCCTAGCCCTTCAAGGAAAACACTCCTGGTGAGCCAGACACAGGTGGATCTAGACCTAGAACTAGGTGCCGGCAAGAGAGTGCCCAGCCATCGGTCTCCTCCTTCCTCAGGGACATGCTCCTCAGCCTGGGATACGTTTACTCCTGTTCTCACTCTCCTGACATACCATCCATTCCAGAATGTGGGGCCATGGCTTTCCTCATCACAGCCACAACTATCTGTGTGTCTCTCTGCCCATAGCCTATGAGCCCCTTGAAGACAGGCCTATGGGCTTGGCACAGAATCCATCCTCAGTGAGTACTGAATGGTGGATCTGTGCACTGAATCCCCGAGCTGTGCCCACTATAATCCCCCAAACTCTCTTTGCTCCAGGGACCTACCTAAATGCAGTTTCAACCCTACTGTTCAGTAGTGGGACAGGGCTCTTATTTTTGCCTAGTGCACTGAGACCCACCACCCTACAGCCCTGCTGCCATGGTACCACCCTTTCCTAAGCCCCTGTTGTATGCCTGTGCTGGACTACATACCTCCCTCCTTGGGCAACAGGGAGCCTCCCTGGGCTTTGAGCACAGCAGAGACCTCTCCCAAGGCCTAGATGGGTGTGATTAGCAGGAGAGAAAGAGGTATGACAGAGCCCTCCCTGCAAGATGCTGTCTTCACCTCCTTAGGAGGAGAGAGCAGGTACCTCCCTGACCAGGGACTGCAGAGCGAATGTGGCAGGTGAAGCAGCACAGGGCAGCGCATCTAGGAGGGAGCCAGTTCCTTTTTGGACTTGCACGGTGGCACTGTGACATTCCTTCTGCCATGCTCTCAGGCTGTGAGGTGTTGGTAAGAGAAGAAGGAAAAATTGAGAGCCAAGGAAGATGTCTTCCAGGGAAGGAAACTGCTGGAATGTCCCATCTAGGAAGAGTGGAGGAGGGCTGGGAAACATGGGCCAATGGCAGGCTTGGGAAAGCCCCTGGGCCCTGGACAGAGGCATTTTGCTTGTGGTTCCCTCTGCCCCGCCCCCCCATTTCCTTCCTTGTGATGGGCTATGGCCCATGATGGAGCAGAGATGGCAGATGATGACAGAGTCCAGTGCTTGCTTACTGGGGACAGCCAGGGCTGGGTGCTGCCTACATTCACTCAGGAGGAGCCAAACTCTCCTGATCTCTTGAATTGTCAGCTCAGCCGCTAAGCCCAAGTTCCTGAGTATGTTCTGCCTTGTGCCAGGCCCTGGGAATTAGGAAAAGTGGTACCTGGGTACAGGGTGCCGAGGTGTGGCATAACAAACAGAAAGCGGGTGTGTCATCCTTTGCTTTGAACTTCCAGGGCTGTTCAGAGCCTCAAGGCTTAAAACCCAACTTCCAACACAGGCCACTAGAGCCCATTTTAGTTTCGGTCTCCCCTACTTGTAGCCCCATCTTCACTTCCTTTTCCTTGCTGTGTCCTGGTCACATGGTTTCTCTCTTTGTCTTCTCACCACAGGGCCTCTGCACACGTGGGACTCTCCACGGAATCCACCATGTCTATGAGTTCATGTCTATTCACTCCTATTGGTGCCAGGTCAAACCCTAAGACTAGATCTCTCTGATTCTCCAGATCATGCCAGCCCTCCCCCACCCCACAAGTCTATTGTTTCAGTTCTTTTTTTTTTTTTTTCCTGGATGATGGTTTTTTTTTTTTTTTTGTCCCTTTCTTCCTACTCTCGGCTGCCAGGTAGGGCCTCGGTACATGCTCACAGGCTCAATGGCAAATACAGGCTCTCAGTTCAAATCTTGGAACCCCATGCTGAGCCTTGCTCTTTCCTTCTCAGAAATGGGGATGCCACCAGGACTAGAGTCAGGGTGTGAAATGATGGGGGGCTCAGTGCAAAGTGTGGTTAAGCATGGAGTAGAGAGATTAAAATGGGAATTGGGAGGGGGGGCTGCTTAGGGACAGAAGGACTTGAAAGGTGAGTACATCGAATCAAGAGGTGGTGGGTTAAATAAGTGAGTGAAGACTTGGGGATAGGGAGGTGCAACATATTTAAAGACACAGGGTAGACAGCCTAGCGTGGTGGGACTTTTCTCTGAACCCTTTGTAACTCATTATTTACTTTGATCCAGGAAACAGAAGCTTGTGGAGTGGGTAGGTGCAGAGTGCAGAAGCAGCCTTGGCTAAGTGAAGTATCTGGTGACCGTGTGTTGTTGACATCAGCTTAGCCATATCAAGGACCTCAATGTTTCAGCTGGGTGGGAGGGGCAAAGTCTTCCCTGGGGGAGGCTCAGAGGGATGGCAAAGCCTTCCTTGGGGTCCAAGTGAGAGAAAGTGCCCAATGCATATGAAAGCATCAATTGCTGCTTTGCTGCTTTGCTGCTTTGCTTCCCAGATGATTACAGCTCGAGACTGCTCACATATAGAGACCTTCTATGGACACTAGCTAAGCCCCAGCTCTGTGCTGTGTGTAGTGAACACTCCTGCTCACTGTGGTAATGTGTCCAGAGTACACCCCCTGCCCCATTTGACCTTAGCTTTTCTCTGTCCGTGTATTTGTCCTTTCTTCATGCCTTGCTGCACATAGTCAGGGTTCCAGACCTAGTCTTCATGGGTCGTGGCATGTGGCAAATGCCCACTTCTTCCTGGGATTGTCCGTAGGTGTTGGCAGCCCAGGCTGGCCCTTGCTTGATGCCTGGGTCAGAAATTCAGCCAAGTTGTCCTTTCTTGGCCTTACTGAATATGGGTGGAAGCAGCGATGGGACCTTGGCGAGACGCCCCTGGAGGCACTGCTCCAACCGTTTCCATGGGAATAGCCAGTCTTTAACCTCTACACTTGCTTCCTTTATGCAGAATTGGAGGGAGTGGTGGAGCTAGATTTGGATATACCACGGAAGAATAAAAGAACTAGACTTCGGCGCCTCACCACCGACGGGCCTCGTGGCTTCCACATTTAGGAAGAAAGCTGAAGCCAGAGAAATTGTGCTACCTGTGGGGCTGCATTGCAAAGCAGGAGACATTGATGCCAACCCTCATACTTAAAAGTCATGTGGCTTCCAGGACAGGGAAAGTAGGAGAAATGGATGGAGAAATAAGCTGCAACTGCTCCTCTGCTTGGATTTCAGGGCCTCTGGGAAATGGCTGTTTGTCTCTGTTTGCTTCCCTAGGGTGGCCACCTGGATGCCCTGGGTGACTCCTTAGGAGGTGTGTGGAGCCAACGCAGCAACAGCCATGAGCTCATCTCCCTGGAGGCTCAGGGAAGTCTGATGTGAAGGGAGAGAGAAAGTGTACAGGGAAGGGGAAAAAAATGGATGCAGGAAGGGACTTTGGGATGGGCGGCAGAGCCAGGAATGGAACAGGAAAGGAAAAGAACAGATGCCAAATGCCACTATGGTTTGTTACTTCTCTATGGTATTCCCCTTAGCTCTTTTTTCTTTCCCCTTTTGTCCTTCCTTCCTTCCTTCCTTCCTTCCTTCCTTCCTTCCTTCCTTCCTTCCTTCCGTCCTAGCTGTCCTGGAATCACTCTGTAGACCAGGCTGGCCTTGAACTCAGAGTTCCTCCTGCCTCTGCCTCCTGAGTGCTGGGGTGAAAGATGTGTACCACCACCACCCGCTGTGGGACAACTTCTTGATGATGAGCCACATCCTGGCTTCTCCCACTTCCAGCTCCAGTCAGCAGGGGGAGGCTGTGCTTCATTAGGCTGCAGAGACATGAGCAGAGCAGGGCTTAGGCAAGAGAAGAGAGAAGCGGCCTACTATAAAGACTGCCCCGGGTGGGAGGTGAAAATGGGGCTCCTACCTAGATCTGTCAAGTTGTAACCTTATTGCTGTCCCAGAATCAAGTTGAAATTCAATTCAAGGTTCCTCAAAAAGACACACGCCATTCCTCACTTGCTATTTCCTGATCTTTGTGCATGTTTCTTTCTCAGTGAGACTCTTGTCCCTTCCCCTCCGGCCTGGGCACCCCCTGCTCACCTCCGTCACCTCTTCCAGGAAGCTTTCTAGGTTCCCCTGTACCCCAACATCTCCATTACACCACCTGCTTCCCTATTTTATGATTGGTGGAGGTGTCTAATACTCCTTTACCTACAGCACAAGATGGGGCAAACAAATGCCTAGAGAAATCAACAACTCTTCGCATGACTGGGCAGCCCGTGAGGGAACATCAAAGTCCAGGGAGATGCGGTTTTGTAGAGTGCTGTTCCAGTAGTTTTTGTTCTGCTCAACTTTACCTTTTCCCTTTGCTTCTAATGAGATGGTTGAAGAGTCAGAGCAACCAGGACCTGAAGAGGCCGGACTCCAGCGTCTTTAGAACAGCTAACCTATTAGAACTGGACAGAGCGCTAGAGGTGATGCAAGGAAGCCCATGCCTTTCCTAGGTAAACTGAGGTGTAGGCATCTGTCTAACGTTACATAGTAAGAGAGGGAGGCCACCTCGGGTCAGGGGCCCTGTCTTCCCTGCTTAACAAGTGTCTTCACCGGGGTGGATTAATGTCCAGACATCTATCTCCCTAATCCTTCCTCCTTGGACCCTACAGCCTTGGAGATCTAGCCTACACTTCTCCCAGCCCCTAGCTGGCCCTAAGGCTTAGAGCGACAGCCGCTGAGCGCCCCCTGGATGGCATGGTCTGGGCAGCTCTCCTTCGTCCTTCTCCTTGACTCACCTCCAGCCCCGGAGGGCTGGACTCAAGCTCCGCGGACGCGGCCCCAGCTGCACCACCGCCTGGGCTTGCTCCAGCGCTGAAAGGCCGCTCTTCTCGGCGTCCCGGGTGGGGCAGGTCGAGCCGTGTGCGCTATGCCTTTAAGTCTCCGGGAGATGGGCGCTGTGAGTCGCAGTCGAGGCTAGCGCGGGACGTCGCCATCAGCCCGGCTCAGGCCAAGAGCGGAGGGACAGCGGGGACCCTCGCCGCCCACTGCGCGCCCATAGCTGGGGCTCAGCGAGCGGCGGGTGGCACCCGCTGTGATGCGGAAAATGTGAGAGGCAGCGCAGGGCAGTGGGGAGGTTGGCGCGGAAAAGGGCGGCAGAGAGGCAGACCGAGAGGCAGCGAGAGAGGCCGGGGACCGGTCGGGTACAAGTGGATGATAAGAGCAGCAACCAAAAGAATTGAGAGCCACGGGCGGGGTGCGTGGGAAGCCGCAGGAGCCGGGCAGCTGGGCCCGGTCTGGGGTTGCGAGCACGACTACGGCGGGGCAGGGCACAGCGGAGGAGCAGGGACACCCGCGGGGTGTCCTCTGGGAGCGGCAGGGAACTTGAGGCGCTGTCGGCCCAGGAGGGGTCGCGTGGCGAGGACATTGGGGCAGCGGGGGCCCTCAATGAGCTCCCGGGGAGGGCGAGGACCCAGAGTGCGGAGCCGGGTGTGCGGCGGCGGGGGTGTGTGCGCGCCCAAGTGCGCGTGTGTGAGCGCACGGGCGGGTGAGAGCGCGCGTTAGGGATTCTGCCGGCATCGCAGCGTGGAGAGCAGGAGGCAGGAGGCAGGAGCTGGGCGCGCAGGGGAGCGCGGGCCTCTGCCGCGCACACGCCGTGCGCGCTCTCCCGTGCACACACACACTCTCACATACACACACGCACACATACACACACACACACACGCACGCACGCACACACGCCCTTCCTGCTTCGCTGGTTGCCGCTGCCACCATCTCGGAGTCGAGACCTGAGGAGCGAGAACCCAAGCTGGGGCAGAGATTGGAGGCGAGCCCAGCCCTGTGATGCCGGCCCTGAGCGGAGCCGCGCGCGGACGGCGCGCTCCGACGGTGAGTGTGGCGGGGTCTGGATGCTGCGGCTGGGCTGGGGCCGCGAGGGGTGCAGGCGGGGAGCTAGGGTGTTAGCCCAGCGGCAGCGCTGCGTTCGAAGCCTCTGATTGGGCTGGAACCTCGGGGGCAGCCGTGGGGGTGGGGTGTTGAGTGCGCGTCCGCGATGGGCGTGCACGCTCAGCACCCCTCGGCGTGACCGCGCTCCCCTACTGCTGCGCAGCTCCTCCAAACCCTCACCTGGCTCAGGAATCACGAAGGCTTGGAGCAACTTTGCCGAGCATCCCGGGTGTGGCAGGCCTGGAGGCGGTGGGGGTGGAGGTGCTTTAATGGTACAACTTTGCCTTTTCTTTCATAAGGAGAAAACATGAGGGAGAGTGGGGTGGAGGCTCTGGTTGGGGCCCCTGGTGGGTCGCGGGTTGCCCCTCTGATACCCCATCATGTCAGCCATGGGTTCTCTGGAACGCCTATCAAACCCAGCAGTGGCCCTGGAGTTGTCCCCATACCAGATTCCTGTGACCCTGCCAGGGTCAGGTGGGACCGCATACTGACAGCTTCACAAGGGGCCAAGAGATGTCTTTGCAACTAGCAGGAAGGTGGGGGAGTGGGAAGCATGCAGATGTGTGATCCCAGGTGTGTCCTCAGGTGACTCCTGCTCAAACTACCTGCTGGTGCAAACGATTGTGCTTGAGTTGTGCTACTTGAGGAACCAGATGCCCAGCTCTCAAGAGACTGGACATAGACTGGAGGGACATACTCAGGTCTGCTAGCCTGGCATCCCCGTGCCGGCTTGGAGCATTGTATGTTAAGCCTGTCTTATTCCATGTATCCCCCTTTTCCGTGAGTCTCTGCTGGTCCTTAACTGGTCTACTTCAGGGAACATCCCAGAGACCCTTGCAAAGTCCTCTTTATCTCCAGCATGAGTTCTCCCTCCTCTAGGAAGCAACTTTTGGTTGTTGATTAATTTTGAGTTCTTCCAGTTCTCTTCTGTGCAGATGGAGCCCATATCCATTTTTTCCCCCTGGCATTTAAAGTACAAGCCTCTGGGCTTGGAAGCTTTGATCTTAGCTTGGATGCTACTTGGAGGGACCAGCCAGTATCTATCTGGATTTCCCAGGCAGTCTCTACTTGTGGCTAGTGTTCAGATGTAACACTTCCTTCAACCTCTATTTTCTCCCTGGAGTCAGTCTCTCAGCCCCCTCAGGAGAAGGCAGGATCCTCAGGGAGGCTTTCTGTTCACAGAAGAAGGTGCTGAAGTAGAAACTGCACTAAGAGAATACCTCTCTCTAGCCCCAGGGCAGTCCCTCGACTCTCTGATGGGATGCTCTGATCCTGGTCCTGGTGAAGCAGGCAGGGCAATTGGACGTTGTTTATGGACCTGAAATCAGGACTCTAAGAGGCCTGTGGCTGGAGTCACCCCAGTATAGCTCTCTGCTGTCTGTTACCAATATCGTTCCCGGATGAGATAGCTACTCAGTCTGATGCAGTTCAGCCAAGGCACTATATCTCCCTGACCTGATCTATGGGACCTCCTGTTCCAGTCTGGTTAGACTTGTGCTGTCTAGATTTGGTGCCAGAGCCTGTCTGTGCTCCGTGATGGTCTGTAGACTGCCCAGCCCAGCTCTGGCATATCAGTATGATCCTAGGATCAGCGTTATGGTGAGCCTTGGCATTGTCCATCTGTGTGAGCCCCCTGGACCAAAGAGTTCATCCTTTAGCAAGTAATCTTGTCATTGAGAGCTAAAAACATTGTTAAGGGAAAGAGAAGACATCTTGATGGCTCCTGGGCCAATCCCTCTCCTAAGGGACCGAACTCAAACACAGGAGGTCAAAGCTGTCAGCCTGCAAGTGACTCCTTGGGCCCATTCAGGCCTTTGGAGGTGCAGACTGTGGCTCAGAGATGACCAGTCTCACCTTGGGTGCAGTGGTTGTGCCTGCAGGATGGATGCTTTCATGGCTTCTTCAGCCTGTGTGGGCTTTCCCCCTCCCAGGCAGCCTCTGTGCCTTTCCTTTCTCCTGGCTTGGCTCTGGCTGATTCTTAAACTCCTGCTGACTTGATGATGTTGGGGTCTTCTGTTCTCTTTCAACCATGCTCCCTCTCCCTCCATGTCTCCCTAGGCTGGACTTGCATTTCGTTCTGAGGTGCTGGCACCCCAACGGAGGGGCCTGCAAGTTATGAAAGGGCTCTATCATTGAGCCCTGGAGTTTTGTTTCTTAGGTGTGGGCCACTGTTCTAGGTGGCTGGAGACTGGCCTACTGTCTGGCATGGCCCAACTTTTGTCATCCAGGCCTGTTTGAACTCCTGCCAGGTTCTTCTGTTCCAGAGGTGGCTCTGCTCCGTGCCTCCAGATGGTTCTAGCTAGAGGAGGTCTATGTCTTCCTGAGCTGGGGAAATGGCAGGTCACCTTTTTGGCCATTTGTGCTGCTGGGATAAGGCTCCTCCTGAGTCCCACTGACTGCCCTCTTAGGAAGAGAGCCACTCCCACTCCAACCTCAGGACTGTGGCCCCTGGATTTTCTCCCTAGCCAAGGCCTGAGCCTCCCCTACCCACCCCACTCCCATTTTGTCCGGGCTTTAAATTATCACATTCAACTTTAGCTACCTAAGGCGGTTGTGATTAGACTGGATCTTGGGGTGAATTGATGGCACAAATGACCTTTGACTCCTTAGATCTCCTTTAGGGATAGAGGGTCACCCTGGCTGGTGTAGTCTTTTTCATGATTTCCCAGGGCTAAATAACTGCCCCCTCCAATCGCACCTTGAACCTTGCTCCCCACTACCTGGAATCCTGCACTTAGGGCTCATTATACATCTGGTTTGGAACCTGGGGTGCCTGCTGTGGATACTGATGACAGTGCTAGTCCTCCTTGGATGAGCTGTGAAGGGAGACCAGGCTTGGACCCACAGCCCTGGGTCTGAGCAGAACGGGCCAAGTGAGTATACAACATAGGATGCGAAGGGACAGTTCAGAGGGCACTGAGGACCAGGGGAGGGCGGGGGATTTGGGCCTGCTGGAATGTTTCTGGCACATGGTGGATGCTCAATAAATCTTTGTTGAATCAATGAATGACTGCAGAATATGGATGCAGGTGAGGGCTTTCCAGGAGACAGCCCAGCAGTAGCAAAAGCAAGGGGGTGGGAAGCGCCCGGTGTGGGTAGAGTGTTTGCTGTGGAGTAGCTCACTCAGGAGAATGACAGGCACTAAGCAAGACCACATGAAGACTCTGAGTGTCCAGAGAAGGAGCGTGTGCTGATGCCAGATACAGGGGTCAGGGATGAAGTTCTCAAGGGACAAAAATTAGATTTGTGATTTAAACCACACCTGCTGCTGATGGCGAGGAGCTTTGGCCTGAGAGGCAGTGAGGCCATGGGGGAAGTCCAGCCTTGTGGCAGGGACAATGGCAGGGCAGAAACTTGTGTCTCTTCCTGGGAAGGGCAGGTGATCAAAGACAGATTTTTTTTTTTTTTTTTTTTTTTTTGGTTTGTTTCTGAGTGGGGACATGAGTGGATCACAATCGTTAGCCTAGGGCTCAGGTTAGCTCCACTTATGTGACATGCAGATATGGTAAGGGCCCTGAGTCACAGATGCCTACGAGCAACCTACTGAGCGTTTGGGCCCTAGTGTCTCTTTGTGAAATGGGCAAGATTGTCTCCTTGGATAACTGGATGAGTTTGGGTGATTTATAACTTCAGAAGGGGAATGCAAAGGGAACGGGCAGAGGTCAGCAGATGGAGAGATTGAGCCCCAGAGAGGCTGTGACTGGCATGAAGTTGGGGGCACAGCTTTCCAGCCTAGAGTTTCCCTGGCTATTCCTGTGGCCTGCTGGGCAGAGGTGGGTGGAGTGGTGAGGCCTCAGGGGCTCTGCAGAGGACATCCTCAGGCAGTTGCTTCGGCAGTCCAGCTGTCAGGGAGCATATGGGGCCATATGGCCACATCAGGGGAGGAGCTGTCCGCCGAAGAAGAGATTGTGGCTGTCACCACGGCCTTCTGGGCCTATGTGGGCACTGCCAGCCACCAGAGCCAGAGCAGGCAGAGGCCAGAATGGAACCTTGATGCCCAGGTTGGTTTGGACACGGAGGTTGGGTCTTGGCAGGTGGCCCCGTTGTAACACCCGTCTGCTAGGGCAGCTGGACAGGCAGCTTTGTGTCTGGGATTTGTCCAGCTGTGACAGCCACCTCACTGTCCACCCATCTCTGATGGCCCTGTGGCCCCTGAGCCTTGGGGAGCCAGTTTCAGGCTTCAGTGGAGTCTGTATGTGTGTGTAAACTTCGTCACACTGAGAACTCATTCTGTCTCTGGAATTTTGGGTGCGGACAGGCTTCTTCTCCTTCTCCTTCTCCTTCTTTTTCTTTTTCTTCTTCTTCTTCTCTTCCTCCTCCTCCTCCTCCTCCTTCTTCTTCTGTTTTTCAAGACAGGGTTTCTCTGTGTAGACTTGGCTGTCCTCTATTCACTTTGTAGACTAGGCTGTCCTTGAACTCCCAGGGATCCACCTAGATCTGCCTCCCTGAGTGCTGGGATTACAGGCATGCACCCCCACATCTGGCTATGGATAGGCTTCTTAAATCAAACAGGTGTGATCAAAATTAGCCGGGCAGTGGCACATCTTTAATTTCAGCACCCGGAAGACAGAGGCAGGCGGATCTCTGAGTTTGAGGCCAGCCTGGTCTACAGTGTGAGTTCCTGGACAGCCAAGAAACCCTATCTTGAAAACCCCCTCCAGCCTCACCAAAAAAAGGCCTGTGGATGCCAGGTGGAGCTGGGTTTTAATTTTTATTCAGCTGCTGCCGTGCCTGGTGAACTTGGATAAATCACATTTTTTTTTTTTGTTCCCTGAACTTCATTTTCTTTACCTGTATCATGGTGAGATTAATATTAGCTTAGGAGAAATGTCATCAACACATTTTGAGAACAGTGTTTTCTGTTCAGGCAATGGTAGCTCATTTTCTGCCTTCTGCAAGCATGAGAGGGAGGATGCTGAGTCCTGTTGGTTTCACTGTCCTGACTGAAACAAAGAGGAGCCTTAGGATTATCTCCTAGAGCAAAATTTGCTTTGTAATTTTTATGTATTTATAAGTTTTTGGGGATGGTAGTAGGGCTTCCTGTGACTCAGGCTGGCCTTAAACTCATTATCAGCAGGGGCTGACTTTGAACTCCTAATCCGTCTGCCTCCATCTACAAAGTGCTGGGATCACAAGCATGTGCCATCACATCTGGATCTATCTATCTACCTATCTATCTATCTATCTATCTATCTATCTATCTATCTATCTATCTATCTCTCTCTCTATCTCTCTATCTATAATCTATATATCATGTGTGTACATGTATATATACATATATCATAAAATATTTACTGATTATTTTAATTTTAGGTGTCTGAGTTTTGCCTGGCTGTATGTAAGTGCCCCATAAGCATACAGTCCCAAAACAGGTCAGCAGAGGGTGTTGGATCCTCTGGAACTGGAGTTAGAGAGATGGTTGTGAGCCACCAAGTGGGATGCTTGAAACTGAACCTGGGTCGTCTGCGAGAGCTACAGAACCATCTCTCTCGACTCTTTCCTGGATTTTGATCTTCATGGCTCATCCTGATGGCTGTTCTATCCTGTGGGCAGAGCAATGCTTCAGTCCGCAGAGGGGAAAACAGAGGTGCCAGGGAAATGATGGTTGGGTTGAAACACATTTCTGGTCTCCTAGTGCAGTGTTCTTGCCCCAGGATCAGATTCCTCAGAGACTGAGGGTGGCTTTGTCTTCGGTCTGCTCCAAGCTTGGGGACTGGGGAAACTCCTGCTCAGCCCTGTTTCCATTAAAGCAGGAGCAAATGGTCCTAGTGAGCAGCCTCAGTCGAGCTGGGGTGTTCGAGAGCGTTGTGAGTGTCTCTGTACCCTCTCCAAGTGGGCAATGGGCTGAGTGTAGGTAGCTTCCTGGTGGTGATGGGAAACTAGGGGGATCTGGGAGTGGCTTCCATACAGCTTAGGGATATACCAAAGTGAGTGGGGCTCAGCCTTTGCAGGGGCTGGGGGGTGAAGGCCCTGGACTCTATGACTGCTGTGTGACTCTAGAGAGGCCACAATTCCCCCAAGTCCCGTTGCTTTGTACATTGGAAAGTGTGATCTCTTAGCCTATGTCCCAAGGCTGTTCTTGAGGCTCTAGTACAAATGTATATTTGTAAGTTGGTGCAGCATAAAGACATGATATTCCGTGACAGTGAGGCCCGGAGTCTGGACCCTACGACTTAATGATCCTGCAAGCATCTGGTAATTCACTTGTTGGGTGCTTGCTTTGAGCCCAGCTGTGCTGGGTGCTGTGGGAACAGAGATGACTAAGACCAATCGCTTGAAGCATGTGGCCAGAGGTGACTGTGGATAGTCCCTCTCAGCTCAATGTGTTGGGTAGGCTGTCACTCAGCACCCTATAAGATTCCCTGTTCCCTCCAGGCTGGTGTCCCAACTCCCCAGCACCAGGCATAATCTGACTCTGTGCTTCTGTGGTTTATCTATCTTGGGTAGCTGTCACGCTCAGGGGACAGATAAACTAATTGAGGGATGTGGTTCATTCCTCAAGGCCTCCATGGCCTTTGCCACTTCCTCCCTTGGTGGCCCCAGGGCCCAGGATGTGGGCAGTGCCCAGGATATTGTTTGAGAAACTTAAAGTTATGGGCAGCTTTCCTGCTGCATTGCTTACCACAGACATAGCCCTCTCGGTCCCGGGAGGCTCCATCAGACTGGTGTGGGGGTGCCCAGTAACTGGCCACACATAACTCTTGCCGATGAATTGCATGGCATTCAGCAATTAGCGATTGATTATCTGGGGTACTGATAACTCTTCCCGATCGACCAGTGGGGCAGGCCTGGCCAGCGCTGGGCCTGGGTCAGCTGGGCCAGGCTGGAGGATTTCCATCCTGCAATTTGTCCCTGACAAGGAGGCTGGACAGAGAGACGCAGGAGAACAGTGGTTCCGGACCTCCCTCCAGTCTGTGAGCCAGCGTTGAGATGGTGGAAGAGGGTTTTTATCTTTGGGGCACACAGGGAATTTTTTGCTCACCTCTATTCTCCTCTGTCTTTTAATCATCTTTATTCTGTTTCCGGTCTATTCTATCCCTGAGTCTCCTCTCTCTCACCTGTTAAATGGGATGTCAGTCACTCCACAGGGGTGGTGCTTTGCCTTTGAACAATTGACCTCATTTCTACTTGACTTGCCTTGAGTAGGAACGTCTTGAAGTACAGCGACAATGGACCCAGAACCACAATTTACTGCAGAGTGGACAGGAGGCTGGAGGAGAGAGGACCACGGCCATAGGCATTAGTTACCTCAATGAAGTGCTGGGTCTGGCTTCTCAACATGGAGCTGGGCTCCAGGGCAAATGTGTGAGAAAGCAATTTCTAGGGAACCGGCGTGAGGAGGTGGCAAGGGGGGGGGCAGGGGGATGTCTAACCTACATACGAGACCCAGTTGCCTTTCAGGTATGCCAGGGAGCTCAGGGCATTGTTTGTGGGCTTGGTCATGTGATCAGTGCCTTTTAACTTTCTGTTAAGAACATTTTCAGACACCTAGAAAAGCAGAGAGAACAGTAGAGGGAACTCCCAGACACTCGCCTGGATTTAACAATCTTTCCTTTTTTTTTTTTTCTTCTAAATTATTTTGAAGTATATCATAGACATCGTGACATTTCATCCCTAAGCACTTCAACATTTGTCTCTTAAAACAAGAGACAGCGTTTCTGTCTAATCTCAAAGGGTCATGTATATTCTCTACATTTTTTATCCTTGAGGAATGAGGATGCTGAAAAAACGAGGAAACCAAGGTCCCAGAAGTCAGCTGTCCTTTCCAGGGTCACATAGCAGAGAACAGAAAGGGGACCTGGGTGTCATCTCAGGCCTGATGCACCCAGCAAGGGCAACAGAGGCTGAGGGTCCCTGGAGTCCAGCAGGGCACTGGAATAGGACCCACCTCTGGGTGAGTCTTTGGGCACAGATTGGAGGTTCCATGGGAGACAGAAAGTGACCTCTTTTAGATTAATTGTTTCCCTTCCCTTTGTTTGCAGTGGGATTAATAAGGAACTGCGGTGTCAGGAAAAAACCAATCTAAAACAACTTCTTGTTTATTGTTTAATTTAGGAGACTGCTATCAGGCCTTGGCTATGCTGGTTCTAGGGAGCTTCTGTTGGCACCACAGGCGGATCTGTCCCCACTAGCCTCCTTGAGGGGGCAATGGAAAAGACGGAGATGGGGGGCTTAGGACTCCAGTCTGGACAGCCAGTGGGTAGGCAGGGTGTGTGTGTGTGTGTGTGTGTGTGTGTGTGTGTGTGTGTGTGTGTGTGTGTGAGAGAGAGAGAGAGAGAGAGAGAGAGAGAGAGAGAGAGAGAGAGAGAGAGAGAGAGAGAGAGAGAGAGAGAATCTGTATGACAGTGCAGTCACTTACCCACTTACCCACTTACCAGCAGCAGGGGGATGGATGAGCAAAGAGGCCTCAGTAGGATGCCCTGATACTGACATCACATTTCCTTCCCTGACCCCATCATAATGCGAGCTCTGTCTGATTGGTATCAGGGTTATTTGGTGGCATTGGGGGGTAGGGGTGGGAAAGCCCCTGAGAGAGAGGTGACCAGAGGGAGAGCAAAGGACAGAGATAGCAAAACGCTTTTGATCCCTGGCCTGTGTCCCTGCAAGCTGACAGACTTCATCAAGCCTGTGCAACCTCTGCAGTCAGGGAAGGAGAGGATGGAAACTGACTCGGAACAGTGGCCCAGTGAGGGCTGAGGCAGTGCCTGTCAGCAGTTATACTGGATGGAGAACAGAGGGGGATAGGTCTCTTCTGCTCCGAGTGAGATGGGAGGCCTAGGCTGTGACTGTCTGCTGCCTGGTCCTTCAAGCCCTGCTCAACGGAAGTGAGGTGAGAAGGATTTTAAGAGTTTGAGTCCTTGTTCACTACCTCAGCTTTTCTCGTCGTCCCAGTGTGTAGGGGTTGACAGTGCCTATGGTCTGCGTGTATCCCTGCACTGTCTACACTTTCTCTGCAGGAGCCCAGGTGGGCCCTGAGAGGATGCTGCTCTCTCAAACTGTGGCTCAGAGAGGCCACCTGCCTACCTGGTCAGTGTGAAGTTGGCATTTGAGCCTAGAGCTGGCTGTTGGATCGTGAGGCCCTGGCCTCTGTTCTCTGCTTTATCCTCGATTGCAGCTCTCTTGGTGTTGGCTCCTGACTGGATCCCATGGGCTTCAGTGAGGGAAGGTATTAGGAGTTAAGCTGCAGGCTACACAGAATATCTGTTCTCTTCCCTTTCTTGTGCAGGAGGCTTCCCAGGGCTCAGAAAGAGGGTCTCCATGGGATGTCTTTCTTAGGCCTTGGTATCACTGGCCCCACACTCTCTCTCTAGTCTTCCATGTGCACAAAGCCTTCCAGAGCTTTCTACACCTTTTGCTCACAGCTGTCACAGATCTTTCTGGTGAGCATTTGTTGGGTGACTCTCCATGGTGGCATGGGAGCCTGTGGACTCATATAGTTCATCCAGGAGACTCGTGCCTGAAGCTCAAGCATGGGTGAAGGCAGAGTGAGTACTGAGCACCTGTTTGTCACAGTGCTGGGTACTTTGTATTACCTTACCCAATCCTAGCAGGCCCATGGGCTGTGTTTTGCTACTGTCCCTATTAATAGGTGTGGAACGTTGACTCAGAGAGATCAAGGGCCTTGGAGAACACACAGGGAGATGAGTGGAAAAGTAATTGCTCCTCAAGGAGGATGTGTCTGTCCTGGGCAAGAGCTCAGCGTGGAGCTGGGCTGAGGCGAGGTCACGGGAAAGGACAGCTGTCCTAGGTTTGGTAAGAGGACTTCAATGGTCCTGAGAGGTTCAGTGTGTGGGGGGGGGGGTGGGGCAGAGGCGGGTGGTCAAATGCAGAGGTCCAGTGAGGTCTGGACACATATGTAAGCCATCCCAAGACCTTGAGAGTCATGTCTGAGGGTCAAGCATGGATGAAGGCAGAGTTTACTGAGAACCTGCTCGCCACTGTTGAGCAGTACCTGGAATTGTTGTCCCCAGACTTGTAGTGGTGGCTTTCCTCAGGATTGGAAAGTCTGAGGTTTCCAGAGATGGTTCCTGCGGCTGTGGGGGATGGTAGGGAGAAGGGTGGGTGCTTCTAGGCGTTCTCTCCCTTGGGTGCAGGTAGAAGGGCGGTCCTCTCTTCACCACATCTGATCCTTTGCCTCTGTCAATGTAGGGTGGGAGAGGTAAGTGGGGGGGGGGGGAAGGGGGTTGTCCCTGGCCCCTTCAAGACCTTCCCTCTGAGGCTGTAAATATTTTATCTTCACTTTGGTGCCTTTAGCACCCCCCTCCTCCCACCCCTTACTTGACGCAAATGGAATGCTGGAACCATTCCTTGCCGGGCGCTCGCTTTGTCGCTCCTGCTCGTGCCCAGAGTCCCCTCCAAAAATTCTAATTGCTTTTAAGCTGCGATGGTTGGCAGAAAGCAATTTTCTTTACATTATGGGGGAAGGGTGGAAGATCCGCCATATTTTCTTCCCTTTTTTGACTCCAATGTTTCATTTTGAGGTGCCCTTCACTGCTGCCATAGTCATGAGAGAGAAAGAGTGGAAGAGAAGTGAGTTGGAAGCAAACACAGGAGCATTTTACCTCTCTGGGCTTTCGTTTCCCTGTCACAAGATGGTCGCGTGTCCTTTAGCCTCTGGTGGGCATTTGCTCATCAGGTATACTGAAGACAACTGGAGGGCAAGGGCACCTTGGTCATCAGCCACAGCATCTCCAGCGGGATGTGACATGTAGCGCGTGCCCAGTGACATTTAACTGCCTGGAGGAACAGCCCTACTATGAGTCAGGGACTTTGCCTTGCAATGGGAGTGTACAGGAAGAGCTGGGCAAAGCCTCTGTGCGTGACAGCCCATTGGTTCTGGCGGAAGCACCACACAAACATAATTTTCCTGTTGCCGAGTTCCAGTTCAGGGCATGATGTGTCAGAGGAATCAGAGAGAGAGAGAGAGAGAGAGAGAGAGAGGGAGGGAGCTACATAGATGAGAAACACTTGGGTTGCATCTTGGAGATCTGATTTGCATCTAGAGGTCTGATAGGTGAGTTAGTTGGAACTTTTATGTCGGGCCAAGGTGACATTGCAAAGGGAAGGGTGACCTTTGATGATTTAGGTGTGGCTGGTGTCGAGGTCTCCCGGGTGGTTTGTGCAGGAGCCTGTGGGGAAGCGGAGAGCCATCCAGGGTTCTGAATGGGAGATAGGTGCTCACAGGATCTCTTTGGGGTTGCAGTGGGGCCGCTGGGGTGGGGATACTAGCTGGGGTCCACTGAGCAAAATGTGGGGGAGAGTGTAGCTCATGGCAATGTGTTTAAGAGAAAGGACCCATATTTTGCTGCTCACCTGCTGTCTATGTTGTGGTGAGAGGGGGCTTAAGGACCCTGGCATGGGGGTCTCCTGGTTTGGTGGGGCATTGAGGTCATACGACTTTAATTTTCTAGACAGATTTGCTTCCCTGTGTTCTTCAGGGCACAGCCCTTTACCTCTGACTGTAAGCTGACCTGGAACAATTCCTTGAGGTAGCAGAGATGGAAGAACAGGGACCTGGGTCTTTGATAGATATAGGCCCTGCTGGGCTTCAACTCCGGGTTTCAGGGCCCCCAGCCCGCTGCCAACACTACCTCTGCCGAACCTCTCTCCTCCAGTCTCCAGCCATCTCCTTTTCCCACTTCTCCAGACAACAGTCCCTCCCTGTTTGCTAAGTATGTGGGGCTTTTCAAAAAGCATTAATGATAGAGAGTAAATTGGAATCAGAGAGGAATCATCGCCGGGCACTCTCGGAGGGCTGCCTTTGCCCTTGCGTCTCGCAGCCATATTGAAGCGGGCGGCCAGACTGGAATATGAATGAGCCGGGCCTGGCGTTGGCCAAGATGGCAATCACCAGTGGCAAAGTTGTTTGCAACGAGGTCTGGGCAGCCACTGGCCATTGCTAGCCAGGACTGGTTTCTAGGAACTGAGTTGTGTACAGTCCATGGCTACAGAGGACAGGTGACAGAAGCCTGGAGCTCAGCTCTGCCCCCAAATCCTTGTGCATGTGTCACGGATCTGCAGGGTCAGGAACACATGGAGCCACAGTGGCTCCTGAGAACCTGGTGTTCTTGACCATCCTACCCCATCTCCCTGTTCACTGTTCCTCTCACACTGGGCTTTTCATTTTTAAGCGGCTTGTGGCCTTTGGAACTTAAAGGGCAGGTGGCATGTTAACAGGGAGCGGTGGAGACTGTGCCTCAGACACCTGCAGCTTGGAGCCCTGCTGTGACTTTTCCACATGGCTACACTGTCCTTGCCAGGTGGATAGCGTTCATCTTCAGAGTTTGGGCCTGGCACCCAGCAGGCTCCCTAAAACATCACTCATGGCAATCCTCCTGCTTCGATATGGGGAAACTGAGGCCTAGAAATGAAGGACAGACAGGTCCCCTGCCCTGCTCTGAGCAGACTGTAGCACTAGGCCCTTATCAATCTTCACAACAGACTAGAGGGTAGTTTTTGTGGCCCAGTTTTATAGGGGTAGAAACCAAGGCCCCTGGCGGCTGGAACTGGGGCTTCTGCAGATCTGTTTGAGTCAGTTCAGTGGAGCTTAGGCCAGCTGCCTGCTGCTTGGGGGATGAGGAGGTGCTGAGACGTGCACGGAGATGCTGAGAAACAGGGTATGATTGTATCAGAAGTGGGTCTAGCCAGGACACAGGGCCCCTGGCCCAGCTCTGTCACCTGCTCACAGTGTGACCAAGGCCAAGCTGAGGAAAACCCCTGGAGGAAGGAGTCAGAGGGAAGCAAGGAAGGGGCAACTGGGCCCATGTGGCCATGACCTGGTTGCTCAGCATTCCTGCCTGGTCCCAGGCTCCCATTGCCCTCCACCCCCAACTCATAATGACGTCTCTTATTCCCTTTGTCCTTTTAATATGGCAGGTGGTGGCTGTAGTCCTCAGGATGGACCTAGGGCTCAGCAAGGCCACTTAACACTCCAGAGAAGACAGTCTCTTACCCCAGTCAGGACAACAGGAAGCTGAGAAATGAGAGATGCAGCCACTGCCATGTGGACAGTACGGATAAGGCCTACAATCTGGTCTGGGGCAGCCACACCCATGCCCACTCTCAGGACTCCCGAGGACCACCATAGGTGGCCAGGGACTTCAGTGGAGAAACCAAGTCCCAGAGAGCTCAAGGGAGATTTGAGGTTGCCAGTCCCTCCTGGCCTCTGCCCTATCCAGCTAATGCCGTCTCTCTTCCTTGAATGAAGGCTCACTGCACACCAAAACTGCTTCCTCCCATCTTGGACGGCTCTTTTCCCACATCGGTGCTGCGTGCTCTCTCCATGACTCCCATGTCATCTTGTTTGTACCTGGTACCTGACATGTACGGGGACATTGTGTGCTTTGCCTTCACTTTAGTGGGGGGGGGGGCTGCTTAGCGGTTCTCAATCACTTTGGGCTAGGGACACCCTATATCTAAAGGTCCCGAGTCAGTAGGTATGCAGAAGGCCCCATCCCAGCATGTATTCATATCCAGCTCTGTGTTGTTTCGGTGTTCACAGGTCCCTGGGGGTTCCCTAGTGAGGAGCTCACTTCAGTTATTGTCCGGGTGCCATGGTTAAGCCATGGTTAATGCCTGCTGCCCATTGTGGTGACACAGGACAGGAAGCTAAGCCATTATGCTCTACCCTGCCACCTTATGAAGGCCTGTGGGGTGCCTAGGTCAGAACCAGTGCTCTGGCAACCCATTTATTTATCTCATGATCACTTATTCCTGGTGTCTCCTCTGTATCAGGCCTGGGCTGGGCTCTAGGATTCAGAGAACAAGACCTACCCCCACCCTGGGGAAGTCAGAACTGTCCTGAGCCAGGGGTGAGGAGAGTGAGAGCAGGACTTGGCAAAGGCAGAGGTACCAGGATGTGGTCCCCTGAGTCCATAGGAGAAGCTTCTTGAAGGGTACTGGAAACTGGCCAGGGAGGGAGGGTATCCCTAGCAGAGGGCATAGCAGGTGCAGGTCTGAGAAGCCTGACTCTGCCAGGGAGGACGGGAGGCCCCACACTGACTGAGGTAGAGCTGGGAGGCACTAGGACCTAGCTTGGGGTGGAGGGCCGTAGGGGATGGGTCATAAGAGGCCTCCAGAGTCCAGTAAGGAATGTAGGGAGATGTCAGTGACAGCCATCTTCCCAAGAGAGAGCGAAGCAGGCCCTTCAGGGGGTCCTCCCTCTGTGAATCTTCATTGTGGAATGCAGCCCCTGGCCCCTGCAGATGAGACGGAAGACCCTAGGATGGAGCCGAAGAGATGGCTCAGTACTCAGGAGCCTGCACTGTGCCTACAGACTATTCTATCCCAGTTCCCAGCTCCCATGTTGGGCAGCGCACAACTACTGGAAATCTAGCTCAAGGGATCTGGTGCCCTCTTCTGGTCTCCACTGGCACTTGTACTCATTTGCACACACACACACACACATACAGCACACTCATACACAGAGAGAGAGAGAGCACACACACAGCACACTCATACACACACACACACAGAGAGAGAGAAAGAGAGAGAGAGCACACAGAGAGAGAGAGAGAGCACACACACACAGCACACTCATACACACACACACACACACACACACACAGAGACAGACAGACAGACAGACAGACAGAGACAAAGAGCCAGAACATATTTAAAATTCTTGTGAAGTGGGTGAGTGGGTTGGACTAAGGTAGCAAGTGTCATTCACCACCCTTCATGGCAACTTTGCTGGCCCTTGCTGTCCTTGCTTCATATAACTTGACTTGTTTCTTTGAAGGTGTGTTGGGAGTCAGTGGGATCTTAGCTGTGTAAATAAGTATTTAAGGGAGAGGAGCCTTCTAGAATTGCAGAGGCCTCTGTCTTCTAGGCAGTTTTCTCTGTTTTTGCTGATTGGTTTGCAGTGGGAGAGATGTAATTGACTGGTCTGGGCTCTTGGGGAGATCTGTAGTGTGAGTGTTGGGGTTCACCACTCGCTCCGGGCCTCTGCAGAGCTGCTGGTATTCAAATATCCTAACACACATGTTCACATGCCCAGTCTCCCTGTAGAAATGCCCTCATACACACAGGGTGGGTGGGGAAAGAAACAAGTGCACACAGAGTCTCCTCACCGGTGGCAACTCCCAGACACACACACACACACACACACACACACACACAAAGCCTCTTGGGTTTTTCTTTTTTCCCTCTTGAGACACACACACCCTCCTTGCTGTCACCCAGGGAGTAACAACAGACCTACACTCCCACTGACTACACAGACAGGCATGCTACTGGGAGTGCACACACCCTCCAGATTCAGCCCACATGTACACCTGTCACATGTGTACACAGCCCCTGCCCGCACACCCGGCTATGCAACCTCCTCTGCAGTGTAGAGAAAACCCACACCCATCCCCCTCCACCCCCTGGCTTACTGCAAAGGTGCCCTCTGTGCTCCCTTTTCTTGTGATGCTCAGGCCAGAGTTCCCCAGGGAGGTGACTTTTCTTTTTCAACTAGAGAATTCCCATGGCCCCCTAGACAGCATTCATAGGCTAGAGTACTGGGCTTGGGTCCCAGCCAGCCTGTGCACTTGGGGTGACCTTCTGCCCTTGTCATCTTGGCCCCACATTCTTCAGCCAAGGTCTCAAATTGGTCCAGTAGGGGCCTGGGGGTCGGCGCCTGGGGCCCAGTGGGAGCGCAGAGTCCTGCCTTTCAAGCCAGAGAAGTGCTGCTTAGACTTGCATTTTATATTAGGGTCTGGGCAAGATTTAAAAAAAATCCATTAGCTCTCTATTGATTTTTGTTTTTCTGATTACAAAAGAAAACCCAACACTACATTTGTGGAATGCGGAAGCCACAGAAGCCCCATGCCCCACCTTGCTCCACCCCTCAAAGGTGATCACCTCAAGGCCTGGCATACCGGCTCTCCATCCGTGAATAGGCTGTTATCTGTAAACATAGTTACTTTGAAGTAATGTCTTTGTTCCGCTGTTGTCATGCCGCTGTGCCTCATGCTGTTGAATGGCTGCAGAATGTTCCGTCGTGTGGATGTGCTATGTTTTACTTGAATATTTCCTTATTGATAAACACTTAGGCCATTTCCAATTTCTTCCTTACTCTTACTGGCAACGCTGCTATGAGCATCCTTGAGCATTTTTATGTGTGCCCTTGCACTGTTTTCCCCCCCTGTAGAAAAAGGCTTCTGGAAATGGGATTACTAGGTTGTAGGGTGTGTGGGTTTAAAATGTTAATCAATATTGCCAAATTACCCTTGCAGTGGCTGAGCCAACTCCTCTCCTTTCAATGGTCTATGAGTGTTCATTTCCCATCATCCTTGCCAGCACTGCTTGTTATAAATCATTTTAATTTTTCCCAATCTGATGGGCAAAAAATGGTATTGTGTCGTTTTCATTTGCATTTGCCTTGTTGCTAGTGAGACAGAACATCTTTTCATACGTTTATTGGCCAATTTACTTCTTACTCTGAGGATTTCTAATTCACTCCCAATTTTTCTCTTTTGTCTTTTTTCTTATTGATTTGTAGGGGCTCTTTGCATATTAGTGATATTTTCTTGCAGTGCCTCACTTGCATTTTAACATTGTTTATGGTGTCTTCTGCTGTACAGATGTTTTACGTGTTTATGTTGTTGGATTTGTCAAATTTCCACTTTACAGCGTCTGGATTTAATGTTTGGCATAGGAAGGCTTCCCCCCCAACTGCACAGAGTTTCATTTCAAATATGAGTTTTATTGCTGAGAGTCTTCTCAAAGCTGTGTTTGCAGGCTCCTTCCCAGCTGTCTGCTCCTCTCGGCAGCTGCAGAGCCATCTCTGGTGGGAGTGGCGGGCAGTGGCCCCATCTGTCTGCCCTTCAGTTATGTCCCTCCCTATGTCCATGCGGGTCTGAGATAACTGCACCGCTGTCTTTGGACCTTCGTCTCTTGGGTGCTTTGCCCCATCCCTCTTCTGTCTCTCCCAGAATCTGCCCCAGCTATTTTCTTGTTAGGCAGAAGTAACAAGGAACGCCTTGGTGGGGTGGGGACAGGATGACAGCTGTCAGAGAATGT
Source organism: Acomys russatus (assembly GCF_903995435.1). Classification (NCBI taxonomy): domain Eukaryota; kingdom Metazoa; phylum Chordata; class Mammalia; order Rodentia; family Muridae; genus Acomys; species Acomys russatus. The sequence goes on along the minus strand of NC_067150.1, from coordinate 47,984,716 downwards.
GCTCCCCTCACCTTCTACCTGCCAGTCTAGCCTCAAGTCATGTGGACTGACTAACAGACTTTGTGCCTGTTCTCTGAAAAAGAAGAAAAAAAAAAAGTTCTTCTTTCTGGAGGGCAGGCTCTGAGCCAGCCCTAGTCCCACCTCCACCAGGAAGCCTCTCAGGCCCGCCTAGCTCTTTCCCATAGACTTGGACCCAGCCCCACCCTTCTCTCCCTGTTGCGCTCTTCTGTTCCTGCCGGCTCAGTGCAGGGCTCCTTGTAATGTAGCTGCTCCTACTCAGGTCTTGGTCTCCACCTGTATAACACAGGCCCAGGGAGGCTGCACCTGCTGCAGGGAGACAGATCCCACACAGGATGCCCCGGAACTGGCCTTCCAAGCTAGGAATCACGTGGAGAACACTTTGTTATACACAAGGAGCTCGAAGCGTGTGCCCTACTCCTGCCACTCGTGCCAAGTTGCTGTCCCCACAAGGTCTGTTCCATCCCTCACACGTGTATTCGCCTTGGGCACCTTGTGCTTGCCAGGTGTTGGGTTGTGCCTGAGGTCTGAGGAGAAGAAAGTGTCTGACGGACTGTCTACTGGTGGAACTCAAGCCCCCACCTCTGTGTCAGCAGCATGCAAATTCTCCCTACCCCCACCTCTGGTGGGGCAGACACGGTACTCAAGGAATAAAAGAGGTAAGTGTGCAGGGCCTAGCTTACCATGACTATAACAAAATACCCGAAGCAGCCATCTTATAGAGGAGTGGTTCTCAAACTACCTAATACTGTGGCCCTTTAATACAGTTCAAGTTGTAGTGAACCCCCCAACCATAAAACTATTTCGTTTGTACTTCATAACCGTAATTTTGGTAGTTGTGAACCCTAATGTAAATGTCTGATATTCAAGACCCCTGGGAAAGAGTTGTTTGACTTCAAAGGGGTCGCAACCCACAGGTTGAGAGCTTCTCTTTAAATAGAGTAAAGGTTTATTTTCACTCATAGTTTTAAAGGTCCTGGTCCATGATTGGTTGGCTCCATTACAATGAGGTAGCACCTCATTGTAGAAGAACTGTGGAGCAAAGCCCTTACTGCAGAAGAGAGTGGGGCCTCAATCTCCAAAAAAACCACACTCTATTGACCTAAGGCTCTTCCACTAGTTCAGCCCCCTCCTAGTAGTGCCTCCCTGGAGACTGTGTCTTTAAAGCACAGACCTGTGGGAGACATGCAATCTCCATACTATAGCAAGATGCTGGTGGAAACACTCCCCACAGCCTTCTGGAAACGAGGCCTCCGTGGGCTGTAGAGGAGCAAGTGCTTGGGAGGTGAGCGGGCGGGAGGGGGTGGGGTGGGGGAGGGATTGCCAGGTCTCTGCAGCATGGCTCAAGTGCAGAACCTAAAATCCAAAGCTGCCATCCCTGACTCACGGGTGCTGGATCCCTGTCTGGATGTCTTCCCTTTAATGGAGATGGGTCACCTCTGTCCATGTATCTTCTGTGCCCTTTGCGTCCACCTCAGTCACCAGGCTCGCGGTGGCACTTAACAGAAAGTGTGTAAAGGAGCCAGGAGGATGAATGAGTGAAAAGCAGTGTGTTGTCAGAGGGTTCTGGTTGGAGGGGGCGAGGAGACTGGGACTCTGGGCTAGCTGGGGGCTGACCTGCTGGGGGATGCCAGCCCTTGCAGCTCTCAGTCTCCAGTCCATATGATGGGAAACCTCTCAGACTCCAGTTCCGTGCAGCATGTCCCAGAACAGGAATATAACTTCCGTGACATGCTGTTTGTTGGCAGTGTTTGTCCCCCCTTCCCCCAGAGCTGGACCCACTTTGGCCATATCCTCAGTTGCTGCTGAATATGCACCGGGTTTTCAGGGCTCTGCTGAGGGGCGAGGATCCAATGGGGCAGGTTGGAAGGAAGCTCTGTCTCTGCCTTGGTCCCCCAGTTCTCCATAGCTCTCTCATTCTTCGTGGGGCTCAGCACATGGGCAGGCCTCGTGTCCAGGAGAGCACTGGCTCCCACTGCAGCTCCTCCCTGCCCCAAATCATTGTCATGCTCTGCCTGTGGTCCCATTTCCATAGCAACTTCTTGTGATGCCTCTGAGAGGAGAGCAGGAGCTTCAAAAAGGGCTGGGGGAAGGGAGCTGGAGACCCATTCATTGTCTGGGAGCATGGCAGTGGTGGGGGGGGGGAGGTTGAGAAGCACTCGTAGGGGGGATGCCTTGGCCTGCCAGCTCAGGTAGAGCTAAACTCAGGGCCACCAGCCAGGCGGTCTGGAGGCCTGCCAGGGACATGGCTGTCCTTGTTGGCCTGGGCCTAGCTGGCTTATGCCAGTTTACCGGGAGCCAGCTTGGGCAGGCATTGAGGGCATTCCTGCCTGGCTGGACCTGGCTTTGGGGACTCAGACCTGATGAATTGTTTGAGCCCTGGCTACCCACTTGTGCCAAGCTGACACCACTGTGTCCTATCTCGATCTCCTGGATCTTCAGTCATCGAGAAACACCTTTAAGGCCGTTTGAATGGGAACACAGGATAGGGCCAGAGGGCAGGGTGGCCAGTGGGCCCTTTCCTCTCTGGTCCTTTTGTGGTAATCCATGTCCCACTTGGCACCTAACTCTCTGCCTCCTTGTAGGAGGAGAAGTTGAAGCCCAGGAAGCAGGAAGACCCACTTTCAAGATCTCACCCTCTCTGCCTGCCACACAGCTAGTAATTGAACCGACATCTTGATTGCTGGAACGGGGATTCTGGGAGGGACTCTGAACCTTTGCCACTTTCTGCCCTCTCATTGCATCAACTGCCATCCACCCATCCTCCCGTCTATCCGATCTTACAGCTCTGTGAGAGGCTCTAGGGATCAGGCCTATGCTGGACGGTCCCACATGGAAAAACCAAAGAGCTCAGGGCCTGGCCCCTGGGGAAAGGCAGGTGAAGGCTGCTAGGACACAGCCAGGTTTCCTAGGCTCTTCCCTACCAGCGCTTGTCCCCGTGGCCTTTGCTTTTCATGGACAACTATTTGAAGGTGGATTACCACGGTGCTCTCTCTGAGTCACAGACCTGTGAAATCATGCCTGAGACGTGCCTGTCGCGTTCCTCTCTAATACACAGGAAAATAAACACAAGCCAATGGAAGTAAAAATGTTTACATACTGCCTAAATCCTCCGCCCCATGCAGCCCAGAGATGTGTGTCTCACACTCCGAGAAACACAAATCTGATTGGGACCCCTCTGTGATACCTCTTCTGGACTTTGAGAGGTTTGAGGAAACCGAGGCAGAGGGGGAAAAACCTGCTCAGGACCACAGGGTCATGATGTAGGAGATCTGGGAGCACCTGCCTTGTTTCTGGCCTTCTGGTAGTGTCATGTACCAGAGATCCCAGGCTGGACACCTTAGCATCCTTCCTGCCCCTGACTAGGATGTTTTCCTAAACCTTTCTAGGATGCTTGAAGAGGAAGTAAGAGAGGGAGAGGGCAAGTGGGAGCTGCAGGGATCTTTGAGGACAGGCAAGGGCTCAGGCCCTGGGACAAGCTTCCTGGGCTCTGTTGATGGCACACTCTGGGATTAGCCTGGAACCTACCTTGGCACCTAGCGGCCAGGCAGGAGGCAAGCAGTGGTATTGTTGGACACCTACAGCCCTCTAGGCCCTGTGTCTCGGCTCTTCTCTCGCTGTCCTGGCAGAAGGGAGAAACTCTTATTTCATGAGTGAGGGGAGTGAGACTTAGAGAGTCGACTGTTCCAAGATCGCAGGGCCAGTTGTGAGGACATGTAGCCAGACCCATCACCCTGGTGCCAGACACCCAAGTTCCTAGAGCCTCCCTGATCCAGCTGATGGCATGAATGTACGTGTGCCACTGAGTAAAGTGTGTGTGTGTGTGTGTGTGTGTGTGTGTGTGTGTGTGTGTGTGTGTGTGTACAGTGTTACTTGCCCAGTTGGATGGACTCAGAGCCATTTGCATGTGTACCTCTCATTTCATCCTGCTCACCCTGTCTGACAGCCATGCCCTCTTCCTTCTCACAGACTCCCATGTCTACAGACCCTGAGGTGCCAGTGCCTATGGGCCCAAAGGCCAACTGAAGCAGGCCCAGGCTAATCCCAGCCCACCTGCACCCAACATACCAAGTCACAGGTAAGAGGCCATTTGTGGGTTAATGGGGCTTCTAGGGAGGGCTGTCTCGGGGTCCTTTTTCTTCATGCATCCATCTGTCCCTCTCCTCTGCCATCAAATCCCAGTAGCCCTTGCTGTGGCCAGTCCTGGTCCACGGCCAGCTGAGAAGCCTGGGGCACTTGTCCCAGCCACATGGTTTCACAGACAGCACTGGCTAATAGGCTCCCGTTTGGCATTGAGGCGGGGGTCTCTAATGGCAAACTGAAGCACTCTGCCCTCAATCCTGTCACATCGTTGACCAAACATGTGCTTGACTCCAGGTCAGGAGGGAGTGGGAATGTGTGGACGGAGATAGTCAGTGTCCAAGAAACTGTCAAGAGGCCAGCCTTAGCTCTGATGTGTGGAGTTAATGGGGCTCCACAGTTGGTATTTGGGATCAGACACCTTCAGGGCAGGACAAGGCTCAGATCCTAGGTGTATGTGTTTGTGACAAGCACTGTCAGCTAGCTGCACTTGGCTTTGTGTGGACAGAGCAGACGGCCTCTTGACAGCCCCTTGGTCTGTATCCCAAGGAGCAGGGAACACCATGAGGAAGGTGACAGGCCCTTCCATTCCTTGTCCCAAATGAGAGAATGTGTGGAAACTAGTATACAAGTGATGAGACGGGAAGGGAGCAGGCAGGACAGGAGAGAGACCTGGGATTCTACTTGGCTTGACCATGGCTTGATTGTGACAGATAAGTCACCTTATTCCTGTGTCTGCACCAATGGGAAGGCTACAATGGTACTCTGCTAAGTAGGAACAGTGGTGCAGGCTAGACCATGATGTCCTCTGCTCTAGGCTCAGTGGGGCTGTGGGCTCAGAAGATCCCTTCTGGGCCTTGGAGACAGCTGTGTGTGGCTGGGGGAGAAAGTTGTTGGGTGTGGCAGGAGTTCTTTTCCTGCCCCTACATGTCACTCTGAAGTCCACTTACCCCAACTCTAACAGTTCTGACAACTGGTTGGTCCTGGGTATTGTTGTTAATTTATCTGTGGTAGTTACCAAGCAATGGGAGAGAAGCTTGGGTGATGGGGCACAGGGCCCTGGGCTCTGTCTCACTCTGGCCAGGAGGCTGCTGCTGTCCTGCCTCTGTCCCGTGGGTAGCAGCAGTGACAGGTACAAGATGGAACCGTTCCAGGGAGTGCAGGGCAGGGGAAGCCTGGCTCAGCTGGGGGCTGGCAGGGCTGGCTGAAGGAGATGTTTCCAGGCCAAGGCTGGAAGCCTGTAGGGTCCTTTAAAAACCATCTATTTTTTTTTTTTTCTGGTTGTAAAATGTAATGTGTGTTCTCAATAGAAAAATGCAAGTGCTTGGGTGTTTTGCCCGTCAGTCTTTTACAAAATATGTATTTATGACATAATTGGGATCAAGCTGTACTCACTGTTTTCTAACCTGCCTTTTGCACTTAATACTACACCAAGATCATTTTCCCATCATTAAATACTCTTTTATAATGTGATTTTTAATGGCAGCATAATGTTCCAGCCTGTGTTGCTGTGTCCCATTTAACTAGTTCTCTGTTGTGTATTTTGATGGTTTCTAGTGTTTTGTCACTATAATAAAGCCTGGGTGAACAAAGTGGTGCTCAGAGGGCAATGCTGGCAGGAAAGGGCTGAGGTCGGGGAGGGCAGCCTAAGCTGTATTGTAGAGCTGGGGCATTTGCATGGTGTTTAAGCCCGGGAAGCTGGCCAGCTGTGGAGAGTTTTTGCCTCTGTGCCAAGATGCAGGCACCTGGTTAAGTGAACCCCTAAAATCTTGAAGAAGCCCATTTAAAAAAAATTTTCTCTCCCCTGCCTTCTCCGTGAGTGCTTCTTGAAGTAATCCCATGTTTGGGAAAGAGAAGGAGGTACAGGCAAGACAGGCCCCAGGTGTTACTGCCTTACACCCCTTAGCACAAGTGTATCTGTGGTGTTCTATGGAGCCTCTATGTATTTGGGGGAGCCCTGCCCAGTTCTCATCCTTGCAGGAAGCATGCATTCCCTGGGTCTTGTCTGAGTGAGAGCGACTGCTCAGACAGGCCTTTCCTCAGCTCCTTTGGGCTAGTGGCTCATGACAGAGGCCCAGGACAGCTGGCGTAGCTTCCCTGACCCCTGGGTGGTGCTGTTGGATTCAGCACTGCCCCCTTGGATGCTGGGATTGCCCATGGGTATGTGTCTGTGGGGATTCTCAGGGCGGACTGTCTCCTGAGTCACACATTTATTCTTACATGGTGTATGTAAGGTGCTCCGTGGGCATTCCCTCGTGTCCTCGCTGGCCCGGTGGTTCATTCATTTCTCATTCTTCTGACTTGCTGACAGGCAACGTTCCACATTAGGTGTGGCTCTCTGTGCTTAGCCTCGCACAGAGGCACATGAGTCCCTATCGGGGACGTGCCAGACAGATCCCTACCCTCACAGAGCTGACCTTCAAACAGGACAGACAGGGAAATTTAGAACAGTTTATCAGTTAGACCAGGGAGTAATACGTATTCCGGAGACAAGTAAGGCTAGAAAGGGTAAACACAAGATGGAGGCCGCCCATCCTGCATGGCTGGGACAGGACTGGTGACAGAGGCACCTTTGAGCAAAGACCAAGAGGAAGAACAGAGGCCTGAGGGAGGTTCTGGACAAACCAGACCTAGAGGTCACCACAGAGGTGACTCATAGCTCCCAGGCTCTGGATCCCTGGTAAGGTGGGTGGGTCAGAGAAGCTAGAAGGTAAGTCTAAAGACCCCAGACCCATTTTTGGTCCAGTGATGGCAGGGTTAACCTGGGGGCTTTTGAGGCGGCATCTGCAGGGTGGTGTAGGCTGTGGGAGAGCAGAGTCTGGGTGTGTGTGTGGTGGACACAACTTACTCAGGGATTGGGTAGGCTTGGAGGAGAAGACAGGAGTCCCATTTGGAGGTGTTTTGAAGCTGGAGGCAGGCAAGGTGGACCTGGAAATAGCCGAGGCTGCACACGTAGACACATGGCTATTGCCATGATCCAGGTGGCTGGGGAAGCCTCAGAGCCTAGGCTAGGGCATGCAGAGAGGAATCTGGGGCTCACCACCCAACACAAACCCAGCCATTAGGGCTCCCTAGTGACAGCCTGCCCTTTTACTGCAGCTCTGCAGAGGAGGGATTTCAGTCCACACCAACTCCTGCCAGTTCACTCTCCCGGCCTCTCCTCCTCCCCAGGACCCAGTGCTTGGTACTTTCTGTGATGCTTGTCAGGGCAGGGAGGTGTACAGATTGCTGATACTGGGCTCAGTCCTATCAACTGCTCCCCACAAGAGAGCCCCGTCTGGTGAGATTGCAGCAGCTCAGGTTCCTCTGAGCGTTACTAAGAGGCCTGCCTTCAGGTCTTGCTTCTCCTCAGGAACCTGCAGCAGTTTCCTGTTTGCCTGGGGCTGAAGTCCAAAGCCCTAACCCTGTTGATTCTGTCATGAGCTGGCTAAGCCCTTTGTATCCCTCTTCTTTCCAGCAGGTGACTCATCTCACCCCAAGTTCTGTCTCACTTTCCTTCTGGAATGCGTTTCTCGCAGCCAGCTAAGTGTGACCTCTCTAAGATGCCTTCTCTGACCCTGCTTCCTCTCAGTCTCTTTCACTAGCCGTTTGGTACTTTCTCCCAGACCCGTTGGCTTAGGGTGAGCTGACTTAACCTGTTGTGTCATCTCAGGTCCTCAGTGTCATCGTCTTCCACTTGCTTTCACTGTGCGTCCTCACGCTCTCGCACCCCCTCCCACCTCATGCACCGTTGACAAAGCTCTTCCCAGGCCATGGAGCTCTGGCGACTGGGGTGCCCAAGCTGTGCTCTGCTCAGGAACGCTGTACGACTTGCTTTTGTATTGCTGTGATTAAAAACACCGTGCATAAGGCAACCGGCAGGAGGAAGGCTTTATGTGGCTTATGGTTCCAGAGGGAGCGGAGTCCATGCTGGCAGAGTGGTGGCATGGCGCAGGAGTAGAGGCGGAGGGAATATTTTTGGAACCCTAAGCAGGAAGCTTAACTCTCAAAGTTTCCTTCTAGTGACACACTTCCTCCAGTGAGGCCACACCTCCTAAACCTTCCCGAACAGCTCCACCTACTGGGGACCAAACAGTCAAATGCCTAAGATTATGGAGAATGCTTCATTCAAACCACCATAGAAGTTATTAGAGACAGAGGGAAATCTAAGGATGTAGATAATGAAGAAGGTTCAGTCCGTGTGTGTGTGTGTGTGTGTGTGTGTGTGTGTGTGTGTGTGTGTGTGTGTGTGTGTGTGTAAGCATATGGTGCTTAAATGTGGAGGGCAGAGGTCAACCATGGGTGCTGCTATTCAGGCCACCCACACACTGTCTGTTCTGGACTTGTTTTGTAGGCGAGGCTGGCCTCGAACTCACAAAGATCCACCAGCCTCTGCTTCCAGAGCAGCACTGGGATTAATGGTGTGTGCCACCATGCCTGATGCACCCACCTTGTTTTTTGAGACAGGTTTCCTCAATTATCCTGGAGCTTGTTCAGTAGGCGAGGCAGGGCGGCCAGCAAGCCCTCAGGCTCATCTGCCTCCTCAGAACTGGTGTTATAAAGCACACATCACCACTTCAAAGTCTAATTTAAAAAGTTTTGGTCTTGAGGATTTAATTCAGGCCTTTATGCTTGGCTTGAGGTGCGAATACTTTACCAAGTGAGCTTTCTCCTTAGCCGCCCCCAGGCACCTCTTGACGATTGTTCATGCTGGGGCTCTGGTTCAAATCAGGCTCATTGATGCCAGGGGAGTCCAGGTGCCCGTCTGACCTTTCCTTACACAGCTGCAAGGCTAATGACGTCACTCTGTCCAGGTCCTGGAACAGCTCTGGTGAGGCTCTTCCCGCTGTTGAGGGAGCTGAATCTGCCTCCCTCCCTGGGACAGAAGACGCACCTGGTGCTTGCCTGGGAAGGTTTCCTCTCTCGCTCTAGAGCCTGGGGAAGGGGGGGCTCATCCCTGGCAGGGACTCAGCAGTGTCTTAGACTTGATGGATACAGTCCCACCCTGAACCTCCTCCCACTTAGAGTCAAGGAGCAGCACAGGGTACCTGAGATGGCCGTTTGTGGATTCAGTGTCTCCATTGGTGTCTCCAGGGCACCACTCATCCCCCAGCTCATTGCATCTGTATCACAGGCACGGGGTGGGGGATCGGGGTAAGGGATGCTCTTTGCTCATTCATCCTGGCTTAACGGATAACCTGCTGTGTGCAGTCTTCTAGGGGTGACATGGGCAAACTGGGGTGTAGAGAAGGCAGTAGCCCGCCAAAGCCACACAACCCATGAGGGGTCGAGTCAGGCCCCCAAACCCCTCATATGTGGGCTATTAGTAGGGCCACACAACAGAACTCCACACCTACATGGCTTGAAAACCAGGAGAGTATTGTCTTACTTCTCTGGAGGCCAGAGGGCTGTGAGGGAGGCCCTCTGCCTGGCCTCCCTATGTCTTGTCCCATGGTGTCACCCTGGGTTCCTATCGTGGCAAATTGCCCTACCAAAAATTTAGCTGATTTAGACCGGATCTTCATATTTTAAAAAAAATGCACAGGAACCAAAGTTTAAAAAAAAAAAATTAGATTGTAATGCCATAGAACACATGTGGAGGGCAGAGGATAACTTGTTGAAATAGACTCTCTACCCTCTCCTTCTCTCCAGAGATCAAATGCAGTTCATTAGGCTTAGTGGCAGGCACCTTTACCCTCCGAGACTGCCTCCTGGCCCATATTCTTTATTTTGTCAAAAAGCTGTATTGAATTAAGGACCATTGTACTCTTGTGTGACCTGATCCTAATTAGCTAATAATTATATCACAGCATCCTATTTTCCAAACAAGGGCATGGCCACATCATGACCTTATTTAGGAGTTATCATTTCGGCACATAAGCGTTTTGGTGTTGGGGATGGGAACCGATGCTCTGAGCATGCTACGTTGATCAACGACTGACCTGTATCTCTAGCTCTCATGACAGGGTCTTTATATGCAGTTAAGGATGCCTCCAGAATCCAGATCTTCCTGCCTGTGTCCCTGTGTGCTGATGCCTGGCCACCCATTAACAGCAAGGGACCAGAGGGGAGCTGCGCTCAGGAATACCTATCCTCTGTTGCCAGCGCAGCCCTGCACACTCAGGGTGAGGGTCAACTGTGCACACTCAGGTAGCTGGGTACAACTCCTCAGGGCTCTATGCTGAAGCAGGGTACCCTGAGGCAGCTGCATTTACCATTAAGTTTCGATCTACCTGCCTGCGATTTAGTAATCACTTTCTTGTCTGTTTTTTTGTTTGTTTGTTTTTTTTTTTTTGAAAAAATTTATTTTATTTTATGTGGTTGAGTGTTTCACCTGCCTGTATGTAAGAGTATCATATGCTTGCTTGGTGGCTGAGGAAGGCATCAGACCCCCTGAAACCAGAGCTATGGAGGGTTCTGGGTTCTGGGAACACAATCCAAATCTTCTGCAAGAGGACCAAGTGCTCTTAACTGCTGAGCCATTTCGCCAGCCCCACTGCCTGTCTGTTTTTTTTTTGTTTGTTTGTTTGTTTGTTTTGTCATAGACGAGGTTAGGATCAAAGGGGGAAGTAACTAGCAAAGTGTTTGGTTATGATCATCTTTCATTTTTTTTCACTCTGCAAACATTTTTGAAGCATGATTGTAGCCTAGGCTGGGCCATTCCCAGGGACACAGAGATGAAGTGACTACGGCCCCCGAGGGTGAGGCTCACAGCCATGGGTGAGGCAGTGGTCAAGTTGTAGATGGCAGTTAAAAATGGAATCTGCTTTGGAGCTGGCAGTGTAGGATTCGATTTGTCCCCAGCTCCGTCGCTCCCAAATGGTGTGACTTGAGGTGATTTACTTTAGCCAGATTGGCCTCGGTCTTGTTACCAGCAAACTGGGACTAATAATGGCATCTGCCTTGTGCAGATGAGGTAGTCTGGCACGTAGTAAATGCTCCACAAATGTGCCTGCAGGGGCTCAGTCCAAGGGGAGTGTGGTAGAGGACACGAAGGCCTGTGGGCTACTACCATCAGAGGCCCACCGACGTGGCGGGTCAAAGAGGGACAGGGCAGAGCTGTCTTTAGGGCACACCACAGGCATGCTGCACCAGAAGCAGAAGTAGAAAGCCTGGAAGTCAATAGGACATTGGCACTGTGCAAGTGGCCTGGGCAACATGCTGCCTGCCTTCCCGCTGCACCAGGCAGATCGTGGTTTAGGGAAGGGGTGGGGGGCAGTGCTGGTACTTGGCTTTGCCAGCCTTCAATCGAGTTGAATTAAAATTCCTCTTGGAGAAGTTAACAATTTCCCAATTAAGGGACACACAGCGGTGAGGCGCCTCAGAGGCCTTTCAGTCAAGAGGCTCTTCTGCGTGGTGATAGGCCGCCTGGGCCTGGAGTGCCTTGGAGCTGCTAGAAGGACTGTGGAAGAGGGCGAGGCCCAGGCCAGACTGTGCCGTTGGCTGGGAGAACCTCTTGCTTCAAGCTTCCAGCCCGCCTATGTGTGACCTCCACTAGGGTCCTGTCCCTCACAGCTGGGCCAGCCCAAGGCTTTCCCCTGTGCTGCTTTCTTGTCCTTGCTTGGTGTTCAGTTCTGTCCATGTGATGTGTTGAGTCCTTTTGTTCTGACCATCTGGAGAGCCCTGGCTGAGCTCAGCGAAGCACAGAGCCTGGGGTCACTCCTGGGAGTTCCCCTTAGGGCAGAGTACAGTTGGGAGAAGGCCTGGGCCCTCTTCCTGGCTTCTGAGTGCCCATGGTCCCTGGTACCAAGACACACCTGTTACCCTAGCTTTCCTGGTCACACGTGGGTGTGGTTTTGTTGTTAGTCTAACACCTGGTGCTACCCAGGTGGCTTTCTGGGACATTCTAGGATTTGTCCAGCTTGAATCTGATTATTTATTGTGTGCTCTAGAGCAGGCACAAGCCTCAGGCTTGCTGGGTCCCACTGGGTTCCTCTTGTTTCCGTGATGTCTGGGGAGGCGGGGTGGTGGTGGTGGTGATGACCACTCCATTCACAGATGAGGAAACAGGAATTCTGAGGCCTGACTCAACTCAAATGGGTTCCTGCTAGAAGAGTCCTCTCATTCCATGTCTCTTGGGGCCCTCCAAGTTGTTAAGCAGCGAGAGGCTGTAGGAAAGATTAGCTATGTGCCCTCCTCTCAGTGGCCAGACCAGACCTTTACCCCAAGTCCAAGGGTGCTGTTCTCAGTGGTTGCCAAGGTCATTGGAGGAGCTTGTGCCCTGGTGGCTCTTCTGTCCAAGCAATGTGGAAGGAAGAGCGTTTGCAGCCCACACTTGCTGTGCCCCCTCCCTCCTCTGCATGTCCTACTTTCTTGAGCTGTCACAGCCAGGCTGACTGTGTAAACACTTAGAACTGTGAAAGCCTGGCCCTCCAAAAGGTCAGCCAACCATGATGAGGCACTGCTGGGAGTCCTGAGGGAGGGGAGGCCCGCAGCCCCAGGGAGGGCAGGTCCTACAGATCCTCAAGTGGGCTGGGGTGTCCTGATCAGCTGTTGGAAGCAGAGGGAATTTGCATTCAGATGCCAGCCTGACCACTTTCTGTGTGGCTTGAGTGAGTGGCCCAACCTCTGTGGACCTCTGCTCGCTCTTGAGTGTCACAGATAGCCTCCCAGATGTGTGGTGAGACTCAGAGGAACTAACACGTCTGGCTGTGCTGGCCACTGGGCTGGTTGGGTAGTGGTTCAGAGAACAGAGACGTGTGGACAAACACCACCTGCGCAACGATTGGCGGATCTGGTTGCATTCCCAGCTCTGCTTCTTGGGCAAGGAAGGAATTTATATATTCTCAGTTCTCTTATGTGCGCAATGGGCACAATAACACCTTGTTCAGGAAAGTATTATACCCCCCTCAGTGGTAGTCCTCCCACTGAGTCATTTAATGAACTACTTTTTCTTGAGTACCCAGTGGGCTTTGCCTGGGCCCAGCTATCACAGACTGAGTGGGTGGCATAGTCTGTGAGGGCTAAAGTTATGTTTTTAGTTTAAATTACTGTGCTTAAGAGATCTATAAAACAAAAATGCTTCTAACCTGTAAGCCCCACTTGCCCAAGGATGGACAACTTCCTGGAATCCGGGGAGAGGGGTGGGGTGTGTGTGTGGGGGGGGGAGGGGGCGTTGTTCATGTAAGATAGCAAGCTGAGTGTTTTCACGTCTGTAAACAAGCTTGGTTGCCCCAACTGCATGGGAAATGCTTGATCACACATAAGTGGGAGGTCCATAGGCAGGAAGTACATCAGAATGTATGTTTGTCCCAACTGCACGAAGGTGGGAGGGATGTCGCCTTGTGAGTTTTGCCTTTATACCAGCCTAACCTAATTCAGAGCCATTCTCTGGGTCAGCCCCGGCACGGGCTTGGCCAGTGTTAAGTGAAGTTTGTTTTAATTAGACGATCAAGGACTTTATTGTTATTCTTTCAACTTTCAGGTTTCAGACATCCGCACCTCTGTAACATCCTAAAGTTTACAGGATCGAGGGGGGGGGAAATGCTATGAACCTCAGTGAGGAGCTTTAGCTAGGGCTTGGGAAGTTGGGGAGCACGCCCTGGTGGGGTCTGGTCCCTGGGATTCAAGAGGATTCTGGGAAGCTGGGAAGGAAGAAGGGTGGGTGACAAAGAGTCTGTCTGGTGGGAAGCAGTGTGGGCATGAGTAAAGCCTGGGGCCAATTATGAGTTGCCCAAGGGCAGCGATGGTAGGGGAGAAAGGGCGTGTGTGTGTGTGTGTGTGTGTGTGTGTGTGTGTGTGTGCGCGTGCGCGTGTGTGCGCGCACACAGTGGGGGTGAAAATGGGGAGACAGACCGATGCGGACTCTGAGGGATAGAGGCATAAGAATTGGAGATATCTCTTAACTTAGTACAGGAAGCAGGTGCATAGCATGCATCTTGCACAGACAGCCTGAGGGGAGGGTCAAGGGTTTGTGTTGGGTCGGTGAGTAGCCAGACTTCAAGGCTGAAGGTAAAGGGTTGGAAGGGTCTCATGCAAGGGCTGGTGCTGGGGGTGAGGGATGGGGGGAGAGTCATGTCAGTTTTTCAAGTGGGCATGCTGTGCCTGTGGGGATCAGCCTGAGGGCAACCATTATCCAGAGTAAAGGGACCAAGGGTTAAGCTGTTTGACTCTTGCAAGAAGGTGACTTGGGAAGAGTCTGGGGGAGCTGGGTAGGCCGAGACCCCAGAGTCTCATCTTTCCGAGCACCTCTGCGTGACAGCCATGCCCTTGGCAGTGCTCTCCCACTGGCCTGTTCCTTTTGCACAGCAGTCTGGAAAGGCGTATTCGGAAGAGTATGGAACTAGGCTTTGAGTGGCCAGTGCCTTGCCTGCCCTGGACCGTGCTTTTCCATCTGAACTCGAGTCATCGTTCATTTACATTGGTCCCTGGTGGTGGTGGCCCCTAGACTTCCCTGGGCAAGCTCAGGGCACGAGCACCCAAGCAATGCAGTCTGCCTTGGCTTCACCTATCAGGAAAGTTAAAGGGTGACCGATGCCACCCAGCACCAAAAGCTGAGTTCTTGGTCCCTGGAGGGAGGGGTTATGCCATGCTAACCTCCTCCCTGGAGTCCATCCATGGTCCCCTGCCTGGCCTTTGGGGACCCAGGAGGTCTTTTCAGGCACAAGTCTACTTGTGCCTTGAGCCACGCCACTGGAGGGAGGCTGTGAAATTTCTGCACCAAATTAAAACCTATGAGCTCCTCAAAACAATGAAAAATTTCCCTAATAAAAGAGGAGGCATACTTAGGCACGGCCTAAATGAATGGAGTGACTTCCAGGATTAATCCAAGCTCAATGGGAAGGTGCCCAGCTGGGAAAGGCGTGCTGGATATTGTAACAAATCGTTTGCTCCAGAGAGAAATAATTCCTAATGTGTGCCGTGAGAGAGGAGGGCACTTTGGCCCTCGGCAGCACCATCCCTCATCCAGCTGGGCAGGCAGGGTCTCTGCTAGGGCAGCCTTACCTCCAGGCTCTGGTCCTTCAGTGACAGTGTCACCATCCTCTCTGAGTCTGCCAAGCCTTCTGCTGCCGCTGCTACCCAGGGAAGCTTATGTCCTTCTTTGTATCATCTGTCCCCCTCAGGTCTAGGACAGTGTATTATTCTGAGGAAAGCTCCTCATAGCCTAGCAGTCTGTTTGCCTCAGTTTACCTGTCTGAGTGCAGGTACTTGCTTCAACCCCAGCTCTCTAGCCCATTATTCTAGCGCCTTACATGTCTCTGTGTAGACACGATTACAAAGGAAGGTGAAGGTAGCCATCCCTTCTCAGAAGCACAGATGGGCACAGGGAAGCTCAAGTCACTGAGAAAGGGTTTCTCTATCCCACTTTCCACACAAGCCCTGGAGGCTGGGACCAAGGTTGGGAGTGGGGCTGGAGACCATTCACACTGATGCAGTACCTACGGTACCTACTCGGTGTGGGCACCACGCTGGGCTCCACAGGTACTGCGCACAGGCTCCTGCCCTCACGTGGCTTTTGCTCCTGTTGGAATGGAATCTAGCCAAGTGACAAGGAAATTCAGGGACCCTCTGTCTGTGGTGAACTTGGAAAGAAACTAAAGAAGGCCACAATATGTGGAACGGATAAGTAAGTGGCTCTGAGGGGGCCCAGACGCCTTTCTGAATTGGGGACGTTGAGCAGAGGAGACAAAATGAGGGCGCGAAGGTGGAGGTGTGGGGACAGGGGTGTGGGGGTGGGGGAGGGAAGGCTGGGAGGTGGTGGTGGTGTGGGTGGGTGGGGGCTGGGAGGTGGTAGTGGTGCGGGAAAGGGGAGGGCGACGGAGGGCGGGGCTGGGAGTATCTTGAGACTTAGAAGAAGCCAAGGTGACTGGATGACTGGCTAAGAAGGAGCAGAGAGGGGAGAGTTGGGGTTGGAGGAAAGCCTGCTGCTGCTTAGCGATGAGGATTGTGTTGGGGGCACAGTACTGGGGGTGGGGTGGGGTGCTAAGCACGAGAGAGGAGGATCCGATTTGTGTCTCCCTCTGTGGGAGAGAATGCACACAGTCAGTGTGTGTGTGTGTGTGTGTGTGTGTGTGTGTGTGTGTGTGTGTGTGTTGGGGGAAGCTGTAGTCTCAAAGTGTGGCTGGTACAGGGTCTCCAGGAGGGGTGGGTGGATCATGGCCAGTGGTGGCCTCAGCATTGGGTGTAGATGTGGGAGGAGGGCAGTGTGTGTGTGTGTGTGTGTGTGTGTGTGTGTGTGTGTGTGTATGTGTGAGAGAGATGGGGACTGTGGCCTGAGTGCTGGGTGTAAGTGTGGGAGGGAGTCAGTGCGTGTGGGTGTGGGTGGTAGTCGGGGGGGCTGAGAGGGGTAGGGTGAGGTCAGTTTGGTCAGGGTTAGGGAATGAACCTGGTTAGAGGTGGTAGCTGTTTTCTGAGTTGAGAGCTCGGAGGCAGGGGAAGGCTCAGAACCTTGCCTTTGGATTGCCCTGTGTGCAGCAAATCCAGGGGCTCAAGTGCAATCGTCCTTTATTGGGTCCATGTTAGTAATGACTTACTGCCTATGCTGGCCAGTTTTTGTCAACTTGACCTAAACCTGGACATATCTGGGAAGTGGGACTCTTAATTGAGAAAATGCCTCTATAAGATTGGCGTATAGGGAGGGGGGAAAAAAGATTGGATCGTAGGCAAGACTGTGGAGCGTTTCTTGATTGATTGATGTGCCAGGGCCAATGCCTCAGTGGACGGTGCCAGCTCTGAGCAGGTGGTCCTCACTTCTACAAGAAGGCAGGTCGAACAAGCCATGGGGGACAAGCCAGTAAGCAGCACCCCTCCATGGCTCCTGCCTCCAGGTTCCTGCCTTGAGTCCCCACCCTGACTTTTTCTCAGTGATGATCTGTGACCTGGGAGTGTAAGTGGAAACAGACCCTTTCCTCCCCAAGCTGCTTTTTTTGTCATGGTGTTGATGACAGCAACAGAAACCTTGTTATCCAAACTCTGCTGTCTGCGGTCCTCGCAGGGACACTCCTCAGCCCGCCCACCTCTCCGAGGTCAGAGCCTATTGGCTGACCTCACTGCCAGTCCAATTTCCAGGTAGCCCAGCCTCCTTCTAGCCCCTTTGTGCAGAGAGGAAAGAGCCAGTGCTATGGACAGGGGGATCTCAGGGAGACACAGGGAGCCTGTGCTGCCTCCTGCTGATGCTTCACTGGTGTGTGTGTCTGTGTGTGTGTGTGTATGTGTGTGTGTGTGGTGGGGGTGCCTGAGCATGCGCGTGTGGCGAGCCCATTAACAAACAGAGAAATAAATTAACAAGTATTCAACCCACCAAATGTTCCTTCTGTTCTGTATAATAGAGCACGGGAACATAATTTTCCCCTGGAGCAAATCGCAACAGCTGAACCTGTTCCTCATTTTCCTCCAAAAACTGCTTAAAATTCTGGAACGCTTGTTGATTTCGGGTCCTTTCCCTTGCTGGCTCCTGTCCCCAACCCCTAGGCTGCTTCCCTCTATCTTCCCCATGCCAGGCCTCAGAGGAGCCAGATTGTCAGAGTGAGAGGCCCCTGCCTTATAGATAGAGGAAACCTAGGTGGGCTGGGGCAGCAGCCTGGGCTGGGCTGCAGAGATGTCAAGGGGGCTTTTGGTGCAGTGAGCCATTTTGGTGACTGAACCGGCCAGGGCTGGCCGGTGTTTGTGGCTATTTAGATAGGAGTAATGTCCCTGGGGGAATATTCTGCCTTACCCTCCGGCTGCTCTCAGGAGTCTCTGAATTCAGGGACTCTTGTCTTCTTCTGAAATACTTTAGGGCACTTCAACTTTTCTTAAGATAAATTAACTTCACTTAGTTAAAGGCAGTTTACGAAAAGCCTGCTCACCTGTAGACTTCCTGCCTGGGGTATCATGACCATTTCTGTCATGCTCCCTTTGGAGTGGAAGCCAGGCTGTCGGGGAGTCTCTGTATATTGATTCCGATGGCTTTCGCCAGCCTGAGTTACCTTCATGGAGGCCACAGGGGAAATTCTATTCTGTGCTCAGTAGCCAGAACATTCCTGCCTCTTCTTGCAGCCTTGAGGAATCTGGCCGTATCTCAGAGAAGATGCAGAGTTCTGTCAGCCCAGGGACTTCCTCTGTGCTGCTCAGCAGAGAGACTAACCCGGAAGACACTGCTGTAATAAGGACTGGCCTGAAGGCCTGCTGTGGGCATAGGAGAAGCAGTGGCCAGGGGTGGTTGCTTTCAGGGGATTCTCCTCAGTTCTTCTAGCCACTATAGTTTACTTCAGCAGCCCCAACAAGGTTCCACAGAGTTGAGAGCTCAAACAACAGATGCTTAGTTTTCCGCAGCAGAGCTGGAAACTGAGGCCCGCATGGTTTGATTCTGGTGGAGGCTTCTCTCTCTCCCTCTTTATCTCTGTGTGTGACAATGTCTGAGTGTGTGCATAAGCATGCAAGGGAGATAGAGTGAAACAGAGAGACACACAGAGAGACAGAGAAACAGAGACAGAGAGAGAGAGACAGACAGACAGACAGACACACACACACACACACAGAAAGACAAACAGACAGACAGAGACAGAGAGATGGACAGATAGACACACACAGACAGACACACACACACATAGACAGACACAGACAGACAGACAGAGACAGACAGACAGAGGCACACACATACACATACACACAGACACAGACACACACACACACATACACACACAGAGATAGAGAGAGAGAGAAACACACACACACACACACACACAGATTTTCTTATAAGGACACTAATCTATTGTGTTAAGGTTTTATCCTCATGACTTCATTCACCTTCATTTCTTCCTTATTCCACATACAGTTTTATTCAGAGTTAGAACTTTAATAATATACATTTAGGGTAGAGGGACTCAATCCTGTTTGTAGTGCCACCCTGTCATATAAGAGCTGCACAGTCTGGACTTTCTTGTAAACTGGTGTTTAATTTCTCCCAAGGCCCATCCCAGCACAGGCCTTGGAAGGGGCCCTGGGAGAAATTAAACACCACAGGGCTTCACAGCAACACTGGGGCTTGAGCTGCCTCCTGGATGAGCCACAGCTGGAGGATTTTCGCTGTCACCCGGGAGCATGCCAGGTAGCTCCAGGACCCCAACTTCCCTCTGCATCCAGGCTGTGTAGTGGCCTTCGGAGCTGGAGTGTCCTGACTCATAACCTGGCCACTTCTCCTCATGAAGGGGCTCTCTCCAAGGCCCTTCAAAACTAGGCTTATTCAGCCTCAGTAACCCCCCCTCCCCTCATTTTCTTACAAGCTTTTGTGCCTGTAGCTTCTTTTGTAAGGTATGGAGCTACCAACTCACCAGCCAGAACTCCTTTTCTCTTACAGCCCTCCTCTACAGTCGTCCCTGGCAACTCTGGGCTTCCCTGTGTGCTGGGCCTGGTGCCCTGATGGGCCTTGTGCAGGGGCTCTACCACCTACCTGTAGTTGTGGTTAAGCGGATAAGTGGGTAAGCAGTGACCAAGCACCTGCAGCCCAGTGCTACCTCAGGGCTATGTAGGCTTACATTCATCAAGGACCTCCCATTCCAGTCAGGGAGGCAGCAAACCTGATGAAGAAGTCAAATCTGAGTGGTATTCTATAGTGATAAGGTCAAGGAGGAAATTGATGATGGGGAAGGATCAGCAGGGTTGGAGAGAGAGCAAGGGACTCTTAGTACCCAAAGGAGGCATGGATTCCCAGAGAGAGCTTGGAGGTGGAGGGAGCCCCTCCTCCATGAGAGCACCGTCCTCCATGTGGGAGCATGTCTGGCCTTTGAGAAGCCTCTTAGCACCCAGAGGCTTCAGGACTTATCAGAATGTGCGCTGCTTCAGTGTGAGGGCCTGGGCTTTGGCTCTGAGTGAGACAGGGCACACCACAGGGCTTGAAAGGAGTGACATGCTTTGAATGGGCTTTCCCTCTGGCTTCTGTGTTGAGGACCTGGGGAAAGCAAGGTACAGCAGGTGGCCCAGTGGGTGCATAGTGATGCAGGAGAGGGAAAGGGTGCCTGGACCAGGGCAAGGTAAGGCTGCAGGGTGGAAAGGATTAGATTTTGGATAGAGGGAAGCTTGTTGTGGCTTAGCTGTAGGCTTGAGGCAAGAGCAGATGAAAGGATTGGTTCCAGGGGTTTGAACCCGGTCCCTGGCATGATGGGGGTCCCATCTCCTGAGTTGGGAGGTCAAGCAGATGAGACCGAGTAAACAGAGGTACTCACTCAGCTCTGACTCTGTGGAGTTTGGTGTCCTGCGTGCCTAGGGAGGTGACAGGATGTCTAGACAATGACTCTCAAGTATGCCAAACCCTCACTCCTGATGCCTGTGAGTTACCTCTGAGGAAAACATCTTTGCACACTTGGTTAAGCTAAGTCTTGAGCCTGTGTTGGCCTGGAGGAAACTGGGGGATATGACTACAGGAAAGGAGAAGGTGGCATGTCTTGGGGGTGGGGCAAAGATGTCACCTGGAGTCAAGATATGTCAGAGCCACCAGGAGTCTGAAGCAGGAGACTGGATCTGTTCAGAAGCTTAAGGAGGGAACCTGTCTTACTTGCACCTTGCTTGTGGCCCATGGTGTTCATGTCGCTTGTATTCAGAGTGGGAAGGGAGTTAGCTGTACTGCTTTCAAGCCACAAAGTTGATGGCTAAAGCAATTTAGGACATTAGTACAGAAACATGGGCTTGGAGAGAGAGTAAAGTGTGCTCAGTGTCCTGGGGCCCTAGGGAGCGTGTGTCCTACAGTTGGTGCCCTATGGTGTGTGAAGTCAGAACATCCCCAACAATGGGATGGGCTCACTGTACCATGACAGTATCGATAAGGACGATGCTACCACCTGCAGCTGCTCCCCACCCCAACTTGGTGGATGAAGTCATGCATATTTGATCTTTGTTGTCCCAGATGTGATAAGGCTGGGGATGGGGTGAGCACTTGTGTCTGGCTTCCTGGTCACAGGTTGCCTAGCAATGGCAGGGGCCGTCTAAGGGGCAGGTTCTAGGTAGTAAAGTCTCACCGAAAGGGTGAAACAAGCAGAGCTCTTGGAGCTGATGCAGGGCGGGGGGTGGGGGGGGAAGCTGAATACCGATTCCTCTACCTGCTAGCTGGGTGGCCCTGTCTGGGCTTCAGTGTTCTGTCTGTAAAATGGGCACAGTGGCAAAGCTGACCTCATTGGGGGTCCCTGTGAGGTTTACATTCACGGGCATATGAGACATCCACTATATATTAGCACCCTCCCCCCCCCCCCCCCCGCATCCCCAGGCTTGGCCTGAGTACAGGGCAGGACTTTGCGCTCAGCCCCCCACACCTCCTATACTACCTTTACATGGTGGTTTAATTTTCCCTGCAGACTGCCAGTTTTTTTTGTGCAGCTATTAGGAGAACATGCTGTCTGACATGTAAAAAGGCCTGTTATATTGGGGGAACCCCCCCCACCTCTGGGGTTTTGCCAAGGTCAGCTCCTTTCCTTCCTTCCTTTTGCCAAAGCCCTAGGCAGATGACTTTACCCCTACAAGCCACTGCGTCTATGAACAGACTGTTGTAGAGCTTATAAAACAGGAAGAAACATGGGGAGCCGGATGGGCTGAGGGCTCTTCCATCCTGACCCCCCCTCCACCCGTGTCCAGCCTTCACTCCCCCCTGCCCCAGCCTGGGCATGGCAGGGAAGATGTTTGGACAGTCAGGGAGGCTGTGACTTGTGTGACCTCTGCGGTGACCGCTGGAACAGCAGTGCTTTCACCCGGCCTGTTAGAAGCTGCTGGGAAACCATGTGGCCATATTTACAGCCCAAATCTCTGTCTCCATAAAGGGAGGCAAGGAGGGGGAAGGCCTGGGAGGGGGAGGAGGGGCCGGACGTTTTGATAATGTCATAAATGGAGTCTGTCTCCCTGGAAACAGCAGTGGCGGTGGCAGCCACAGGCTGACAGATGTGTATGTGGTAATATGGGCCCATGGAGGCGGTGGTGAGGCCATTCAGAGGGGTAGATGGGCTGTAACTCACCATGCCGTGGTAGGGTGGGGGCTCAGGGGCAGCCAACTACACTAATGAGGGGATGCCGAGGATGTACATAGAAGGACAAAGGCCTGGAAGTGGTTGTCTCAGGGGGACAGTGAGATGTCTGCTGCCATCTGACGCTGAGGGTATACCCTCCAGCCTCTGTCCCATGGCTTGGGGCCAACCTCAGAGACAGGTCAGTTTACCGGAGAGATGTTTTCCGAGCTAGGAAGCTAACTCTTTAGCAGTGGGCACACAGGAGAATCTCCCCCACAATGCTGTTCTGGGCTGAAAGAGATACAGCACAGAAAGGATGGGGAAACCCTCACAAAGGTCTAAGGGGCTGCATTACAAGGAGAGCTGACCGGGAAGGCTCAGTCAGGCGTAGGGCCTTGCCCAGGGCTGGGTCTGATGGGCCCACACTGTGAAGGCCTCTGGGACCAGAGATTCACTTACGTTTCCAAATTTGAGAGCTGATCTTTGGACACCAGCCAGTTGCTGCCCAACCCTGGCCTCCCCTAGTTCCACAGAGTTATATGCATGAGGAAGAGGCAGGAGGGATTCGGATTTGTCACCTGGGGGAATAGCCAGCTCAGAGATTACACTTGCTGTGTAGAAATCTCCCCAAATCTTAGACCTGCATTCTGCATCTGTTGCTCTTGTAGTCAGGTCCGGGGAAGTCATCTCAATCAGAGCCACAGCTGGGCTTCCTGGAACTATGCAAACAAGCTTGAAGACCAGTCCAGGAGAGCGGAGTGCTACACCGAGCTTAGCCTCCCTTTGCTGTGTGAACTCAGCAGAGCCCTGGGCATTTCTGGTGAATATATTTAGGAACACTTAGGTGTGTAGGGCTAGGAGCTCCTGTGGAGGGACTGTTGGACATTGCTGCTGGATGCTGACAGCTCTGCCGGGGGTGGGGGTGGGGATGGGGGTGGGGGAAGCTTTCTTCTGAAGTTGGTTGGGTCTAGCTCAGGTTCTCACATCCAGGAGCACCTGCGCACGCCTCCTAGCGGGCCCAGGGCTTGCGTGAGATCAGAAGGCTTCTATGCAGCTCGTTCTGCTGAGTTGGGCCTGTGGGCTCACTTCTAATTCCACAAGTGCAATGGACATGGATCAACCCTGTGCAGGCTACCTGTGCTGCGTGTACTCTGCCCAGACTCAGGCACAAGAATTGTGTGTGTGTGCACGTGTGACTAGTTAGTGTGAGGAGCCATCCTGATCCAGCTTCCATAGGATGGAGCCTGAAGGACTTATACCTATATCCTCTCGACTCAGGGATCCAATGAATAGGCTGGGCAGCATGTACTTCCATTTTGAGGTAGAATCTGAGCAGAAGGTATGCGTTGGCTGCTGGGCCTAGTTAGGTCACCATAGGGCTAGAGGGTTGGGGCAGAGTCTATTTGGAACTGGCAGTGAGGTGAGGCCCATGTCTGCCTGGTGTGCCACATCAGTGAACACCTCTACTCTCCTGCGCACTTGCAGACCTGAGAGAACTTCCTGGGAACACGAACATCCCACTAATATCCTCTTAACCTCTGGTGAGGGTGCTGGGCTTTCCAACATGGCAAGCCTTTGGTCTCACAGGATCCCTTCTTAGGAGTCATATAGCAGAGGCCAATAGCCCCTCATGACTTATGCTCTCTTCTGAGAATTCTTGATTCAGGTTCCTCTCCAGAGGGGGACTTGGGGGGACTGAGAAGATGTTCTGAGGGTTGACAGGAGGCCAAGGGGTCTTCGTAGCAGTCAAGGCGGACAGAGACCTGGTGTAGGCAGGATAGGCAGCTATTCCTTAGGAAGGCTCCCAGGCTGAGGGTGCTGGGCAAGTGGTGGGGCAAGGCTGCTGTAGGCTGGCTGGGCCCCAAGTGAGTTTTTGGGGCCTTGTTCTTCAAGTCCTCACTTCTTCAGGCTGTGGCACCCCGATAAGTTTCTCTGCTCTTCGCATCTCTGTGCAGTGGGCACAGTATCAGTTTCTGGTGGCAAAAGGTGCCACTGAAGAGCCATGTGTGCCTTCCTGTGCGTTGAAGGCCTGGGGTTAAGGTAGGCAAAGGGAGTGGATGTGATCCTAGGTTGGCCCGCTTCTAACCACATCCTACCTACTAGGCTGCCGCCGGCCTCTATCTGGCTATATGTTGTGAGGCTGCACTATTAAGGTTAAGAAAATCCATTTGGAACATAGTAGGTGCTCATTAAACACCATTCTCAGTGTCTTACTGTTGTATTTGCAGGTCTTCAGGGCTCTAAGCAACCCCTTCATGCTGTCAGTTCTATGCCAGAGCCTCCCACTGACTGTCTTTGACCCCTTGTGGTCCAGCCTTTCTTTGCTCGAATTTGGAGAGTGAGTTCTGAAGGGACAGGGTTGCTGCAGGGACCTAGGCTCTAAGCCTTGTGAGGGTAGCCCTTGCCCCCACCCCACCCCCCCCCCCGGTCTCTCCACAGCCATTTTCTCTTTCTTCAGCCCATGCTCTGTACCCACAGGGAACACCCCCTTGTCACAAATGCAGGTGACACTGAGTGGATCAGGCAGTGGGAGATGGGAGGGAAGGGGGAGACCGAAGCCCACCCCCACCCCAGCCCCTAGTTCCCAGAGAGGAAGTAGGTTCCCGCTAATTAGTGCCTTAACGAACCGTGCTCCTGTGAGCACTCCCGAGCCTGCTCCCAGACAGATAATTACAATGAGTTTTTGGACGCTGGGGGGCAGCTGGAGGGGGAGGTCTTCTCTGGCTTTTTCACTGTCCGTGGGGATTTTCAGGCCTACCCACTCTTGCCTCATTTGGAGAAAGAAAAAAATGTGTTAATGTGCCTCTTCTGCAGCTGAGAAGGACAGGTTGTAAGAGAGGTAACCAACTTGAGTTTAATGAGAAGCAATTTCCCCTTGATTTGAAACTACAGCCCGCACCCCGTGGATTTGAGATGGCAGAAGTGGAGGCCACAGTGTAAGACTGGTGGGACAGAGTTGGGGCTCAGGGAGGCCGAGTTCTCACCTCTGTCCTGGGCTTCAGCTCACGTGGCCTTCTGTTTCCACTCAAGGGGGCTCTGGCTGGGGCTAGAGATGAGCAAATTGAGGTTTCAGGACTTGCCCAAGTCACTGGCAGTATGAGGGCTGGTGAGTGACAGCCTTGGTCTCTTAACACTGCCCTTTCACCTTATGACACTGCTGGACCCAGGGATGTGGAAATGTCCCTCTAGCTTCTCTCAGGGACATTTCTTGTCTGTCCTGACCAAGAGGAGATGAAGGTGGAATCTGAGGGGTGCTTGCTGTGTGTTTGGTAATGGGGCATATAATGCAAGCGGGCTTTCCTTCTCCTGTAGCTTTCAAATTGGTGGGCAGCCATCCCTCTGTAGACTCTGCCAGCCTTGGGAGCCTGGCTGGGAAGAGGACCATCCATCCTATCAAATCTAGAGGGGACAGGCTGCCTCTGAGACTGCTTGGACCAGAACAAGATCACAAGCAGATGCTTGCGGAGCTGGAGCTGGGTAGAGCAGGTTGCTGCATCCATGGGACAGGCCGGAGAACTCTGTCCACGTAGAACACTGGGTGCTTCTATCTACACAGCATGTGGAAGGGACAGTGGCCTCCAAGGCTGGGGGTGGGGTTTCTTTCCTATGGTCTGAGAACTAATAGTGGAGAGCCTAGGACTGAGGTTTCATGGCCATTTAGACTCTTGGATCTCCAAATGGAAAGACTCAGTTATAACCCTGTCCCCCACCTCCCCTACCTGGGACTGTAGAACGAAAACACCTAGACCATGGGGTCAGTGCCCAGCAGCCATAGTTAGCAGAGTCTGACCCCAGTCCTGCTCCTCATCACTGGGCGCCACCGATAAGTTTCTATTCCCTCAGCAGTGGCCTAAACAGTGGCCACTCCTTCCACCGTGACCTGTCTGAGCGCTTGACCTCACAGAGTCTCCTGGGTGTCCCCATATGCATAGATAGCAGTGCTGTCCCTAAAGTGGCCTTGGAGAGAAGCATTCTCCTTCAAGTTGCCATGTTTCTGACCCCCAGATCTGAGCCTCACCCCTTACTGTGGTGTGACTGCTGGGAAGTCATCACCAAGCCTCTCTGAACTCCAGTCTGTTGTCCAGGGTGGTAGAGTGGTAGCAGCATTCTGTACTTGCAGAGCAGGAATGTGAGGATTGGTAGGCCTTACTTGGTAGGTAGGCAATGCCACCGATGACTATCCTTACAGGTCTCCCTTCCCAGAGACCTCTCGGCTTATGGAGCACGGTGGGCGCCAGGCCAGGCTAATGGATCCAGCTGTGCAGCACTGGAAGATGCTAGCCACTACCAGGGCTGGGGTAGTAGGCTGCTGTGTTTGGCTCTTTCTTCCTGTCTCCGTGGAAATCCTTTGCCTCCAACTTCTCTTCAGTTGGCTTTGACATTGGTGAATCCAACCTAACACGTGGAATTGCAGAAGGAGCTGGGTTCCAGTCACTCCAGGAGGGTACAGTTGTCTTTCCTTGGGGTGACCTTGCCTATTCATCTTGGCCTCCAGATCTCCCTGGGGATGGGGGCATGAGGAGAAGCAGAGGAGAAGTATGGAAAGATGCTGAAAGGAGGGACCACAGTGGAGGTGGATATAGGCTGGCTTGTGGTGGACAAGGAAAAGCCCTAAGGCACGAAGCCCAGGAAACGCAAGTGCTTTGGGATGGGACTGGACCAAGTTGGGCGGCTTCCTTTCTTAAATGCTTGGTGAATTTCTCCTGTTCCAGAGCTAAGCTTCCATGAGTCCTGCTGGAGGCCTTTGCTGGCTTGTGGCAGATGGAGCTCCCTACTCTGCCATGGGTAGCCTCTTCCAGGAAGGAGGGTACTGAGAGGTAGTCAGCTTGAATTTAGCTCTGTGGCGTTGAACGTGACCTGGCTGTGCCACAGCTCAGGTTTGGCTTAGTAAGGCCAGAGTCTTGGGTACAGCCTGTATACCAGGGCCCATAAATTGTCCCTGAGAGCCTCGGGAGTCATGGAGGGCTCTTGAGCAGGGAAGGACTGAATGGTAACAGTGATGGGGTCGCTGCAGCAGGCCCAGAGACATCCCTGGAAGAGGGTATAGCTCCCCATTGCTCTCTGCCAGGGCTGGAGAGCTTCATCTGACCTGAGTGAGGAATGAATCAGCCGTGTAGATCACCCTGGTAGTGGGCATCGATTTCCATTAAAAAGCAGGACTGTGAATTTCTCTCTCTGCTGTCCTCTGACAAGCCGGGCCCTGGACCTGTCCTGTGTGATGGGTGGAGAGGAAAGAGATGAGGGCAGAGTAGAGACCCTCATGGTGTCCCCTGACATCGGTCTCTTTCCCTCCCCTGTAAACCCCAACAATTGAGTCTGTGTTTCCATCACAGCCTGCCCCCTCAGTGTCCCCATGGAGAAACCAGGGCTGTCTGTGCCGACCCGCATCTCTTCCTTCATGGCTTTGCACACAATCTGTATTTATTGCTTTATTTGCTTAATGTGAGGCCAGAGGCTGCGGCTGCCTCGTCCCCAGTGCCTGGTACAGAGGAGGTGCTCGATAAATATTTGTTACACGAGAGACAGGAAAAGTCAGTAGGCTTCAGGCTTGGGCAGATCTCTACCCCCAGGAGAAGGCAGAAGAAGCCAAAGGTTGCCCTATCTACTCAGGAGCCACTGATATTCCATGAGACCTAGTTGTGGGGTTGGGGGTCGGGGAGATGGGGGTGGAGCAGGAGTTGCCCAGAGATGCTGGTGGGTGGAACGCACGGGTCAGTGAACCTGCTCACTCATTAGGGAAAGGAAGGGGCAATTTAAGAGTCAAAGGTGGCCCCACTGAAAGCAAGTTTTTTTTTCTGTCACAAGTCCCTACGTCTTCTATTCTTAACTCTGCAGGGACAGCCTCTGCAGCCTCTTCAGTCACTCCTGTATGTTCTTCCCCTGCTTCTGAATAAAGGGCTCATATTGCTGTCCTTGGACTCCCCAGTCCAGGCATTAACCACGAACTGTGGCTGTACTATTTAGGGATTTAGGCCCATTTGCCCAGCTTGTGGTTGGTTAAGCCCCATCCAGAGCCACACAGTTACACTCTAGTGGCTTTCCTTTCCTCACCACTCTCTCTGCTTTGGAGTTTAACACTGGTTTTCTTTCAGAGGGAGGGGCTATCTTCTAAAACACTGTAATTGCTATTCCCAATTTACCTAGTGGAGAACCTGTTCTCAGTGATTTGTGACTTGTCCAGTTTGAATTTAGACATCAGCTCTCTTCTTGCATCTCCTGTCTCCTGGATCCCATGTATTTTTCTTCAAAGTTCTCTAAGGGGCTGCATGGGAGAGGTGTTGCTTGGAATTCTTTGTTGGGTCTCTTATCTTGACTGATACCCTGGCTGGGTATAGAATTCCAGGCGGTGCTCTTGCCCTGAGTATTTTAAAGGGCCCCTCTCTCTAATTCCACTGGCTCCTAGCTGGTGTGGACAAGCCACAGTTGTTCTACATTTGATGCCTGGAGTTTCTGGAAGCACCCAGAGCTCTTACCCTCCATGTTCTGATAAGCCATTACAAGCCTTGCCTTGGTGAGGGTCTGCTGTTCCAAATGGGGAATTTTTGTTGGCTCTGCAAAGTTTTTCGAATTAACTTGTTCAATGATTTCTTGACCTTCATTTTCTTTTTTTCCAAGACAGGGTTTCTCTGTGTAGTCTTGGCTGTCCTGGACTAACTTTGTAGACCAGGCTGGCCTCGAACTCACATTGATCCATCTGCCTCTGCCTCTTGAGTGCTGGGATTAAAGGCATGAGCCACCACTGCCTAGCTGGCCTTCATTTTCTTTCTGCTTTCTTTATGAAACTCCAATAATCCAGGTGTTAAGGACCCTGATGTCCTTTTCTTCTGTTATATCTCTTTCTGTGTCTTTTTCTAGATCTCCTTTGTTTTATAAATCTGCCTGTCCAATAGAGTTTTAATTTCTTTCTGCCTCATATGTATTACATTTCAAAATTTTGAATATTAATTTTTTTGAGACAGAGACTTTCTGGGTAGCCCAGACTAGCCTCAAAATTGCAATCCATTTATTTTGACTTCCTGGGTGCTAGAATTATAGGCAGCACCACTCACCTTCATCTCTTAAAATTTTTTCCCTTTAAAAATTTTTAAAAAATGTGTTTGGGTGTTGTGGTCTGTGTACCAGGGGTGTCTCTGGTACATAGAAGCCTGCGGAAGCCTGAAGAAGGTGTTGGAGTCCCTGAGACAGGAGTTACAGATGGTTGTGAGCTGCCACGTGGGCGCTGAGAATCAAACCCAGAACTCCTGGAAGAGGAACTAGTTCTCTTAGCCACTAAGCCATCTCCCAATTCCTCTAACCCATCTTTTATTCCATCCTGTTCTTTTGAAGATATTTATCTAATGCGTAGTGTGCGTACACACGTGTGTGCATGTCTGCATGTGACTCCACAGGTAGACTGTGGGCACCTCTATTGCTCTCTATGTTGTTTTTTTGAGACAGTTTCTTTCACTAGACATGGAGTTCTCTGATTGGCTGGCCGGCAAGCTCCAGGACCTCCTGTCTCCACCACCTTCAGCGTGGGATTACAGAGGCAGGACAATGCACTCTGCTGGTACATGGGTGCTGAGGTTGTGACCCCCAATCCTCGTGTTTGTGCAGCAGGCAGTTGGCTGACTGACTCATCTCCATGCAGTTTTTGTTAGAGAAAATTATGATAGCTTTTTTTTTTCCTTTTAAAGCTTTCCTCTGCATCTCCTCCTCTCTTTAACTTGCTCCCCTTTTCTCTTTGGGACTCAGGGCTGCATAATAAAGATTCTCTCCACTGGCTCACTTTGCAGCATTTGTCGTGTGCTTCCCCTGGTGGCCAGCCCATTCTCTAGCCCTGAACAAAATGGATCAGACATTGCCAGGCTGCTGGGGAGGACACCCAGACCTGTGTAGTGGGTGGGTGGTTGTTAAGGAAAGGCTGGTGTCCTTAATGCATGGCTAAGCCCGTTACCTGAAGCTACCTCGTGGCTAGTCTGCTTGCCTGGTCTGGCTTGCCAGAAGCTGCAGAGACAACATCTCCTGAGAGGACTTTCAGTTTCCTGGGGGCTGAGTTGGCCAGGAAGGCCCAGCTGGGATTCCGTGCACAGATTTTTCACTTCTGTTTTCAGTACCGACCTCTCACTTGCCCAGGGCCAGAGACACTCCAGATGGATGCCTCCCCAGAAGGGCCAATGATGGAGCTGAAGAGTGGGGGAGGGGTAAAGAGGGGGGCAGGGAGGAAGGGAGAGAGAGAGAGAGGAGAGAGATATACACAGAGACAGAGAGGGGGATAGAGAGGCAGAGACAGAGAGTAAGAGGGAGATGGAGAGATAGAGAACATATTGGGCTTCACCTGCTTCTTACTCAGCCTTTCACCTAGCTCTCTATTCCTGTGTCCAGGGATGCCAAGGGTGCCTGGGGTAGTTAGTTCCCAAACCTGTGCTCTGCCAGGTGATGGGAGACAGCCTTAAGGATGCGGCCTCGTCGGCTGTGCCAAATCAATTACCATTCACCCATCTGCTCTCCAACTCCAACATTATGTTTCTGGTTTTTCTTTCCAGTCTGAGTCCTTGTGGCTTTATGTGCAAAAGAGAAATCCTCCTTTATCATCGTAACAAGAGTTTTGTAGGAGAGAAGAGGCAAACAACGCGTGCTCCTAACCTGCAGTGGCTTATCTTAGCCACAGCTGATCTGCTCTCCTGCTGGTAGGCATGCAGGAACCTTTTCTCTTTCGATTCTTGGGAGCAGGTTGAGCCTCCTACATGGTCCACACCCACATGGAGGCCATCTTGGTTTGGAATTGCTTGTTGGGAAGGGATTTGTACTTTTGGGTTTACGAGAGGGTGAATGGCTTCCTCAAATTGTTGGAGTGACTTTTCACCCCTCCCCCCGCCAGCCATTTATGAGAGGTCCTGATGCCTGCCAACACTTGGCACCTTCTGACTTCGGGGGCGAGGGGCATGGGAAACCTTTGGTTTCCCTTGGCATTTTTCAGGACTCAGCTGAGTTACTTAGTGCGCCTCTGCCTTTTCACGTGCTTGTCTGCCTCAAGCCTCCTCACCTGACAAATGCCTTTTAAAACATGAAGGCGATTTGTCTTTTTCTTTTATTATTGATTTGCAGACTTCTTTATATAGCCTGGAAACATTTTTTTTTTTTTTTTTTTTAAAGCTCTAGGTGCTGCAGTGTCTGCTGGCCTGTCTGTGTCCCTTTGTGATGGCTTTTGTTGCATTGATGATTTAAATTGCAACCAAGTCAAATTTCTCACCTTGTTTGCTCATGCTTTTAATAGCTTGTTGGGACTATTTTGAAGCCTCTTGATGTGTCTTGCTAACTTATCACGGGGAAGGTTTGCCTTAATGCGCCTTTGGAATGGGCATGCGTGGTGCGCAGGAGGGCAGCGGAAGTGGGCGTCGAAGAGGAGCGCAATCATCAATGAGCAACTAAAGCACCTGACATGCATGCAGGGCTTCCAAGCACGTTAGAGGAGAAAGCTTTGCTTGATCCCCAGCACAATCCAAAAAGACCCCTGCTTTCCTCTCCTTTGGAGAACCGAGGCTTCCCCACAGGGCAGTCACAGGTGACTTTGATTCAAGCTCAGCTCTAAGCAGCTGTGCCTGGCTGGGAGGTGTTGAGCCTCCGGGGAAGGTGGTTAATTAGTGTCCAGGGAAGGAGAGAAGCCACAGCGGGCCTTTCCCATGTGGGATGGTGGGAGCCTGTGTGCTGTTGTTGCTGGCATTGGAGGCACGTGCGTGCCTCCAAAAATCAACCTTCCTGGGGAAGTGGGTGGGGCCCCGGGGTCCAGAGCTTTGGTTATGCCTCCGCTGGTGGACTCTGTGACCTTGAGCAGGTTTGGGACCTCTCTGACCCTGTCCTGGGTAGGATGGAAATGATGCTGAGGACACTTGCAGAGAGCCGGGGGACTGAGTGAGGTAATACAGGTCAGAGTTCTTGGAGCTCAAAGGCCTCTCAGATGAAGTCTGTCCCAGGAGAGCTATGGAGGAGGGCAGGCACTCAGGATTGAGACAGAGGAGTAGGGGCCATCACAAGGAGGTGAACAAAACCAGGGGTGGTGGTGGGTTAGTGCTCCTGACTGTGTCATGGATGATCTACACTGAGACTGACCTTGGTCCGGTGAGTTGGTCCTGTGTGGTGGGACTGGGGGAGGTAGTAGATCCCAAGTTGGTGAGGGTCATCCTGTCCCCAGCCTCTGTTGACTGGGCATCTGTCCCCCTCCACTCACTCCAGGCTAAGCTGATCCACTGCCCACCCCCCCCCCCCCCCCCCCCGCCTTCCTGGACTGAAAGGGTTAATTTTGATGCGTCTGAGCAAGCCTGGCGTGGCAGTATGCAAATCCATACACTTTCATAAACTGCTTAATTAGGCGAATGTTAATGAGACGTTAATTACTGTTGTGCCCGCGGATCCCACGGAAACTGGGATTATGTTTCTCTTCAAACATCCCATCTTAATTATAACTTGTGCTTAATTCTGCAGCTTTCACCAGCCGGGCGAGGGCGGGGCACGGCCCTCCCTTTCTGGGCGGTTCTCCTAGGGATCTTACTCAAGACCTTCATTCAGTCCTCCGACATCTGTGAAAGTGCCTACTGTGTGCCAAGTGCTGTCCTGGGGCTGGCCCACTCTTGCAGGGAGCACCCACTCCTGTGTAAGGCCAGTTTGGGGAAGCCTAGGCCCCTCGGGGAGGGAGAAGACTGATGAACTAGAGGAGGAAGTGGTACATTTTGGGGGGTAGAGTGTCAGAGAAGGCTTTGTGGGGAGGGTCCAGCTTCGGTTGACTTGGTAAGGCTGAAGTCTTGTCCCCTGTGGAGTCCTGTGAAGTGCTGTCCCTCTCTGGTTTTGTTTTCCAGTTTCTAATCTAGATCTGTTGTCCTTGCACTTGGCTCTTGGAACATAGGATACACTTGGGGTGAAACCATGGTCCCATTGGATCCATGTCTGACTACCACTTCGGGTTACTATAAGAACAGCTTTGTGCCCTAATCCCGCTGTCCCACGCTGCCTATATCTTAGTGCTGCCGCAGGCCGCTGTCAGCCCTTGGCTACCCCTCTGTTTCCTCAGGTTCTGAGTGGCTTCAGGCTCCTCTGGCTGCAGCTAAACATGCCAGGGTGAACTCAGGTTCAGTTCATTAAGCTGTGGGACTCTATAGAGTCCCAAGAGGCCAAAAAGCCCATTTTTAAAGATGGGGACAGCTGGGCCTAAGCTCAGCATCCTAGGACCAGGTTTTTGGTGACTGGCAGGTTGTTTCTCCAGGGAATAAGAACATTGGGTACACTGTGACTTCTCTTTCTGGGCACCACTGTAAGCGAGGCTTCATTCTAGCACCCCTGCCTGCCTCACAGAGGGGGAAAGAACCAAAGGCCAAAGGTCACAGATGGAAGCTCTAGCCACAGCGTGTCATAGTGCTCTGGCAGACTGCTTGGGGTCTTCTTCTCTCATTTCATTCCCTTGGAGGACATGTTGGACCAGAGGACTAAAAACAATGAGTAAGGGGACACCCGCCTCTCTGTGCCTCTGAAGCCAGGGAGCAACTGGGTCCCCAGACCTTGGTGCCCTTCTGTTTGAGAATGCCGCTATTTTCCTTGAAGCACTTAATTACAGCAGGAGATGCTTTACCTGGAATGTGCTGTACATGACCTGGAGCAGATGAACGGGCCTTTCTGGAGTCTAGACATCTTAACTCAAGAGCTCACTGTGATGATGGGAAAGCTTTTAGTCCATTATGTGTATTTGCACGATTACACCTCAGCCCTTTAGACCCATTACTATGTCCCTGGGTATGAAAGCAGAGAATGTCCTTCTCAACCCCCACGCCTTGCGACAGCCATGGTCCTGTACCCGGGGCCTGGGCTGCCAATGGCCTTGACCCTCAGTTTTGTGGTTGGTTCATACATTGACCCAACCAATGCACCAGAGTAGGGTCTGGTTTAATAGGGCAGCCTGGATTGAGACGTGGTACCTGTTTGCAACAACAAAGTAAACTTTTATAAAGTATTTGTGGCTTTATGTTGCTAGTGGTGGTCCTAGTCTGGGCCTTGATATGAGCCCTGTAACCCAAACCCTGCTCTCTGGAGCCACCACCTTCTGTTCCTCCTGTGTCTGGGTCCTCTGGCCCCAGCAGGGTGCAGGGATCTTGGTGCATATGCAGAACTGAAGGTTTCCCCAGGAAGCCCCTGCCCAGGTCTCTCAGACTCAAACCCCAGGATGTGGTGGAGGCTTGTGGGGACCACGATGTTTCCAATTTTGCTTTAGTCATCAGTCCAGTCTCTGTGGTCCTTCATACCAGCCTGGCTGCCACCAATCCAGTCAGTCTGTTGAGCTTTCTCCTTCCTCCCCACAGAGGAGGAAGCCATTGGGTGTGCTTGAGTGACAAGCAGAAACAGAGCTGCTTCTGGGGAAAACAGGTGTGAGTCACCACCACACTCCCTTTTAAGGAGCGTAAAGAAGCTGCCTCTTTTGAATTGTCATCCAGGCCCACTCAGGGAGGGTGCCCTTTGAGACCTGGCAGTTACTTTCTGAAGCATGTCCCCCTCTGGGATAGGTACTGGCTGGCACCAGGGGAACAGTGGGCTCTCCTGGACCCCCACAGATCTAGCTAGGGCAGATGGCTCAGCATGTTTAGTTATGGCTTTAAAAATAACACAGAAATCTTTTTTTTTTTTTTTTGTTAAAACGACGGTGTCACCAATTGACGTGCTTTAACAGGATACTCAAGAATTATAGAGTTACAAGACACCCCCCCCCCTCAGAAATCAGTGCTTTTCTCTGTGGCCACTCCAGTCTGTCACAGAGTGACATGAAAGTACGGCACCCTTTGGCTTTCTCTGCACTTTTGGAATGAGGGACAGGCTTTTAACGCAAAGGGGAAAGTTTCTGACTGCCTGCTGTGGTTTTGGCACCATGTTTGACACAGCCACTGTGGAGGTCTGTGTGCTGGGCTCTATTTGTTCAAGTGAGGAAACAGAGTCTTAGAAAGTAACTGTGCCCGTACCCCAGGCCTACCAGGGGGGTGGAAGTGGCTCTGGCAGGGTAGAAGTTGCTAGACCTTACAAGGACCTCTCTGTGATAATCACCCTCTGATTCAAAAGTTTCAGGGCTCCTGGGGCCTTGTAACCTCAGGCCAGAGGCCACTGAAGGAAGAGGAAGGCCCGCAGAAGGTGGTATGGCAGTACACAGATCTTGAGTTCACTCAGGCCACGTGTTGCCAGCCCACTGGACCCGACCCTTCCTCACCTCACCTGGCCTGCCTGCCCTCAGGTGCCTCCGCAGGAGAAGGCCTCTTCTTCATGGAGGAGGGTAGGCAGTTTGCTCAGCTTTGAATAGAGGGAATTTCTCAGCTTCCTCTGGGTGGGATGGGGGGGGGGAGGGAGGAGACTTGAGGTAGCTCCCTGTGAGCTGAGTGGCACACAGCCCTCCCTGGAACACTTGTGACAGGTCCTGGCTGAAGAGAGGATGAGCACTGAGGAGGTTTGGGTCAGGGTGACCTCTAGCCCTGATGTACTCGTCCGTCCCCCCCCCCCCCCCCCCCCCATTGACTGGGAAGCTCACATTGCCTTGGTTCTTCTTATGCAAAGTGGAGTCCCAGGGGTTTTTTATTTTTGAAATGGGAATGTTCATCTTGGGCATTTCTCTGATGGAAGACACAGAGGCACGAAAGGGTAAGCAGCTTGCCAGGGTCACAGACTTAACTGGGAAAGCAGGGACCAGAGCCTGGCCGCAGAGCTCCTGGAGCTGTGCTCTTAGCTGGAGGCCTGGCCACTCCCCTTGCCCCAGCCACACCCAACGGTCCTAGGTCTGCATCCTCCCTCCTAGCCATTCTCCTCAGAGCATGCTGATAGGAGGAGGAACCTAGGAAAGAACGGAAAGTGGCTGAGAAGTGGGTCCCCACTGGTTTGGAAGAGTCCTCCCAGATTAGCAAGCCGGGGTTGGGAACTGGGGGATGGCTTGCTCTGTGGTGCATGGCAAGCAAACAGTGAGGTGGGACTCAACATCACCCAGTGCTTTTGTCTAAGTTCACCTACTTCTTTCCTGGGTTTGGTTGTAGAGCCAGGGCTGGGGGATGGTTGAGGAAAAGCCAGAGGCAACCCTACTAACCAGCCTTCCCCTCCCCTTTGCCTCCAACCTCAAGCCACGTGGACTGGTACATTTCCAACCTCCCTTCCATGTGTCACCATTAAAAAAAAAAAAAAAGAAAAAGAAAGAAAGAAAGACAACTTGGGAGGGGTGGGGAGGGGCAAGCCATTGACTTAAATGTTTAAATTAGCCTCACTTTGCTGAAATCTGGGTGTCAGGATAAATCTTTTCCTACAGTGTCATCTATCTTTTCCTGAGTGGGAAGTTGCTGAATAAATGAATGTTCTTCATATATTATTACGGCGGACACAGCCAAGGCTAGGAGAGGCAGTCTGCAGTGATTAGCAAGCTGCAGACTGGGCTCCTCCCCAGGCCTGGGGTCTGGAGTGCTATCTGCTCTCCACCCTGCTCTCAGCCTTGAGTGGCCTCTGCCTGTGGCCGGCTCCCTTCACCTGTCTCTGCACTTTATCTGCAGTCCTCTGGGACCTGAGGAAACATGACTCAGGGTCCATAAAGAGAAAAAAACTTGTGTTCTAAGACACACGCACGCGCGCGTGCGTACACACACACACACACACACACACACACTAAAAATAAAAACCAAAACAAAAAAAAAATATTTAATACCTACCCCCCCCCTAAAAAAAAACCCATCCGAACAAACAAACAAAAATCCTAAAACCAACAGTCCATGAAACTTTTATACCTCCTACCTGGCACTGGGGAATCAATGACATCTGACTAGGTTTTCACACTACCCACCGAGCAGTAAGGAGTGTCATCCCCCTGTGGCCGCAGGGTCCCAGCCTCTGCCCACGTACTGTTCCTATGGTCATGTTGCCCTGTGGCTGACAGTCTTCTCGCCCCTTGGCACCTGTGTTTTAGGGTCAATG
The DNA here is from genome assembly GCF_903995435.1 of Acomys russatus. NCBI lineage: Eukaryota > Metazoa > Chordata > Mammalia > Rodentia > Muridae > Acomys > Acomys russatus. The sequence goes on along the minus strand of NC_067150.1, from coordinate 47,947,784 downwards.
ATCACAGTGTCTGCTCAGTGCCAGATGAACATGACCCCGGCTGTTCCTGTTCCGGGGTCTTGGGTGTTGTCAGACCAGAGCCAGAGACCCCTAAGAAAACTGCCCAAAGAATTTTTCTCTGAGACACAATCCCGAACATCAAATCACATTAATTTATGAGAGACTAGAGGGCCTCCTAGAAAAAATGACCCCTGAATCAGGGGTAAGATGACCTGGCCAAGGGGTGAGCTGGTACCTTAGGATCTGTTCCTGTTCGAGGGTGCCGGGACACATGCAACAAGCTGGCTTTTCCGTCCTATTGCTCATTCTCCTGTCTCACAGGTTGCAGAATTGGGAGTCTATATGCACAGGGGACCTGCACAGAAAGGATGGTGGCTGGTCCCACCCATGGGCCGAGAAAAGGTGATGAGTGCGGCTGAGTGTGCAGTGCACATAAGGGCATGTTGCAATAGTGCACCATGGGTACACACACACTGCAGCAGTACGCAGTGCCCTCCAGGGAGGCACTGGAGGGGATTGTCTCCTGGACAACCGTGCCCTTCTTAGGTGGCTTTGTAGCTGTTTTTCTTTTTAAGAAATTTATTTATTATGTATACCGTGTTTTGTCTGCAGGCCAGAAGAGGGCACCAGATCTCATTATGGATGGTTGTGAGCCACCGTGTGGTTGCTGGGAATTGAACTCAGGACCTTTGGAAGAACAGCCAGTGCTCTTAACCTCTGAGCCATCTCTCCAGGCCCCTGTACCTGTTTTTCAAGTTAGCCCATTCACATGGGGCTCTTAAAAGAGACTAGTACGCACAAGTAACTGAAAGCCACACTGTTGTGCTCTGAAGGAGGGAAATGACCATATACTCACCTCACCAGCCAGGAGCACTGACTGGTCCAGCTCCGGGTTGGCCTTCCTTGGCGGGGGTGGGGAGTGGTACAAGAATGCTTGCTACTTGTAAATGTGTGTGTGCAAATTTATGCCCGGCTGGGTCATTGCATGTTCACTCCTTGTATGTCTGTGGCCATGTCTGCAAGTGTGACTGTTGCGTTGTCTGAGTCCTGTGGGCTGAAGGAGAACATGGGCTGCATAGTTGCGAGGCATATCTATACATGTAGAACTATTTGGAGGTAAGCAGGTTGAATGGGGCAGTCTCTGTCCTGGATCTTTCGCATATTTCTTATTACCGGTGCCAGGCCCAGATCCTCCCAGTGAGCCTTTGCTTAGCCACATTGTCCCTACAGGATGGGGAGGAGACTTGGTGGAAAGACCCGAACTCAGCCCCACAGATGATGACATGGCATTGAAGGAGTTAAATGCCAAACCACACCAGGGCTCCCAGAGAAGTTTCCTGGAGGAGGGGCTAATTGAGCCACAGAGCACTGGCAGGGTCTTCACCTTTGCAGAGGAGAAGGAGGGCAACCTAGGTGGTGGAACCAGCAAGGGCAGACACTTGACATCTTGAGGGAGGGACTGGGGTGGCCCATAAGGTCCTCGAGTGACAGAGGCTAATGCTGTGACTGCAGAATACCCAATACAGATGCTCAGAGGACATTGGGGAAATGAAACCAGTTAGAGAGTGTTCCATGTGACCTCTGGGAGAGAGTGGAGTGGGAAGTGTAGCTGGCCTATCACCAGTGACAACAGCTCCACTAGTTCAGCCCCAGCAGAGTGAGCAGCACCACGCCTGCTTCTTGGACATGGCTGAGGCTATTTCATTTATTGATAGAGAAGCAGAGGCTCATGGGTAGTCATCTGCTCAAGGTGACAACACAAAGGGTCCTGCTGGGACTGGGTTCCAGGATGGATGTCAAAGCCCCAGTCTCCCTCTTGTCACCATGAAGGTCTGGAAGATGATCTTGGATTTGTCTACTTTCTTTAAGTTTGGGGGCCTGCTTTGAACCTTAGAGTTCCCTCTTGTGCCTGAGATTCCAAGCCTGGCCTTTGGAAGGAGCCTTCTCATCAGAGCCCCCTGAATTATTTTTTCTTCTGCAATGCCAGTGTGGAGTCTGGCCAGAGTTGGGCTTTAGGGGTGTGACTGAGAGCAGTCATCTGTGAAGGGCATCTCCAGGCTCCTGGAAGGGACAAAGTAGGGACCTCCTGGGTCTATCTGTTCCTAAAATGACAGGGCTGGCTTCTAGAGAGAGTTTGTGATTCAGTATATGGCCTGGTCCTTACTGGCTCAAATGGCAGAGGGGAAAGCTGTTATCTTCCTTGTGTCCAGCCATTCAAGTCTCATAACCACAGGATGGAGGGCTTGACGTCCCATTTTACAGGCGAAGAAGCTGAGTTTCATGGAAGTATATGAATTTCCCAGGTGTGCCTGAGGTCAGGGCTAATCAGGCAGACTAAGCCCCTCCTGACTGCCCTTGGGATGGCCTAGGAAGGGCACAGAGAGGTGTCCTGAGTTCTGAGGAAGCAGCCAAAGGCAAGGTATGGGGGAGCTGGGTCAGAAAGCACTCTCCTGACTCCTCAGAGCCTCTCTGCAGAGCCTCCCAACACAAACCCCTGCTGGGACTGCCACCTGCTGTCTACCCCACAGCCAGCTGTGCTGCTCTGGGTGGAGCAGCCTGTCACTCTGTCCCAGAGAGGCGGGCATGTCTAATGAATTAATTAATGTTGGTGAAGCACTTGGAGATCCCAGGCTGAAAGGTGCTCAATACATGCAAATCAGAGTGATTGTTATTACCCATAATTATGGAGTTTCTGCTGGAGAAATTATTCAGAAGAGGACGGTGTCTGGGCCAGCAGAGGGCCTGCCAAGATTTGCTCTGCAGTGGTGGAGGAACCAGGCAGCAACCAATCAAAATAACTTCTTCTTTCCTTTCTTCCTTCCATCCTTCCATTCATCCTTCTTTCCTTCCTTCCTTCCTTCCTTCCTTCCTCTTTCCCTCACTCCCTTGACCCCTTGCTTCCAACATCCCTCCCTCCATCTCTTCTTTACTCCCTCTCCTCATTCTCTCTTTCCTCTTCCTTCTTTCTCTCCCCTGTTTTTCTCCCACCCCTCCCTCTTCCACTTCCTCTCCCAGCTCTGGGCCTGTTGCCCACTTTCCCCACCACACATGCCTTCTTTGTCTCTCATAGAAACAGGCACCTGGCACCATTAGAGGGAAAGATTGGACCGTAGCCCTCCGGATGATGGAGAAGGACCCAGGAGTGAGGATTCACTCTCCCCTCTGTTCAGTGGATCTTTGAGGGGTGTCCTGCACCTTTTCGAGTGTGGGGCACAAGTGTGGCAGTGCCCCTCTCTGGGTTGGCAAGCATGATGCTGCAAGGCTTGGCCATATGATGTTTACATAAACATTGTGTGTGTGTTTGTGTATGCACACACAGTGTATGAGTGTTTCCAGTCCCCCCCCCCCCCCAATCAAGCAGTGTTCTCGGTACAGCTTGGGAGGGGGTTTGGCTGGATTGTTGATTCTTTAATGGCCAAGGCAGAACCTTCCCAACAGTCTGAGTGAGTGGCCCCCATGCCAGTGGTCTCTTGCAGTGGCCACAAACAGCAAGCCAGTCAGATTGTTGCTCTCCGCGATTGTCTTCCCCCAGCGTTCCTTTGGCCCCACCAGCTTCAGCACCACGGACAGCACCATGGCCAATTTGAGCCCAGGTAGGCTTGCACAGATGTGGATACAGCAGAGCCAGGAGAGCGCCAAAGACATTGGAGCACACACAGAAGCTTATCTTTAGGCCCGAACCTCACATATTCTGCCTTCTGAATCCCTCCTGTGATTTGGGATGGGGGGTGGGGTGGATTTAAGGGGACTTTTAATGTCAGCAGACACAGAGCACAGCACCTATTGTGCTCCCATCTCTGTGGCAAGCTCAGGGGTGGAGACATCAGATTTATGTTCTTTCCTGTAGATGAGACCCACAAAATAATGTCTCACCTACTACTTCAGGTTGGGTGCAGGGCACAGCACAGACCATCAATTGTGTGAGTCTGCAGTATCTGTGAGGCTGAATGTGGTTTCACAGGGTGGAGCAGATGGGGAAAGTCCCCAGGAGGAAATGACACCTAGGACTGCAGAAGGAGGGAGAAACAATCTGGTCACTAGAGCTGTACGGGTGGTGGTGAGAAGCCTTTGGTGGGCAGAGGGCAGATGGCAACTGAGAGCTGGAAGGTAAGTAGTGTTTTTGCAAAGAGGCTACTCAAGATCCTGAGGCCACACAGCTGACCAGGACGTGGGCGCTATGGGCTGTCTCATCCAGTTTCCAGGGTAGCCTGGCTTGATGCTGGCCCCCTCCTTACTTGGGGGTCAGCTGATTTTATCTAGAAGTGACAATAGGTCGTGGTTGTCTGTAAGGGCCTTTGTGCCTTATCACTCTGCCTGTAATTGTTCCACCCGGCACCGGCTCCTTTCTCTTCCTCAGCATTTGTCAAAAAGATAGGACAGAGCCCCAGTGCCCTGTGGGAAGGCTGGGCTGGAGAAGGCCTCTTGCTGCCCATTGATTTGCGTTGCTTTTGCCAGCTGCCTGAGTCGCTTTGCCGGACACCATGGGGCTATGTTTGCCTTCGGATAATGAAATAATGTCCTCACCAAGGAAGGGCTGGAGCCCCTGCTATTAGCTCAGCCACCTCCTATAGGACAAAAGTTTTCACTATTGGGCTTCTGCAGCTGGCTGAGTAGCAGGGCTCTGAGAAGTCAGCAGGTGGGCAGCCTGCCTGGGTGGGTGGGGGCAGTGACAGGAGGAAGCCGGAAGCTGAGACAGCCAGGGCCAGTGATTTTCCAGGGACCTGTTTCCTAGGCATTCTGTCCCCAGCAGGGGCTTGGGGGACACATAGATCTGTGTTTTATCCCCAGCTCTCCTACTCATAGGCTTGTGACCTTGGCCAAGGCACAGCTGACCTCCTTGGCACACACTAGTGTGCTGATAGTTTGATGCCCCCCTTGGGCACGTGTGCATTGCCATCTAGCTGTGTGCCTCCCTTCCCCTTACCTCTGCCAGAGCCCAGGAGGTGGCATGGCAGGTTGATTGACTGGACTCAAATAATAATGTGTTGGAAGTGACCCTTCCCCAGGCTTTGGGCCTGGTCTTCCTGCAGCCCCAAGGGATGGTCTGACGATCGAACTAAATCACCAGAGCACATGAGGCTGATGAAGAGGCCTGAGGTGTTGGCCCCTCCTCCAGAAGCCCTCTGAGGGTGATTGGAGAGCCTCCCTATCTAACTTCAGGGCTTTCTGTCACCCTTCAAGGTGACCTTGTCACCACGGCCAAGGCCTTGTCACCTTTCCGTGTGTGACTTCACAGTACTCCATGTTCTTTCATACTTGATGGTACTCCGCTGGGGTCCCAGCTGGTGATGGTGACAGATGTCACTGACCTACCTTCTTGAGCTCTGTGCCTGTGCAAAGTGCTCTGTGAGTGCTAACTCCCTAACTATAACTAGACAGGGACAGACTTCTACCCATTCTACAGAGAAGGAAGTTGAGGACTGAAGAGAAGACAGGGCCACTCAGAGGCATAGGATGTCATGCAGAGCATTGAATCTGGCTTAGGGCAGGCCAACCTAGCATCTCAGATGACACTTCCACTCTACTCCCTGCCCTACACATAGAGAGAGAAGATGCATGCTCAGGCCAAGTGCTCACAGTTTATAGGACTCCACCCTAGCATGTACCTTCTGGGAGTTCCCTGACCTGTCTGCCTCCTTCCACCTTTCTTTGTGTGGTCCTATATCTGATCCAGTGCTTTCTGTAGGGTGGGACTCTTAAGGGAGGAGGAGGGGGATTTTGCAGGCCAAAGTATTTCTAGCATTTACCAAACCTTGGCATGTAGTAGATGCCCAACTAGTACTTGCTTAATGGAAAGATGAATGGCATTGTGGGGATTAAATAATATTAAGCACTTGGCCCTCAACCAAGTATTTATTGAGTGACAAAACATCTTTGGGCAGAATAAAAGGGGGTGATGGGTGTCAAGTGTCTCGCTCGGCACATGGGAATAGCGGTAGCAGTATTGTTGGCATTCATTCTTCTGGGAAGGGTTGTGGGGGTGGGGGTGGGAGAACCAAAAGAGGCCAGGGAGGGGAGAGAGACAGGGAGAGCAGACAGGAGAGCGCCAAGGAAGAGGTAGCAGTGGGAGGAGGTTGGTTAGCATTTGGGGGCCTCGACACCCACTCTGTGTAGAGCTGGGGATGCAAGCTCATGTGTGTGTGTGCACACGTGTAGGCGGGTGTGTGTGTGTAAAACAAATAACTGGAAAATGAATTTAATTATAAGGCACTTTTAATAGCTATTTATATTTAATCCTGCTAATTCTGTGTCTTGTGTAGCCAAACTGTAATTCTATTCTTCTTACTCATTTGCTAGTGTGAGTGGGAGAGATAGGGAGAGAGGAAGGCAGCCTCAGAGGAAGACAGCAGGTGTCTCCCCAGCCCTGGGGTCAGACTCAGTCAGCTGCACACCCCAAGGGTTGGCAAGGCTATTTCAGGGGGCATCGGGGGGCACTGGGTTCTGTCTCACTGCAGGGCAGGCCTGGCTGTGTTTCTCAGCTCTTGGGGGTGGGGAGGGCAGCAAGGAGAGCACCCAGCTTCAAGTCAAGCAGATCCAGGCTCAGATCCAACATAGGAATGTGTGCCTGGATCAAGGAGGCTCATTTTCTCTGTAAAGTGGGCATGATCCCACCTTCCTCAGGGCTATTGGAAAGAGTGCATAGAAATAGTGGCCCTGCTCTGGGAAGACTCTGCAGAAATGCTTATTCCTGAACTCAGATTACACTCGTCCATTCCCAAGCTGGCCACTTGTGTGGGTTTCAACGACTCTGAAGCTCTCAGCCAGTCCACTACCTGGATTGCCAGTCCAAGACATGACCAGAAGTCTGATCCGCCTCTCAGGACTTGGCTGGGAGTCTGGACAATTAGATGGCCAATGGCAGGAGCCTCACAGAGGTTTAGGAGTGGGTTTTCCAGGTGACCATCAAGGTTCACTCAGCACTGTGGGAATGGTGAAAGGAGCATGTCCCCTGAGAAGGGACCGTGAGCCTGGTCCACATAGGTGCTTCTTAAATGTATCTTGGGGGAAACAAGATCAGGTTCTGTTTGAACCCTGTACTCTAGCCCCCTAAGCTGCAGAGACCCTGGGCAAGCTAGCAGTGCTGCCTGAGCCTCTCCATAGTCTTATCTAGACCGTGAGGCCAGGTGTGGGGGATTGCTTAGAGAATCAGGAAGAGGTTCCAGTGATGCTCACCTAAGATAGGGGTGCTCCCTGGGGCCAGCAGGTGAGAACCGGTTTAGACTCCTTTTCAGGATTAGGGCTGGGTAGGAGCCCATGAGGTTTCATGCAATAGCATGGGTAGGTGGGATCAGCAGAGGGCTAGCTTTCTCTAGCTTTTCCTCAAGCTCCCTGGTTCCTACTCTCTGTGGAGGACTTCCCTTTGGTGATGAACATTTCCTGTTCCTTCCTGAGGGATTCAGGGTGTCAGTAGGTTGGCCATGCCCACAGGCAGAGGGATTCATGCTGGCTTTCTCTCCACGGTGATACTGCAAAGTGGGTTTCTCTCTCATGTTACAGGAGGGGAAACTGAATCTCAGAGAGGCCCAGGGACATGAATTTGGGTTGTCAACTGACTCTAAAGACAGTTTCTTTGCTCTTTTGAAAACTCTGCCAGCCTATAGAAAAAATGTGGGAGGTACAACTTCTTCAGAGGGCGATGTGGTATGAAAAACATGACCTCCTTAGGAACAGCCCTCAGAGCCTGGACTCAGGACAGTCTTACACCTCTGGGAACAGCAAGACACACCCCAAGGTCCTGCAGCCTCCATAGTAGTGGTTATGTCTACTATCTCACTGCTCTGGGTGGTGCCAGCCCCACTGTCTGGAGTCACACGGGAGGGAGGGAGGATCATCTGAGCTAAAATCCCACCTCTGCCTCTCACTGGCTATAGCCTTTGGCTAGGCACTTGTTGCAGGAGTCTCACAGCGACTGTCACTCTCCCCATCACTGCCCCTGGTTCTCCACTGATGTGTGATGGTGGCAATGACCGAGGGTGCATTTCTCTCCAGTATAGTCACACTTTGTTGAGAGACTTAATGTCTCTGAACCCTGAGTGGAACTATGCTTCCTTTTAATGGTGACATTTTAGGTATGGCGAGGGTGCATGGGATTGCTGGGAGGGTGAGGTGGGGGTGGTGGGGGGGGGAGGAATTCTGGCTTGATGTCTGGTAGATCCCCAGTTTTGTCCCTTTACCACTCCCCTCCTCCAGACTCCCTAGGGCCTGCTCATGGGCAGGCCAGTGTCACCTTAATTTGATTGAGGGATTTGTTCTGAGGCCTGGGAGTTGGCGAGCGTTCTGTGCAGGCAGGGACAGCTCCTGCTCCTGAAGCAAGGCAGGGTTGCTGGGCAAAGCCGAGGAGTGATAAGCCAGGGTGGGGAAACCTGGAGGTGGGTCTCAGGCTGTTCTAAACTCTGCTGTTCGCTGATCATCGCTGGCTGGTAAGGCAGAGGCAGGAAAAGAGGACACATAGGTCATATTGGGCCTGGTGAGGGAGCAAGGAGACGCGGGGATCTGGGATTGGTGCTGTGGAGGAGCAGTCCTGGACCAGGGGTTAGGATGGTCAGGATTTCTTCTTGGAGACACAGAAGTTTGAATGGGGGGGGGGGGGGGGGGGGGGGGGTGGGGTGGGGTGGTTAGAACAGTGGTTCTCAACCTTTCTAATACTGTGACCCTTTAATACAGTTTCTCCTGTGGTGGTGACTCCCAACCATAACATATTTTTTTTTTGTTGCTATTTCATAACTATGATTTTGCAATTCTCACGAATAGTAATATAAATAGTAATGTAAATCTCTGTGTTTTAGGTGACTCCTGTCCAAAGGCGTCATGACCCATAGGTTGAGAAGCACTGGTGAGGGAGAGGCCATGAGGCTGAGGCTGGAGCCTGGCTTCCACTTCTGCTGTTTCCCCGTGTGTCTTTGGTTAAGTCTGCACTCCCTCTGGCCCCAGTTTTCCTATCTGTGTGATGGGGGTTTTGGTCTGTACCAGCCAATCGCTGGACTCCTTCAGCACCTACCATGGCTAATTCTATGGAAACTTGGAGAAGAGGGGGTAAGCCTGGAGTGTTCCCTGGGGCCTGAGGCATTAAGGGTAGGAGGCAGATGTATTTGCTGTTGTCTATCGCAGCCAGCACATTCATTAAGCATCTCTAAGATGGATACACCCCCCCCCCCCCAGTTCACCTGGCACATGAGTCTCGGGATTTATTTCTTCCTGAATGGTACCATCCATCACGCTAGCATTGCTGCCAGCAGGTACAGCCAGCTCCCACCTGAGCAGCTCCTGCAAGGCAGAGGACCCCTCCCCCTCAGGAGTGCTTCTGTACCTGGCCTGCCTTCAACTCAGTGGTATGAGTGGGGGTGGGGAGGGAGGTCTGGTAGGTGTACCTCAGTCAGACCACAGGTACAGGGTCCTTAGAGAATTATGAGGACAATCAGGGCTGGCTTCTTGGAAGCAGTGGCAATGCCAGCAGGAGTCAGATAGAGAGAAGGAGGAAGGGTTGCTTACAGCATGGGCTGGGCGGGGGGGGGGGGGGGGAGGGGAAGGTGGTCCCCATGCAGCAGGATGGAAGACACTCTTGGTTCACATGTACTTATATGGGGTTCTAGGCAATGCTTATTGACCAACCGATTGATGGATCTTCTCCCCTGCTCTTCTATCCTCCTGTTCCTCCTGTTCCTTTAGGCCCAGGTGCTCAAAACCCTTCCCAGGCGGCCCCAGAACTAACAGTGACCATATACTGACTTCCATTTACAAACAGTTGTTTGCCCATCTCACCCCCACCACTGCCCAATCCCTACTAGATATGCATAGAGGATGGCAATTAGGTGACATTGGAAAGCCACTTGATATGTCTGAGCCTCGGAGACTCCTTTCAAGTTGGCCCAGATTCCTGTGTATGAGATGATTGGCATAAGGCCCAGCTCATAGCAGGGTCCTGGTGCATGTGGGTCCCCTCCCCCACCCCAGGAGGAGTCTTCAGGCCTCACCCTAAAAGGAAGGTATCTGAGGAGGTGTCCCACTGATGACCAGCTCATCGGGTGCGTGTCAGCGGGTCTGGATATTAGTGGGATGTTTGGAAGGCAGGGAAGCTTGGTCTAACTATGGTGAGCTGGTTGGAGGATCCCAAGGAGCTGTCTAGCTGTGTATCCTGGCTGCAACACTTAGCAGCTCCATGTGCTTGACCTTGCTCAAGGCATAAAGCCTCTGTCTTGATCGCCCTCCCTCCCTGAAACACCGACATTGCAGGGGTTGCGCTGGTTCATGAGATTGTATTTATAAAGCGCTAGATAGGCCGGTAATTGTGGACCAGGGGAGTGGCCTATGGCTGAGGACTGGCTGATAGGAAGGCTCAAGGTGCAGGTTGACACTTGCTTGATTCCAAAGCTCTGCTGAGGCACTCCCAGTATCTAGTAGAGGCCCCTGGTGTCCAGCCACTGCTGTAGCCTCCCGTGTGTGTGTGTGTGTGTGTGTGTGTGTGTGTGTGTGTGTGTGTGTGTGTGTGTGTGTGTGTGTGCGCTGGACCAGGCTTTGCCTAACTGACTTCTCTTCTGAGGCGCACTGAGGGCAAGACCTTCTCTTACCGGTATGTCCAACGGGACCCAGAGCACTGGGACCACAGCAGCATCTCAGAAACGCTTTCCTATTGGGTGTATAGTTTGGTAGGCGAAGGGGCCTGCTCAGTTGCTCCCAGGACTCTTAGCATTCACTGGACAATCCCACTAACCACCCTCTTGTGTGCTTAGTTGGGAGGACCCCAGACCTGGCTCCCAGCAACACCTCTCCAGCCCCCCAGTGTCCCACCCAGCTGTCTCACCTGAAGCTCTTCTCTGGGGAGCTGGTGGTTTGCTTCTCATTGTGTATGTGTGGGCGGGGGGGGGGGCAGCAAATCTCAGTCACATTCAGCTGTCCTCCCAATAGCTTGTTAAGGCGAGACTAAGTCCCCAGCCGCCCCACTCCTTGTCTTTACCTGCGCTTTTCTATCGAACTGTAATTTGACTGTGGAAAGGTTCTTGGAGGAAAAGAAGCAAAGCAACTCCCCACTCTGCCCCAAGTGAGCTCTCTAGGAACCTTGGTCTGAGCACTTTGGACTCATACTCATCCCTTTAGAAAGGCACAGGGCACAGACTAGGGACCACAGGCTGGGAGGGCTGAGTGAGCTCTGGTGCCCCTTGCTCCCAAGTCTGACCCTCTTCCTGTCCTTCCAGATCTCCTACGGTTGGGCATTATATACTTGCTTTTATATGAGATATGGTTGTGTCCTCTGTCCAGCCCCTAAGGGACTCGGTAAGCTTGTCTCTGGTACAGTGGGGGATGGGGCATGATGAGAGAGGGGGGGGGAGCCTAGAGAGGAAGGGGAGCCCTGTGTCTTCTTCAGGAGCCCCTTCTAGTTAGGGAATGGGCTGGTGCGGGGAAGCTGAGGCTGCAAACCCCATTGATGCTCCCTCTGGCCAGCTTGAGCACTTACTCACCTCTCCTACCTCCCTGTGGGTTCTGTCTCTTTCCTAAGAGCAAAGGGGGCTCTGGCCCTACTCATGTACCTGCTAAGAGGTCCATTTCTATAAGCTAGGCTCTCTTGTGCACCTGTGGGATTCATGGGATGAGCTGGCAGCAAGGGACTCCTCATGTGGGGACTGCCAGGGCTAGCCACGCTTAGCGCCAGGGCAGTTCCTTGCTGCTTGGCAGGCAGCTTTTTACTCCAGCCTCTGCCAAAGGTTAAACCTTCATATCCTCATCTCCTCCAACAGCATGCCAACCTTGGAATTAGTTTTTCCCAACTATGTTGTGACCTCATCATATCTCCTGGGATGAATACAAGTTTGAGATTTGAAAATTTTCTGCCTGGGAGCAGCTGTGTGGCTTCTATGTCCTGTTTGGCTACAGTAGTTGGAAGCTTCGCATAGGCCTGGGTTCTGTTCTATCCCCACCGTGAGCTGACGTGATCTTTGGAAAGTTGTCCTGACTCAAGTCTCAGTTTCTCCTTCTGTAAAGGAAGACGCGAGCACCCATCTCAGAGGTGTTCCCGGAGGACAGGTGGCCCCCTGACAGTACTCTGTAAGGGTTGCTGTTTCTGCCTCTCTGTATATTGGCTACAGTAGGATGGGGGTGGGGGCTGGGCCTTCTCCCAATTCAGACATGTCTGAAAGAATGACTGGCCCCCTTGTGCTTGGTAGCACCTTTGGTCTGCTCCAAGCTGGCATGGGCCAGAGGTTAGGGTTAGGGTTGGGGTGGCAAGCTTTCCTTGGACCAGTCATGCAGTTACCCCTGTACCCTGGCACCTTCTGCCTGATCTAGGGCCCCAACCCCTCTCTGCTTCTGCCTCACTAGCCCTCTTCCTTCCTCTGAACCCAGGGCTCCTTCAGGCCCCCATGGTTTCTGTTTCTGCTGAGGTCTTCGGCAAGTTTTCCAGATCTGCATGGAGTCCCGAGCTGCTTCCAGAGGCAGGGCAGGGCTAGTTTGCACTAAGCTTCCTGTACCTCTAGGTCTCCCCAATGTCCGTAGTCCCCAGGAGGCTGCACAGGGAAGCTGAGCTGGGAAGATATTTGCCTGCAGAGCAGCAATGTCAGACTGTTTAGTTTCATCCTGCCAGCAGGAGGCCCTAGGGAGAAGACAGGCCACAGACTTCCCTGAGTGGCCAGACCTGCTGCTTGTAAGATTGCAGAGAACATCTAGGAAGGGGGGTTAGGGGTTTTCCTGGGCCCACAGCTCTTTGACTCTCCTGTATTCTTGGATCTGAGGGTACCAGAGATTGAGCTGGTCCTCACAGTCCAAGAGCAGAGAATTGAAAACCCAAGAAGTTTCCAGACATCCATGAAGGTAAGGGCTCCCAAGAAAGCATTGAGCTGTATGTTGAAAGGTTCACGGGGTTTAACATGGTCTGGCTTGCAGACAGCATGTGAGATAAGGCCTTGGGTGCTAAGTAAATTGTGGGACCTGGTCTCTTTCTGTAAGCCCAGAGTACCAGGTGAGGGGTCCCATTGAGTTCCATGCTCCTCCCCAGCCTGGTGGTCTCACTGTCCTTTGCCTCTCACTGCAAGGACACTTCCTCTGAGAGGCTTTCCTTGATCACTGCCACACCCTGGGGACTCCCTGGCCTCTAAAGCTCTTTCCAATGTGCCCTTTACCTTTGTGGTCATTGACTGATGGTTGCCTCTGTCACCAGACTTTGTAAGGTTCTTTAGGTCAGGAATCTCATGGCTTGGTGGTTCCAGCTCCCAGCCCAGTAGGTGGCACACAGTAGGTGCCTACTAAACAGCTATGTGACTATGGGAGGGACACCAGCTGAGGAGCTGCCAAGCAGAAAGAGGTAGGGCTGAGGGCTGAGGGGGAGCCCAGCAAGGTGTGCGCAGTGCCTGGGTGCAGTGAGCTGGGCTCCTTTGTGTCATTAGGCGGCTCTTTAAAGAGCTGTTTGCAGGAACAAAAGCCACACAGCTGCCAGGGCCTCAGTGGGCAGTTGGCCTGCTGAAGAGCAATGGACTGAGCCAACTTGTCACCCCCTAGGCAGGCTGGTGACTCTGGGAGTGGAGCCAGCCATGAGGCTGGGGGCTGTGCGAAGCAGGGCCATTGGTGGGCCCAGTCCTGACCTCACCCAAATTATGTTTCAAACCAGCAAAAGAGAGGGGATATTTTTAACCTTGTTCCATGAAGGCATCCCAGGGGAGCAGGGAAGGAAAGGAAGCAGAAGGCAAACTAGGGGAGGGGCCGAGAGCAGGGCTGGGGGGCTTCCAGAATGCGCCCCCTCCAGAACAGCTTTTTCCCCCTTTGTCCCCAGCCCTGTTAAATTTTTTAAAAGCTCCAAACAGCAAGAGGGACAGTGGAGTTCATTATATCGAGTTATCTCCTCCGTTTCAGGCGGAGATCAATCTTCTGAGTCTTGCAGCTCCAAGGGGGAAGGGTAGAGAAAGAAAATGGGAGGCGAAGGAAAAAAAAAACTCCCTGGACCAATTTCCGCTGGCTAACACGATTACCCGGCTGCCTGGCAGCAGCACCAGCTGTTGGCAGGCACGCTGGCCCCCTGCCAACCTCTCTCAGCTGCCGGCTGCCCCAAGGCTCCCTCCTGAGTGGGGCGGGTTGGCAGGTGTGAAAGCCCCACATGCCCCCTTGGTTGGGGTTGCTGAGTATGGCATCCCAGGGATGCTACAAGGCCCACTGGTACCCGTCAGCACCTACTGCTCAGCCTTTGCCACACACCAGTCTGTGCCCAGTGTCCTGCCCTGATGAGAGTGCCCTTTGTTTCCCATGGGAGACTTCTTCAGAGAGTAAAATCACAGAGAGCTGCCTCGGATAATTCATTCATTCATTCATTCATTCATTCATTCAACAAATAGTTGCTGAGCATCCACTTGGCAGCACACAGTACACACAGAAGTTCAGAGGCAAACAAGGTGTCTGTTTGTGTTGAGAAGGAGACGGACAAGGGACACACATACACAAGCAAGTCAATGTCAGCTGAGGAAAATGCTATGAAAGTGAGTGGTTGGTGTGTGCAGGCATTTTACTCAGGGGCTGAGGGGAAGAAGGCATCTCCATCTGAGGGAGGGACTTGACACCAGGCGTAAGATGTCTGCAGTCTGAGGCTGACCCAACTGAGGGAGGCCAGAGGCCACAGTGGTTGGAAGGGGGTTCTGAGAGTAGGGAGGGCCCAGAGGTTTTAGGAAGGGATGCTGGGACAGGGCAGCCGTGGCATGTCCTGGCTCTGCTGTGCTGGTTTGAGCTGTTGTCCATGTGAGGTGGTCAGTGCCAGCGGGGGCAAGGGCAGAGTAGGGGCAGAAGGGAGCTGAGTGGTTGGGGTCTGGACAGATGTGAGGAAACAAATGACAGTGGCTGATGATGGCTTGGGTGTGGGTGTGGGATAAAGAGCAGTAAAGGATGAGGGAGATGTAATTTTGGGTTAAAAATTAAGTGTTCTGTGTTGGACAGGGCTGCTAGGAGAGTAAGTGGAGATGACAAATTGAGTCCTACCTCTGGAGCTGTGCTCAGGAGACTGGGACTAGCATGGAGGAGCTGGAGGCGGAGCTGTGAAACCAGGCAAGAAGTGAGTGGTCAGGAGAGGGAAGAGAGCCTGTAAACACTGACCCCCCCTGCCCCCCCCCACCCCCCCACCCCCTCACCCCCATGCTTGGAGTGAGAGTAGCCAGAGGCTAGTCCTGGGAGGCCAGAGGTGAGTGTCTCCACATGGAAGAAGCCATCAGCACTGCAGATACTGTCCAGATCTTGGGGACCAGGCCACAGACAGCATGGCCATTAGTCTGGCCGAACAGCCTTCTGGGCATCTTGATATGACCATCTTGTGGAGTGGAAGGGACTGGAGCTGGAGCCGAGCTCCAGAGAGAGCTGAAGCCTGGACGAGCTGAAAGCCCGTCTCCTCCCTCCATCCCTCCTCTCGTCTTCCCATCTAACTCTGCTATGATACTGTGGCAGGTTGAATGTAAGACAAGTAACTCACTCTCTCTTATTCTTAGGTTTTTGTTTTTTTCCTTGCATAATGGAGACGCCATCTCAGATGTCACTGGATCTCAGTGAATAAGAGTTTCACTGTGTAGCTCTGGCTGTTCTGGGACTCACTGTGTAGACCAGGCTGGCATCGAACTCACAGAGCTCTGCTTGCCTCTACTTTCCAAGTTCTGGGATTAAAGGGGTGTACGGAGCTGGAACTAATCTTAAGTAAAAGCTCTCATGGGGAATTAGATAACAGTGTATCAGCCAAAATAAGCGTTTGGAGGTTATTTTGGCAACAAGTAGAAAAATCTGGAGTGTGTATGCCCTTTGACAGACCCACTTCAGGAATGTGCCTAGAGAAATACCTACATATGTACACAGGGAAACAGGATTTCCCCCACTCACCCACCACCCAGTAAGTAGCGTTTGAAACAAGAAGTTGCAACACTCTAGGCATGCGTACTCCGGTTCTTAGTCATCTAGAGAGGGTGTGCCCCCTTGTGGAGGAGCCCAGTATAGCATGCATGGCATTCCCAGTCTCCAGGCTGCTGCTCTCCCACTATTCAACACTCTGGTATCCCTCAGCCTTCCTAATGCCGTGGCAACCCTTTAACACAGTTCCTCATGTTGTGGTGTCTCTCAGTCCTAGAGTTCTTTTTGTTGCTACTTCATAACTGTAATTTTGCTACCGTTATGAATCATAATGTGAATTTCTGACATGTGGCATGTCTGATATGTGACACCCCCCCCCCCCCGCCCCTGCAAAAGGGTCATGACGCTCAGCTTGAGAACCACTGTGCTAGAGGATGATGAGCTGAGTGGCATCATGTCGAAAACATGCTATGAGGACCAGTAAGGTCAACACGTGGCACTTTCAGCCTACTGTCTGGTGCTCAGTGAGTACAAGCAGAAGTTGATGTTCTGTGAGGAAAGATCTATAGTACATTGTGGAAGGACACAGGAGCCGGTGCACCCTGGTGTAGACTTTGTGCATGCACCTCCCTACAGAGCCCAGAGGGCCCTCCGTATCTCTGAGAAGTGGCCTGGAGCAGGAGTTTGTCTGTTGTACTTGAACAACAAAACAATACCCTGTAATAATGAAAATTTAGCAATGTTGTTTGTTTGGTTTTGAGACAGGGTTTTTGCAAGTATCTCTGGCTGTCCTGGAACTCACTCTGTAGACCAGGCTGGCCTCCAGCTCAGAGATCCACCTGCCTCTGCCTTCTGAGTGCTGGGATTAAAGGCATGTACCATCTGTGCTTGGATATTTAAATTTTTACCTCCTCCTGGAAGTCTTCCAGAACTGCACCAGCCCAGCGCCCCCTACTGTCAAATCTGTGTTTGGATAGTACCCCCACCCCCATGGCTGTTTTGAGTTAGATATGAGTGTGTGTGTGTGTGTGTGTGTGTGTGTGTGTGTGTGTGTGTGTGTGTATCCTCAGCCTATGAACTTCTTGAGTCCAGACTGTATACTTTGCAGGCTAGATATATGCTCAAACCCAGATGTTTTTGAAGTAGGACCCCATATGGCAGTACTAGCACCTAGGGGAGGTGGCTTGAAATGCAGATTCTCAGGCCCACCCAGGACCCGTTGCTCAGAAACTTGGAGGTTGACAACAAGCTGTGTTTGCTCAAGCCCTCTGCCGATGGATGTACCTGCTGGTACTGATGGGAAACTAGCCAGCCCAGTGTCACAGGGTGAGCCAGTGACATAGCTGAATTAGGCTGGGTCATGGTGCCAGGCATATGTGGGCCTTAGCACTCCATTCTTGCCAGCTTTCCTGGGTCACTTTGGACCATGGTTCACATGTGGCCTTGAAAGGGAATGTGAGGCCCAGCCCTTTGGTTCCAGTCACCAGTCAGCTGTCCTTGCTGCTGTGGATAGTCAGGGTGGGGTGGTCGGATGGTGGGGAGGGGTAGGGTGAGTGCTGCTCACCTCTCTGAGGCTTCATATATCTCAGGGCACACGCAGAGAGACTGGGCTGGCCTGAATAAGCCCTAGATCCCAGACAGTAGCTGCTCTGACCTGATGCTGGCTTTACTCTGTGAAATGGGCCTGTCATCTCTGGGTAGCCTCTCCTGCCCTGGGGAACTGGAAGTCCAGGCTAAAAAGAGGCTTGGATGAAGTCGACCACAGGAAGGGTCTGAGTGTCTGCTCACCTCTTCCCTGCTGTTTCTCTGCAGGAGTCCTACTGAGGAGCTCAAAGCCTGAAGTGAGGCCCCAGAGAGGTAAGCAGTCAGCCCACTGTTGTCCTCCCTTTGCCTTCACTTCGGCAGCCATGTTATTGGTGTTTGCTGAGTTGTTGAATGAAGAAGAGGGCAAGATTTGGGGATCAGCTTAGGAGTGGAAAGGTGGCTCCTAGTCTACTGAGGCAAGGTCATGGGGACTCAGGGCCCTTTGGAGCAGTTAGGGCACCAGCCAGCAGCGAGGTCTCTCATAAATGGAGAGCGGAGCGAGCAGAGCTGTGAGGCCCCAGGTGAGGAGGTTGAGGCTGGGGATTGTCTGGTCAGTCAGACAGTGGCTTTGTAGGCTGTCTTGTGCTGAGATCAGCAAGCACTTTGAGGATCTCGTTCTCTTTCCCATGAGCACTGCTGTCTGGGGTGAGGCGGAGCCAGCTGACTCAGGGCAAACACTTTCCTGAGTCCCTGTCCTGATCCCCGCCCCCTTCCCAGGACAACTCTTGCAGACTTGGGTTTCAATTTCCCATCAGGACCCCCCCCCCCCGCCCGAGTTTATCTGCTGAGTCAGCCTTGCCTCTTCAAGGTAAGCCAGCAGGAGAGGCTGTGGAGTATGGTATTGGTGCAGAGCGCCTTCCCCAAGCCTGGCAGCAGGGACTAAGGTCATGCCTCACTCCCCTCTGCGTGACACCACTTCCTCCATTTTCTGGTGGGTCAATGGGGGCTTCCAAAAAATTAATCCTCTTGGATGTTACTCTGTGTAGAGAAGACCATGCACACAGTTGGTGCTCAATAAACGGTAAAGCACACACACTAGTTGCTAAGCAACAGAGATGTGAGAAGAGTGTGAGGACCTGAGGGTCAGGGAAAGCACGGCCAGGGCTTATCACTCCAGAAGAAGAGATGCGCTCAGTAGAGGGATCCAGGCTGCCTGCCTGGAAGAGGGGCAGTAATTGTCACTAATTTGCATGCTCAATCACCTCTTTTTAAGTCTTCAAGAAACCTTTCCAGACTTTAATTAGCTCATTCGTCTTAGCAACAACAATCTTGGAAAGGAGCAGTTTGTTCTCTTCTCGGAGGTGGGGGGGGGGGAGGGAGCCAAAGCCGACTGGGTAGGGATGGAGCTCAGTGCTCTCCACTCCTAGACCCAGGGTCTCCCTGTGGCTTGGAGCCATGGGGTGTGTAGGAGTTGGGGGTTGTCAGATCCTCAAGAAAGCAGGGATAGATGTAGGACCATGAAGCCACAGCCAGCAGGGCCCTTCTGACCTTCATAGATGTGACCTGCATTTGGACCCTGCCAGCCCGCCTACTGTAATGTGTGGCCTCTGATAGGCCACCTTACAGTCATCAGCCTTGATGTCCCTTCCAAAGGTGGCTGAACAAATCCAGCCCTGATTAGCCGAGTGAGCTCAAGCTATGAGTGCTTGTCCCAGGTAGGGCTAGTGGTGACCACTGTTTATGGGGAGGGATGGAAATGGGCAGGGTGGTGACTTGGGGAGCCCACAGATGTGTGGGCTCAGAAGCATGGACGTTGTGTGGGACGAAGGAGTAGGGCGGAGGTGGCTTCTAGTCTATAGGGCTGTTGGCCCTGCTGGATACGGCTGCTAAGCAATTAGTGCGCTGGCCCTGAGAGACCTCTGAGATAGAGACGCCTGCCTGTTGGACAGCACCCAAGTGAGCATGTGCATGAGAGTAGGCTGAGGGAAGCCTGGGATGAGGTGCTACAAAGATCCAGGAATGATTATATTAACATCAGCTAGGGCAAGAGAGGAAGTGTGGGGCATGTGGGATGTATGCCTTCCTCTGCAGTCAAGGCTGGGCATGACTTGTGCCAGCCTTTGACAGAGCTCTGCCTTGGGTGAAATCCCACAGGTTCCACAGGTTCCACTTGTCTGAGGGGACCAGAGTGTGAGGCTTTGACAAAAGGGAGTTTGATACAGGCAGCTGAGCCCTGGAGACTTAGTAAAGGGGTGTTTTGGGGGACAGGGAGGGGCGGCTGGCGCTCCTGACTGCATCCTTGGTGCATGGTTCTCCTAGTCTGATTCTGTGTGTGCCCGAGCTGCTGACCTGAGGTAGAGTCACATTTCTGCTCAAACAGGAACAGAGCAGCGGAGGAGTTAGTTGTCAGGCCAGTCCGCTACATTTTTAGCCTTAAGAGCTTATTCTGTGTCTGCTTCAAATGCTGCTTTCTTTTTTTGGTTTTTACCTCAATTCCCCCATCCCAGCAGGGGGACCCCATTGTCCTTTCCTGCCTGGCCTCCAGTGCAGGGCTTTTCCGGGGTCCAGGGGTGGAGGAGCATCTGAGCTGCACTCTGAGCTTGACTACCTGGCTTCATACTGTCACTTGGAGGGTGCATGACTTGGGACGCATTTCCCAGTATCTCTGTGCATCGAGGCCAGTTCAGGAAGGAGTGAGTGCTCTATGGGTTGTCACACTGGGTACACTGGTGGGGAAGGCGCCTCTCACCTCTCTACCTACCTCTTGGTGTCAGTTGCTGGGATGCTTCCGTGAGTACTGCTGAGCAAGTGGGATGTGGTGTGAGGTTGGACAGCACTTGTCCTTCTTTCAGAGACAGATGTCCCCAGCCAACAAGGTGGAGGTGGCCCAAAAGGGTAAAGTCTGGTGGCAAGATGAACAGACTCCATTTTCTGGGAACAAAGAGGCATCCCTGGGGATATTGGAGTGGGCTTGAGAGGCCTGACCCATGGAGGAGGGAGAAGAGGAAGCCACCATCATTTATTCCTCATGTGGTAGGGGTTCCCACATGCACCATGGGGGGTAGGGAAGGGGGACAGTGCTGACCCCAGGAGCAAAGAACACTGAAGCTATCCAAGCCCTGTGCTTCAGGGCCCCAGGAACAATTACAGTTTTCACATCTGGCTCTAGCTGTCCCAGATGTGGCCCAGCATGGGTTGGGATGGACCTGTGTGTGTGTGTGTGTGTGTGTGTGTGTGTGTGTGTGTGTGCCCTGTTCTCCCCCTACAAGAAACACTAAGCAGCAGGCAGCTTTCTTCTATCTTCCATAGTGCAAGCCCTGGAGAGCTCCCACAGCCTAGCCTGGTACCTGGGTCCTGTGTGCTCTCCCTGTACCTGCCTCCTCACTCTGCCCAGGCCCCTGTCACTTGTCTCCCAGGAGGGAGAGGTGCCCTGGAGAGGCAGTGAGGTTCGGTAGGATAATAAAAGTCACTGTGGCAGTAGCATTTTCTAATCTCCTTCATTCTGAAGCAAAGGAAATAGAAGCCAAAGGAGTGGGATGACTAGCCCAAAGTCGCACAGCTGACCTGGATGATGGGAGGAGCCACTGCAGACCAAATCTGGCTTTGCTTTCTAAACAGTCCTTTGAGTCTCTGAGAGGTGAGGAGCTCACCCCAGCCACCATTTCCATGCCTGCTGTGGTCAGGCTCCAGACAGGGACTGGACACTCATTGTGATAGCTCACCTTGCTGGAGGCCCTTTCAGACCCATATTACAGATGTGGAAGCTGAGGCCAGGAGGGGACCCAGGATTACAGACAAGTCAGTCTGGAATATCTGGTGACAGTCTGGCTGAGCCTTCTACTGCTCCAAGTTGAGTATATGTGCCCCATTCTACCTCAGGCCCGTGTGAACAGGCAGAGACAGAGTCAGTCCTTGCACTTGGGGGGGGGGCGGAGACATACAGGGGTGTTTTCTCCTCTCAAGGCATCATGAGCAGCTGCTATGGGCCTGGTCTGTGGCATCTCAGATCTTGCTGTAGAGCCTAGTTCTTATGTAGGCAGCTGTGTGCCCTCAGACATGTGAGGCCTCCGCCTCAGGGTCTGTATCTTAAGAGGGAGAATGGTAGTGTGGCTCTTAGAAGATTGTTAGTCTCTCTCTCTCTCCTTCTCCCTCCCTTTCCCCTCTCTCCTTCCCTCCTTTCCTCTCTTTCCCTCCCTCCCTTCCTCTCTTTCCCTCCCTCCTTCCCTCCCTCTCTCCCTCCCTTTCCCCTCTCTCCCTCCCTCCCTCCTTCTCTTTTCCTCCCTCCCTCGCTTTCTCTCTCTCTTTCTCTCTCTCTCTCTCTCTCTCTCTCTGCACTCTACACATGTAGAGGCCAGAAATCAATGCCAGGTATATTCTTTCTCCACCCTCACCCCTGTGTGTGTGTGTGTGTGTGTGTGTGTGTGTGTGTGTGTGTGTGTGCACTCTACATATGTGGAGGCCAGAGGTCGATGCCAGGTGTATTCCTTCCTCCCTCCTTCCCTCTGTCCCTCTGTCCATCCATTCCTTCCTCCCCCCGCCCCCGCCTCCATTACTGAACCTGGAGCTATTTTGTCTGGGCTGACTCAGGGTGTCATCAGGCTCCTGGGGTCCACCTAGCTATCTCCATCCCCTGGAGTTATAAAACACTATGTCTGCCTTTTGCATGGGTGCTGGAGATCCGAACTTGGGTTCTTAAGCTTGTACAGCAAGCACTTTACCCACTGAGCCATCTCCCCGGTCTGAGGGTCTGAGGTTAGGTTATTTACTTATCAAGAAAGAATTGTAGTTAGGCCTTTTGGAACTGGCCTATAATGAGAGCTGTCTAGGGGCTGAGACAGGAGGATCATCAGTTGAAAGCCTGAATGAGTACAGGTCAGCCCGGGCAACTTACTGTCTCTAAATTAAATAATATTAAAAGGATTGTGAGTACGGCTCAGTAGGTGAGTGCTTGTTTATCATCTGTGAGAGCCCGAAGTTAATTCCCAGTACAAAAAAAGAAAAAAGAAAGAAAGAAAGAAAAAAACCAAAAATCAAAGAAACCTATTGCCTATAGTTCTGGAGGCTAGTATGTGAAAATTGAAGGGGCTTGGAGACTAAAGGTACAGTTCAGGGGAAGATTACTTGCCTAGCATCTGGATTTAATTTTCAGCATAAAAACAACATGCAGACACCCAAGTTGGGCTCTCCTGCTGTGTCACTGGATGGAGCAATCCAGAAAGGCCTGCGTGCTCATGAGTATGGCACCTCT
Source organism: Acomys russatus (assembly GCF_903995435.1). Taxonomy (NCBI): domain Eukaryota; kingdom Metazoa; phylum Chordata; class Mammalia; order Rodentia; family Muridae; genus Acomys; species Acomys russatus. The sequence continues at coordinate 47,925,220 of NC_067150.1, read as the reverse complement.
CAAAGGCTCCAACTCCACATAGTTGCTTTGGGGATCATTGCCAACATGGGAACTGTGGGGACCCATCCAAGTTATAGCGTCCCTTCTGTTTCCCTAAATCCATGCTTTTGTTTTGTTTTGTTTTTTTCAAGACAGGGTCTTTCTGTGTTAGCCTTGGTTGTCCTGGAGTCGCTTTGTAGACCAGGCTGGCCTCAAACTCACATCAGTCCCCCAGCCTCTGTCTCCTGAGTGCTGGGATTAAAGGTGTGCGCCACCACACCCGGCCTGTCCATGCTTTTCTTACATGCACAGTATATCTTCTCCACCCCTAAAGCCCCAGCCTGTTCCCCCATCACCTCCAAAGTGCAAAGCCCAGAGTGTCCCTTGATCAGATATGGACAAGACACTGGGAACAGCCAATCCCAAAGCAGCATCTTCCATGCCTGAGTCTGGGAGATCAAACAAGCGACCCACTTGCAAAGTGCAGTGAAGGCCAAGCCTCGAATGGACACCACATCACCCAATAAGCATGAAGAAGCAACTGGTCCCAAGCAAGTCCAAAGCCACTAGGAAACCATCATTCCATTTTCAAGCTGGACAGTAATCTCCTTTGATGTCACTGGCCATATCCTGGCTGTGTCAGTGCAGGATTTGGGGTCCTCACGGTCCCAGGCAGCCCTGACTGGATAGCTTTGCTTTAGCCTACGAGGTTGGTGTCTCATGTGGCTTCTCCAAGCGGGGCTGGCTGCACAGTAGTGGTTCTTTGCTCTTGGGGTCATGAGAGCTGCCTCACCGCCTCCTCTTCTGTAGGCATTACCTGAATTGGAGCTCTCTAGGCTCTTCGTCCTTGTTGTCTCTGCCTGGGCCCCCAGGCTGTGCGCAGCATTCTTTTTTAATTAATTAATTAACTTATTTATTTATTTATTTATTTTCTGCAGCATTCTTAGAACAGCTCCACAGGTTTTGAATCCTACATGGGCACTGCCGAGGTTCATGGCTTGCACCTTCTGGAGTGGCAGGTTGAGCCATACCTGGGTCCACAGGAGGCATGACTGGGGACAGTCACCAGGTTCACTCTGGTATATGGGGAGAAGAGTTCTGTGGTAGCGCAGGCCTGGGATAGCTGAAGCACCCCTTTGGAAACCACTCTCATGGTCCTCATTATCTCCAGAAGCAGGCCTCCTCTGCCCCTAACAGCCTCACACAGTCACTGGGCCATGCCCTTAGCGCTCTCTCCCAAACGTGCTTTGCTACTCTCCGTGGTTGGGTGAAGAGTCTCAGGGTCACTCCCACCTTTCTCTGAATGCTCAGTTTCCTCTTGCCACCGCTCCTCCCTTCCCACATTCTGTGGCACAATCCAGCAGACGCCCTGTGGAGCCCTGAGTGCTTTGGCACCCTTGTTTTTTTTTGCTAAATATCATAGTCCTTTGTCCTTAAGTCCACCTCCAACCAAGTCCTGGGGCCCAGACATGATGCAAGTCCTCACTGTAACCTGGGTACCTTTCCCTGGCCTTAGAACCTCCATGCCTGTTTCATCTGAGATCCCATCAGAATGGCCCTTGCCATCCTCATCTGTACCACACAGCTGTGTTTCTCTTCTCACCTTCCATCCTCTATTCATAGCAAGGAAGGCTTTCCCTGACCTCTTTCTCCAAACCCTCACAGCTTTTCTCCACCTCCATCCCCAAAGTCGCTGGCCCATCTCAGCTCTGTCAGGGCAACGCCCTGCCTTGCTGTCTGTCTTATCCATTTAGTGACTGGAAGCATATTTGTTATGTTTCTAGAGTTTATAAGTTCAAGGTGGAGGAAGGGCTGTGCCCAAGGGAGGGCTTCCTTGCAGCCTCACCACATCATGCACAGGCAAGTGTGCCTGTGATGCTACTACCTACGTCAGACGCACTCGGTGAGCTTGAGGTTGTCAGAATTGTCTTCAGGCTATAGAATATCCTCAGGTGAGAGCAGGGATCCTCCTGGCTCCTTCTCGTAACTACATATGGAGCCTGCTTTAGCCTCCTCCCATCCACCCTCAGCTCTTGCCCAATATATCAGCCCCAGATTTTCTATTACCTGACCAAGCATCACATCTGGGTAGGGGGCGGAGGACTGACATTTAATGTATTTAGTAACTGTGCGCGCGTATGTGGTATATGTACTTGCGTGACGGTGCACCCACCCATGTGTGAACAGGTAAAGACCAAAAGTCAACTCTGGGTGTCCTCCTCTGTCACTCTCTACCCCGTTGTTTTAGACAGAGTCTCTCACTGAACTTGGAGCTCACCATTGTGGCTAGACTGGCTGGCCAGAGATCCCCTGGGATCCACCTGTTTCTGTGCCCGCCCCTAGGGCTAGAGCGACAGTCATGTACCACCACGTCCAGGTTTTATGTGAGTGCTAGGGATCCAAACTCAGGTCCTTCTGCTTGTGCTGCAAGCCCTTCTCCCACTGAGCCATGTTCCCACATATTTACTAATACCTGTGCCCATCGTATGCGTATTTGTGAGGGCTTCCAAGCGCATGCGTGACGCAAAGACAGGCGTGGTCTGTGTAGAGAAGGGCAGGGAGGACGGCGGTGTCAGATCACGGACTCGTGGAGTAGGGTGCTGCCGTGACTCTTGGCGGCCGGAGTGAAGAGGGGAACATGGGAGCTATGCATTTGTGCTGCCTGCAGAAGACCAGAGCAGAAGCGCCTGAGGACAGGCTTCCTTGGAAGGAGGACCTACTGGGGGCAGGGATGTGGCGGGTGATTCCTGACCATCCAGGAGGCCCGACCTGTAGAGATGAAGGTTTGTGTTGCAGCTTTGGGTGAGGACAGGGCACCCGGAGCCCTTGGTTGGAGCTGGGCAGAGGTCTAAGTGGCACTTTGTGATCTAGTCATTGGCACTTGGGCCTGGGGAAGCGGGGTGTAGTGGGCCATGGCAGGCAGGCAGGCAGGCACCCTCGGGGCTCTGGCTTGCTCCAGGAAGGAGAAAACTTTCTGCACAGGGTACGCTGCTGCCCCAGGAAGAGGCCATCTTACCGGAGGTGTGAGTAGGCCTCAGCTCACAGCTCCCTTGCACCTGACTCTGCCTTGCCTACCTAGCAGGGCTTGCCTATCTATCTGCTGCTTGGATCCAAGCCAGCTCTACTCTCCCTCCTTCACCAAGAATCTGCATTCCTCACAGCCTCGGTCTGGCCTCCAGGCTCATACCAGAGCTGGCTCAGGCCTCTCTGTGTCCCTTCCAACTCCACAGGTGCTTAGGGTTTGGGTGAGCCAGCTTTACTGCCCCACTGGTGCTGAGCCCCTCAAAAATTGATGCATCTCCCACTTCTGTCCAGTGCCACCTAGGCCAGATATGTGTGTATGTCTGTGTGTGTGCGCGCGCATGTGTGTGTGCATGTATGTGTGTGTACATGTGTACGTGTGTGTGTGTGTGTGTGTGTGTGTGTGTGTGTGTGTGTGTTAAGCCTTTTGAGGAAAGAGAAGCAAAGAGCATGGACCATCAGCATCACAGTGAGTGGCCTTCCAGTGTTCAGAATGTCTTCCACATACTTGGCCAAGCCCAGACCTCAAATCAGCCCTGCAAAGTAGGAGAGCAATGGCATAGCAACAGTAATAGCAGAGGCTTCCAGGTTCCCGCTGGGTGCCAGGTGCTGCTCTGAGCGTTTCACAGATATTTATTGGTTTAATCCTCACCACACACCATGAGCCGCTATTACAGAAGCACAGAGAGGTTAAGTAACTTCCCTAAAGTTAAACCATCTGTGAGGGGCAGAACAGGACCTCAGACCAAGCAGCCTGAACTCAGTGGAAAGGCACAAGTAAGGGGCTTAAAACGTCCTGGTTCTTTTTGTAACCGGCCTAGCTCCTTTAGCTCAGGAGAAGCACAATGCCCTCAAGGTCCCTCCATATTATGGCACACGACACAATTTTCTTCCTTTTTGAAAGATGACTACTATTCCATCCACGGACATGCCCCACTGCTTCTCGGTTCATCAGCTGATGCACTCACTGCCTTCTCTCCTGGCCGCTGAGAAGTGGTGCTCAAGTAAACTTGGGTGGCAAGTGTCTCCGACAGCCTCCCTTAGTTCTTTTGGATCTCTAGCCAGAGGCAGACTGCTGGTTCTTTAGATAATTCTATCCTAAAATTTTGAGGGCACACCCTCTCTGGTACTCCCCAACTGACTGCACCGATTTATATTCCACCGACAATGTGCAAAACTTGAATTTCATTACATCCTGTCAGCTCTTGGATAGCACTCTCTTCCATCACTGTTTTTTGTTGTTGTTGTTTTGTTTTCTGGTTTTTTGTTGTTGTTGTTGTTGTTTTGTTTTTAGTCAGAGTTTCTCGGTGTAGTCCTGGCTGTCCTGGCCTCACTCCATAGACTAGGTTGCCTCTGCCTCCTGAGTGCTGGAACTAAAGGTGTGTGCTACCACATATAATGGTCCATCAGTACTTTAAAAAAGTGTCATGTTATTATGTGTGTATGAGTGTGCGGGTACACACACACCATGGTGCTCGTGTTGAGGTCAGAGGTTTTTGTAAAGTCAATGCTCATCTTCCACTTTCATATCAATTGCCAGGGCTGAACTCAGCTTGCCAGGTTAGCAAAGCAAGATTCTTTACCCTCCCAGTCACCTGGCTGGCCTGTCACCATTTCCTTTGTTTCTTTAGGTTTATTCGTTTGATTGCAGAATGAGAAGCTGACATGTAGCGTAGGCTGGCCTTGAACTTGCTCTGTTGTGGAAGACAAATTGAACTCCTGATCCTCTCCTGCTTCTACTTCCCACCGTTGGCCTGCCACGCCCTCCACAACCACCCCACCCACTCCACCTGGCTCTTTTCTTCCTTCTCTGAGTAGCAGCCTTTATTGTCATATCCAGGTTATCATCAAATCCAACCCACGAGTCTTGCTCCGCTGTCTTCTGGGACTTCTATAGTTGCTAGTCATATGTTTGGGTCTTTCATCCATTTTCAGTGGCTACCAGTACTTGCTCATTCTTTTTCATACAGTGTCTGTCTGTGCATCTGAGGACAAGTCAATGTCACTTCCTCTTTCCCAGCTCAGGCAGGGCTCACAGCCCACCAGGACAGTGTGAACATTGCAGGGACGTGGGCCTCTTTTCCAACTTCCTCCACCCCCCCAAATATCCACTGCCATGGGTTTGGCCTGGAACTCTGTGACAGGGAAAAGGTGTGTGCCACCATGCCCAGCTCTTGGAAGTTTTTGTACAGAACCAGCAGCCCAGAATCAATTGGACACTTGGAATGGTGCTTCAATGCGCACTTTTGGGCTCTGGCTGAAGTCACATGACAGTGCAGAGTCCCACATGTAGCACTGAGAGGTGGCTGACTTTCATCTTGGTGCTCAGGCAACTCTCAAAAAGTAAAAGGAACTTTGGAGTTAGAAGAATGGTCTGAGCTGGACAGCGGTGGCCCACGCCTTTAATCCCAACACTTAAAAGGCAGAGTAGGTCAGATCTCTTAGTTGGAAGCCAGCCTGGTCTACAGAGAGAATTCCAGGACAGCCAGGGCTGCACAGAGAAACTCTGTCTCAGAAAAGAAGAAGAAGAAGAAGAAGAAGAAGAAGAAGAAGAAGAAGAAGAAGAAGAAGAAGAAAGAAGAAGAAGAAGAAGGAAGAAGAAGAAGAAGGAAGAAGAAGAAGAAAAAAGAAAGAGAAAGAAGAAGAAGAAGAAAAAAAAAAGAAAAAAGGGTCTATATTTGGGCCCAAAGACTCAGAGTGGGGTGGGGCAGGTAGATGGCCACTGGCCTTCTCTATCTGTGCTGTGTTGGAGCTGCTGGGTTCAAGACTCTTGGGTCTTTGGCCATGCTTAGGAATTTTTCAAGCCAGCAGTTCAACACAGAGTCCCTGTTCCCTGGATGCTGGCTTTCTCAGCTCTGGCAGGCACAGGCTCTATCTCTGATGGGACGGCCTGAGAAAAAGGGTTCGCAGGCTCTGCCTACCACATCTGTGTGGCCCAGGCAGGCCTGTCCTTGCCACAGACATCAGTTTCTCCACCTGTAAAATGATCATTGCTTCCTCATCATGGAGGAAGTGTAAGGGCTAAACAAGATGGCTGTATGTACTTAAATCCATGCTAGGGGCAAGCACAGAAGGGGAAACTGACACTCCCAAAGTGCACAAGCCTTCGGTTCTGTCTTGGTTCTGTGACAGGAAGCCGGTGGAGCTCATTGGACCTGCCTTTGGATAAACCACGCTCAAGCCAGCTCCAGACATCCTGGAGTAGCTCAAGGCCACGAGGGATGTGGCTGTGTGGTGGATCTCTTTGCCATGATATTTCATATAGCCAAGGTGGCCTGTGGGGAGGCCCCCAGGGAGATCTGGCCTCCAGCTCAACTTTGCTGGAATAGGCCACAGTGGTCCACCCACTGTCAGCCTAACATCTGCCAGTCAGGAGGCTGTAGCATCTTGGAGACCTGCTAGAGGGCTGTGGTAGGAGGCAGAAGCTTGCCTATAGGACAGTCATGTTGTCAAGTGGGGATCTGGTCAAGGGAGAAATAGGTACTCACTGACTTGGAACTTGGGGAAATCTCCTCTTAATTAGGGACACCCACCCTTGGGGACATTATGTGCTTGCCTCATTGGGTCTACAGTGGCCTGTGCTGACCTCATCCCCACTTTATAGATGGAGAAGTAGAGTGCAGACACAGGAAAGCAACTCCTAGGCTAGTCCCGGCTTCTGATTTCCTCATCACAATTACAGGGACCAGACAGAAGCAGCTGAGGAAATGTTCTGGATATGAATGATGCCTTCTCCTAAGGAGGGTAGAGTATAAGAGGTCTCCCAGAGCTGAGGAGCCAGGTTCATTGGCTGGGCAGCTGAGATCTCTTGCCCATGTCTGCCACCTGCCTGTCCTCCCTGAATCAAGCCTCTTGGACACTCCAGGTCCCTCAAAGGGCCCCTGGGGGGTCAGCAGGGAGACAGAAGCCATGTGTGTGCCCGAGGGTGCTAGGAGAGTTGAAAGTCTGTGGAGGCTGGCGGCACTGAGCAAGCACATGGTGACTGGACAGGAGGGCAAGGCCTCCCCTTCCCCCTCTGCTCCTGCTTAGGGCAGTGAGTGGGAGAAGCCCTGGGCAGCTGGGTTTTGTGCCCACTATATATAGCCCGGCTCAGACACGCACGGCGGCTATTTCGGTGTTCCTCCTCCTACTGAGGCAGGGGGATGGGAGAGAAAGTAGTCCATCTAAAAATATAACCGGGAAAAATATCACAGCGCTGAGCCGCACCCGAGATCTGTCTCCTTCTCTCGCCTCCGCCCCCGCGCCCCTACTTACCTCACTGCTGCCTTGAGGGTGCCATCAGGCTGTGGCTCCTCTTCACCCTGTCGCAGTCTCCTGGTACCCAGCGGGTGGGGCTGGAGCTGGAGAAAGAAACAGAGGTCTAGAAAGGGATGGCTCCACTAGGGAGCCACAGGTTCTGAGAATAATCTCTTCTGGCCCCTTATGATGCCCAGGGACACAGTCTGCTGGCTATGGCCTCAGAGGACTGGGATCAGGACTCTGCACTAAGCCTCAGTTTCCCCTTAATGAGGGAAAGTGATCTTCTTTGTAGCAGATAAGTGAGAATGAGGGTGTGACAATGGGCCAGGCACAGCCAAGCATGTTGGCTCAACCCCAGGGGTCATGACTACCTGATATTCCCCTCCTGGGAGTTTCTCAGGGACAGGACAAGTCAGCTCTGGCCTGTCCCTTAGTGCCCAGAAGTGCAGTGCTCACCGTGGCATTCTGTAAACAACATCAATTTTAGGGATCATAGTTGACCAGAAAGGTAGGGAGTGAGGTTACCTGAGCCCTCAGGCTGCGCCCCCGCTGTGTGGCTGTACTGGTTTTCACTCATAACCTCCTCAGGGAGGCTCAGAGAAAGTAGGAAGCAGTGTCTCCTGTATTACACAGCTGAAGTGGTGGATCAAGAAAAGAGGGTGCTCCCTCCCTACACGCACACCTCACAAGCTCTCACGTGGGCAGGTGTAGGCCACCTCACCTGTGGTTTCCCCTTCTCCACATGCGGGAGCCTCTGGGGAAGCTCCCCCACGAAACACCCGCTCCTGATGCCATCACAGTGTTGCCGCTCCTGGTCTCTGCTCTTGCCCTGGGAGGCTGGACTGAGCCCACAGGATGCACCCTGCATTGCTGAGTACCACTGGGTGTACATGCTAAAACTCTGTGTGTTCCAGGCCAGCCTAGTCTACATAGTGAAGTCTCAGCCAGGCATGGATATGTATTGAGATTCTGTCTCCAATAAAATAAAACAGCAACAACAAAACAATTTTTACAACATCTTAAAAATCAAACATTACCCAGTACATGTTAACCTGATTTACTATTCAAATAGCCTTGAGGTAGGAGCTGATGACTGGCCCTTGGTCACACAGCTGCTGAGTGGCCAACTAAAAATTTGCTCATGGGTCACCAACATACAAAGCCAATGATATGTTATCTTTTTTCCAGCAGGCAGGGTGCTGGTCTGCCTTCTGCAGCCCCAGTGAGTAGCCCTGGGTGGGCTCGCAACATACTTTTGTTCCTGGGCCTGCTGACAGCGGAGTGCAGCAGGGGTTCAGCATGGCTGTGTGGAGCAAAGGCTGTGCTTGAGGTGGCCGTGCCATGCAGAGTGAGCTGTCTTCTCCGGCCAATGCTGAGCTTTGCGGAGGCATTTAACAAGCCATTTAAAAAGCGCTGACAACACACTTTGCAGCCTCCTATTTAAGACGTACTAAAAAAATAAGCACCTTTTTCAGGGAGGAAGCTGCAGCTCAGCGGGTGAAACATGGCCACGGCGTCACCTGGGAACCTGTTACCCTGATGCTGAGGGTGGCAGTGGGATCAGCACCCAGATGTACCCTTCCCCAGGTGGCCTTGGAAGGTGGCAGGTGCTTGGTGAGCCTCTGCCAGGGGAACTGGGGGGAGGGCTGCAGCTTTGGTGTGGTAGTGGGGTTCCTGGCTTTGGGAGGCAGAGGAGATTAACAGGCTGCAGGCTGTTCAATTCCCAGATGGAGAAGCTGAGATCCAGAAAGTTCAGATTTCTGACTGTGCTGAAAGCAGCCCCAAGCCTGGCCTGTGTCCAAAGGGGCGCGTGGTAAAGGAAGGGCTCCTGTATCTTCTTTCCATCCTTCATCCAGTCCAGATATTCCTGGGTCCAGGATACGCCTGGGTTTAGAACAAGCCAAACGCTGAGTAAACAACAAGGAACAGGCAAAATTACAAGCAAACTATCAAAGAAGAAAAACCACTAAACACAAATAACGTCAACAGAAAAAAAAAAAAAAAAAGCAGCAAAACCAACCCAGTTTCTGGCTATGTGTGGAGCTTCCGGTTTCATGGACTCAGGGTAAATAGAGTGTAAGCAGGATTACAAGGATGCATCCACCACCCAGGAACAGATATGAGGGGCTCTGAGAGACCAACCAGGTCCAGTGGGTGGGGAGGCTTCCTAAGCAGGCAGCCCTGACTGAGCATGATTCTGTGCTGAGGGTAGCAGGGTGGGGGAAGGAAAAATGAAGGCCATAAACAGAGGGGCTAGCATGTGCAAAGGTCTTGTGGTAGACGCTCCTGTGAGAATCTGTAAGGCCAGCATGGCTGGGGCATGGCACTGTGGGGAGGTGTGGAGGAAGATCTTCCTGAAGCAGGCCCAGCCGGACATCCAGGAAGTCCTTGAAGGTAGTTAACCAGTCTGGGGAGGGCTGTATTCTTGGGTGTGGATGTGGGCGGGGTTTCTGCTTGTTATGAGGGGGAATGGACTCAAATCAAGATTGGCCCTCGCGGGTAGGCAGCTAGGGGTGAGTGTGAGCTTCCAGTAGGAGTGGAGGCTTGGACCCACCGTCTTTCTCTGTCCTTAGAATTTTCTCCCCAGCTGCACAGGCAGCTGCTTTCTGGAAGGGTCTGTTCTCTTTCTCTATGAGGCTGGGAGGCCAGTCAAGGCCAGCATGAGGATCATAGTGCGGCACTCTTTCTTGGAGGCAGCTAGAGACACAGCTGCAGACAAGAGGGCGAGGTAGAGGGGTTCACTCTGTGTCACCCCTGTGAGGTCTAACCCAGGGAGGAGCCAGTGCCCAGAGGGGAAGGAGGGAGAGAAGAAAATAGCAGGTTTTCCTTAATTATGACTGATTGCGACAGCTTGCGTCTTTAGTCTGAAAAGTATCTATGGGATAAGGACTGCTTTTCTCAATCGGGATAATTATGTTAATTAAAATGCTTTCTTTATAGCAGTTCTGATTAATAAAAACAGTTCCACTGCTCTCTTTAAACACTCTAACCTTCTGTCACACAGGGAGCGAGGCCCTTTCTCAGCAATTTATGCTTCTTCATACTGATTCTAAGAGACGACCTGCTGCCAGGGTGGCCTGGTGGTGGGCGCTTGGCTCCACACGTGTGAGGATGGATACAGGCAGAGGGGACAGGAGAGGGACCAGATAGGCAGCTGGCCCAGCTATGGGCAGCATCCGATGAGCCAGGCCACCGTGGCTGAGTCTGCGGGAGAATGATAATACCACTTATTTCTCTAATTGATGTTTATTTCCTATGGAAAGCATAAAGATAATTAACAAGCTCCCAATTAAGAAAACTTACATGTCGGGGAGCAACGTGGCCAGGCCAAAATTGTGGCTGCAGTGGAGGTATGAGTGAATGAAGCTGGGGAGGTGTGCAACCCTGTCACTGGGATGGGAGGGGCCTGGGAATGCAGTTGCTGGAGCTGGGGGTTGGGGGAGGGGTAGAAGCTCCGGCCCCACATACCATACAGGAAGCAGCTGTTGTGTTCTAGAAGTGAGGGTGTGAGAAGCCAAGCTGTGGCACTGAGCCCTGGGCCCAGCTTGCCGAGTCCAACCCCAGTTCATGGCTGTGTTCAGCTGGTCTGGGTGCCGGATCAATCACACAGTGGCTCAGAGATAAGATTTTCCCATAAAGGGTATGCGTGTGCAAAGGTGAGCACATGTGTATATGTGTATGTGTGAGTGTGTGCACATGGGATGTATAAAAGGATGTGTTTATGCATGTCATGTATGTAGGAGAACATGTTATGAGCGTGTTAGAATATATGTTAATCTATGTGACTGTGCCTAAATGTGCATGTGTGAATATAAGTGTGATAGTACATTGTGTGTGTGTGTGTGTGTGTGTGTGTGTGTGTGTGTGTGATGGGAGGGGGTAATGTGGCTCGTGAGTGCTATGGAGCCCACGTTGTGGTTTGAGAGCAATCTTGATGTTGGTCTTCATCTTCTACCTTGAGACAGGCTCTCTGTTGTTTGTTTGTTTGTTTGCACTATGCTAGAGTGGCTGGCTTGTGAGCTTCTGGGGATTCTCCTGTTTCTTCCTCCTATCTCCCCATAGGAGCCCTGGGATTACAGACGCTAGCATTGTGTTCTGTGCTTTTATGTGGCTTCAGGGGATTTGAACTTGGGTCCTCATGCTTGTGTGGCAAGCCCCTTTCCAGGTCATTTTTGCTGCCTCTTCCTGGCTACTCTCCTGATTCCTGAGGCTTTGGCTGCCTGTTCAGCTCATACCAGGCCATATCCTATATTCTAGACACAGTTTGGGGCCATGCCAATTCCCTGGTGCCCTTTAGCAAGAGCCTTAGCCAGCCTCCCTTGCTGTTGTAACCAAGGAAGCAAGGTTTGTAGAAGCCTCAACTGTGCTATCGGATTAGGAAGAGCCCACTTTTGGTCTTTGTAGCCACTGAACACATTGCCAGAGGCAGGATCTTGTCTCAGTCCCATAGTCCATAATCATGGTCTGGAGAAGACACTGAGCCCAGGCCTGCTGACCCTGGAGAGTTCCAAGAGTATCCAAGGCCAAAGGGTCACCATTGGCAAAGAAGGTCATGCTAGTAGGTCCCTGAACCCTTCCTGCTCATGAAGATATGACAGAGTAGCTTCCAGCCAGTGTCTCTGGGGTCTGATACTAGGCCTAGAGGCTTCCCTATGTCTATATAGATATGTAAATCTATAGCTATGTGGGTATGGCCACATGAGTGTACATTGTCATGCACACATGTGAACTTGCTGGGGGGCGGGAACATATCACCTGACCACAGGTGCCAGTGTTGGCACACATGTGTATACTCAAGCATGTGTTTTGAAAAGTGTACACATGTACACGGGCCTGCTTCTGTACATGCACACATGTGGCTTTTAAACATGCATATCCGGGCGGTCTTTAGACACTTCTTCAGCTCACTGGTCCCTAGCATGTTACGTAGATGCATCAGTCACTGGGGTGGGGGGACACTGCCAGTGACTCCCCAACCAACACTCATGCCAATGACAGAGCAGGAGCCTTTGGAGCAACCTCATCTGAGGACCTAGTAAGACACCAGAATCTTACTAGACATCCCGGGTTTCAAACTCCTGCCTGCTGGCAAGAAAACACCATGTAGCATCCATCAAGTCAGCCAGGGTGGCTTCCTGGAGTAATTGAACAGATGGGTGAAAGGAACGTGCATGAAAACTATGAGGCAAAGTGCAAAGCCAAGTGTCCCATGTCACTGTGTGCGTTTGCATGCATGTGTTTCCGTTCGTGCTGATCTACACGGCCACGGAGTTCCATCACCAGCATAACTCCCAGCCTTTCACAGGACCCTGAACCTACTCCTCTGGGCTGGGGGTTCCTAACCCATTCCTCTCCCCTGATATTTGGTATTGATAGTGTATCAGGTTCCTGCTGAATACATGACCCTTGACCCTGCCCCCCCACCCCCCAAGAGAACCCTGTTTTCAGATGGAGCAGCCCTGAGTCTTCAGAATCAAGTATAGCGGAAGTATTCTTTACAGGAAAGCCCTTGTCTCTAGACACTGGTGCTTCTTACATGCATGTGGAAGCCTGGTCCACTGGTGTCTGGGCCTGCCCCCTCCTAGCCTGTTTGGGGCTGCCCCCTCTCACCTCCACCGTATTTACGTGTCTATTTTATGATTTCAATTTTTAATGCCTCTGCTCTTTGAAGACGCTTAATGCTTTCGAGTGGAACATTTCCTTCCAGGACCTGAGCGCAGATTGAGGACAGAGCAATAAATCAACTAATAACTGGAACCTCATTTTCTGCTCCACGGCAGAGAGTTAACTCGTGCCTTGCTGTGCTCCTCTCACTGGCAGCCTCGGGGCGCAGCTGAGGGCTGTGCATGCTGCTGAGCCCCATGCCACAGTTTAGCTTGTTGCTCTGGCCCTCCCTCCTGCTCCCTTTCCTCTCCTCGAGGGTCTCTTTCACATTCTTCTTTGGTCACTTCTCCTTGATTTCTCTTCATCATTATCTTATTATTTCTGGCCTGCCCAGAGCAAGTAGGAATAGGGAAAGGTCTGGGACTGGGGATTCTGGAGGCTTCCCCCTGCCACCCTGGGGGTAGTGTGAGAAAGGATGCCCTGACTTGTGTAACCTGGGGGGAATCCTCTCTGGGAATCAAAGTCACCATCTGGATGAAGGATCAGGCTACGTGGGTGGATCGGGACTGAAATCCAGCGTCAGAGGACAGCCCTGACGTTAGTGCGGGCAGCCCGTGTCTCTGCTTCACTTTGCCTGCAGCGCCTTGGGAGGAGAAGAGGAGAGTCTGGCATGTGTGAGAGCGACATGCATGGCTTTTCACTCATGGGTCACCTAGGTCTGGGTATGTTCACAAGTGGGGTGTGTGTGTGTGTGTGTGTGTGTGTGTGTGTGGGCGCATGCACATTTGCACACACATGTCTCTGTGTGCTGCTCTACGCAATCTTGGAGCTCCATCATCCCCCCCCCCCCCAGAGTAATCCAGCCTTCCATGGGATGCCAAGCTTACTTCTTTGTGGCTTCAGTTCCCACCTGTAACAGGAAGGTAAGGATTGTACCTCCCTGGGCTGTGCCCAGTGTTGTAGGCCTTGAAATTCAGGAGGAGGGGGAAGGAGTAGTCATGGTTCAAGTCCAGTGCAGGCTACATTATAAGACCCTGTCTAGAAAATAAAAAAGTGAAAAAGAATAGAGGGCTCGGGGACAAAGCGTCTATATCCTCACTAGCACAAATGCACACCAAAACAACAAAATAAAACAAACAAACAAACAAAGGAAAGGACGGAAACGAGAGATTGGTGTCTCCTTCATAACTTCACAGTGGAGGCTGCATGAGTTAGTTGCTGGTAAATGACACAGCGTGGAGCAAATGCTTGTGGCCGTTATTGTTGGGCGCAAGTGGTTGTAAGAGTCTTGTTGGGCACACCAGCCTCAAACCCCTGAAGTGCAGGCTGTCTGCTCGCAAGGAAGAGGCCAGTGCCCATCGCTGGACAGTTGGGCAAGAGGAAAGTGAATGAAATTACTAAGGTCCACTGAGATGTTTGCGCTGATTCAGAACGAAGCAGGGCATGGTTACAGGCCCCAGCACAGGAACGGGTGGGCTTTGTGTCCGCTGGGCACCTGCTAATGATGGTCGTTTTACCTGTGTTCTTCCTGGAGAAGTGAGTCTACAGCTGAGCATGCCAAGTTCATGCCAGCCCTCCACAGTCGGGGGTGGGCGGAGACAGGCTTGGAGCTGGGATACATCTCACTTCACACAGGGCACCATCCCAACGCTGGGGGACTGTAGATGGCTTGTCACCTTCACCATGAGCTGCTCTGCCTAGGCACCTCTGTGGACAGGGGGCTTACTGCCTCTCAGGATCACCCATGATGTTTCATGGGACCCCACTCACCCCAGCAGTGCGACAGGCTTAGCCAAATTCTCATAGATGTACCTACCTACCCCTTAGTAGGTCCTGGCTATGTCAGACACTAAGCCTAGTATAGTAGGCCATGCCAAGTGGGACAGTGTGTTCACTCCCAATATCTGCTTTGGGTGGAAGGGATGACAGCATTCCATCTTGAACCCCTACTGTGTGCCAGTTTGCCAGATGCGGGACCTGGGACCCCGCCTGGTTCCACAGTCGCCTCCCAACAACTTATTCTTATCGCAGGCTTGTCACTGCATTCAGGGTGGGGAAGCAGCCCCCTGGTATCCAGCTCCCGTGTATCTAAACAGAGGGCTCCACCCAGTGCCCACTGTAGCACGTTATAGCTGCTATCCTCCTGGGGCCATAAACAGGTAGCTTTTACTGCCGTAGGCAGCTCTCCGCTGAAAGGTGGAAATCATCACGCCGTCATGTCATCTGTGTATCAGCTATTGTCTGGAGGACAGTGAAGTATCTGCGTGTCTGGAGATGCACACACATACCTTTCTTTGGGCACAGGCTGGCTAGCCTCACTTGGGAAAGGAGAGGATGCTGGGAGATGCTCATTTAGTGTGACCAAGGGCCTACTGTACTCAAGCGTTGTGCGTAAACTCCTCAGGTGGTGGGTTCTGATGGGTACATGGGGAGTCCTTGATGGAGAACACCTGTGAGAGTGCCTGGGTAGGAAGGAGGAAACAATGAGATCAGAGAGAGAGAGAGAGAGAGAGAGAGAGAGAGAGAGAGAGAGAGAGAGAGAGAGAGAGAGAGAGAGAGAGAGAGAGAGAGAGAGACATACGGCCATGTAGGGCTCTCAGGGGACCGTGTCATGTTTTCTGTGGGGCAGTGACAAGCTCATGGTTTGTCCACAGGGAAGGCTACTGATTTCCACTTTGAAAAGAGGCTGCCACAGGAGGGCAGAGGAGGGCGTATAGAAATAGATGGAGGTTTCTGCTGGAAGGATCTCATGGAATGGAGAGAAGAAGATGATTTCAGAACCTCTATGGGGACAAAGTAGGGTACTGAAGGCTGTATAGCAGGCAAAGGAGGAGATTGATTTCCTATTTGACCTTCTATGGCCTTCTCCTGAGACTAGAGAATTAAAAGACTAGAACTTGGGAGGATGGACAAGTTTTGTTTTTTAATATTTATATTTTATTATGTATATGAATGTTTTGCATGTATGTGTGTGTATGTATGTATGCGTGTATTTATATATGTACATGCACCATACACATGCCTGGTGGCCACGAAGTTTAGAAAAGGGTGTCAGATCTCCTGGAACTAGAATTACAGATGATTGTGAACCACCATTTGGTTCCGGGGATTGAACCCAGGTCCTCTGTAAGAGTACCCAGGGCTCTTAACCATGAGCCATCTGTCCAGTCTTGACAAGTTTGTTTTTGATGGATTCTTTACCAAGAACTGATGCATGAATTGCTGGATTGGCAAGACTGGAGCTCAGGAGGGATTGGAACAAGGCTAGAACATAGGAGCCAGCCACTGTGCATGACACCGAAGAGCCCAAAACAGCTAAAGTCATCAGGAAGGGGCATGGGCCAAGGCCTGAACACTGGCTCACTGCTGTGCAAAGGCTGAGGGAGGAGGAGCCACAGAAGGGGTGAAGGGAATACATCTAGATCCAAAACAACAGCCCAAAGGTCCGTGGTATCCCAGAAGCCAGGAGAGGGGCCATCAAAAAAGGTAGAGATGCCTGCAGTGACTTCTGTCTCCCTTTGGGCTACCTCTTCATACTGCTATCACAGGAGAGGGTCAGGAGACACCCTGTGCAGTCTATAGTCAAGCCCTGTTCAGATCTCTTCAGGTAGACAGGCACTATTTGGTGTGTATATTTTCTACAGACTTTTGTCACAGCTCTGTGCAACTGCCATCTCCGTCAGAGCAGACTAGAAGCACATAATGGGTTATGAAAGCCACCATGCCTTACTCTCTCTGTCCTCCAGTCATCTGCATAGTGGTGTTGTTTTGTAAGTGGCCCTTAAGTGGGATCAAACTGTATATAACCAGAGACCAAAATTGGTTTTGTTGGTTGTTTTATTTTGTTTTTGTGACAGGGTCTCACTGTGTGGCTTAGGCTGTCCTGGAACTCACAACCTGCTTGCCTCTGCTTCTCGAGTGCTGGCAGCTGTGAGGTGTGTATCACCGTGTTTGGTCTGAGATCTATTTATTTTCAACTCAGCAAAATTAGAGGAGTGGACTTCCTCTTCCTTTTCCTCTTCCTCTTCTTTCTCTTCCTCCTCCTCTTCCTCCCTCCTACCTCTCTCTTCCTTTTTTGAACTACTGGGGATTGAACCCAGGGTCTTGTACTTTCTGGGCACATGCCCTACCACTGAGCTCCATCGTCAGCCTTCTTTGTCCTTGTTGCTTTGAGACAGCCTTGCTGAGTTGTCAGGTTGGCCTGGAACTCACTCTGTAGCCAGACAGGCCTTGAACTACTTGTGGTCCTCCTATTTCAGCATCCCAGGTGGCTAGGATTATAGGCCTGGACCATCTGTCCCAGCAAGGGATGGCTTTTCTAAGGGAACAGGGAGTGTTTTGAACTACCCTGGCCCAGCAGAAGACATCCACAAAGCTTGGCTGTGTACCTGCCTCTCCACCAGGAAAACAGAGGCCCAGAGGTAAGCAAGCATCAGAAACAGAGACCCTGCCACAGCTTGGAAAGGTTGTCTGGCCAGTGTGGCAGTGAAAAGGCCAGACTGTGGCACCAGTGGGGACACTGGGGCTTGAGCAGTGCCCCTCCAACAATAGGCCTGGCGTCCCTTCTTCTGTAAAACAGAGCCAGTTAACGGTGTGTGCCCCAGAGCTGAGGACCGAGTGGATCTTTTTTCTTTTGAGGCAGGGTCTAGCTATGTAGCCCAGGCTAGCCTAATACACTAGATACTCCTGCCTCTACCTCCCAAGTGCTAGAGTTGACTGTGATGCATCCATTCTGGGAGTCTTAGGCCAGCCTTGTTTACATGCAGAGAAACTGAGGCTTGACATTATTGACTTGCCTCTGCCCCCAAGGCTGTTGTCATCTCTTATGAGCTCCTCAGAGGTACCCACTCAAAGCCTCACCCTTCCATGCACACTTTTGCCCGGTATCCCTCTGCATGGTCCAGCAGCCTCCTGAAGGAAGCAGGATGAAAGCTTTACTCCTATATGGTATATGGGGAAACTAAGGACAAGATGGTGGCTCTCTCTCACTATTGATTGCCTCACTGTGTCAAAGGAGGATGGGATCTTCTGTGTCAGGCAGTCTTTATTGCAGGGGACACAGAGGTGACACCGATGCCTCTCTTGGCCTTAGGCCACAGTTACATGGGGGCAGAAATAATGAGCAAATAAAGTAAGATTAGCCAGTGGGATACAGGGCAAAAAGTGGTTGTTCAAGGCAACAGATTACGGACTGGAAGTTCCTGCAGAAGTAAATAAAGATTTAGCATCTTTGCTGACATGCAAAGAGCCAGGTGAGGCTGGGCTTTGAAGGGGTGGAGGCAATAGTGAAATGGAGTCGGGGGTGGGGCAACCTGGAGGAAGAGAGTTTGGTAAGGAAGATCCAGAGGGGGCAGGGAACAAGGCAAGCTTCCAGAGTGAGGGAGGCCATGCATGCTGGCTCTTGCAGATGTTTCAACCCCACTGAAGGCTGGTGAACAGATGCCAAGAGTGGGCAACTAGCCAGCGGATCCCCCAAGGCCTCGCATGCCCCAAGCTGCCAAGAGCAGAGTTGGAGAGGCCTTCAATTGGGAGTGTGGTGGGCCAGCTTGCTGTGTGTCCTTGAGCACTATGCACGGCAAAATAGGGCCACCCCCACCAATGCCTAGTGTCCCACGTGGGCTGCAAGAGGGATCCCTGCAGGCCTTGCAGAGTCTCTCCCAGTGACACACAAGCTGGCCCTCTGTGGAAAGGCAATGAGGTGAAGGCTTAGCTCCCTGGCAGAGATGCCAGCACAAACCCGAGGCATGGCAGAAAGTGGAGTTTGGGGAGAAGCTTTGATTTAGAGAACAAGGTTTTGGCATCAAACTGTGATCAGAGAACAGAGGCAGCCCACCATGGTGCTGCAAGAGAGAGTGCTGTGAACCTCATTAATCTGATGCCTCCGTGTTCAAAGCGACACCTAATTAGAAGGAGCTACGGCTCTATGCCGGCCGGTGGCCCATTGTTCCTGCTGGACATGTCACACCAGGTGCTTTCAAAGTCTGTTCCTCAGGTCCCTGGGCCACTCAATGCCAATTAGCCAGCATTTAGGGCCAGGCTGCCTGGGCTGGCGAGGCTGTTTGGGTAGCAAGGCTGCCTTGGTCCTGCTGTTTTACTCTATGCCTCTGCAAAGCTCTCCCGACACCAGAGGACCACTTGCCCTACGAGGGTAGTCTGTGGGACCTCAGGAGTTCTTGTCATCTCTACAGGGGCAAGGAACATCTCTCAGGACATACTTTTCTTGTTCCTTTGCCTTGGAGCTCTGCCCTCCTTATTGTCCCAGCCTAAAATATCTCAAGATGTCAACTCTGTCCTCTCTACGGGAAGTTCTAGATGAGCATCCAGAGGTTAGATTTGCTCTGGCAATTCAGTGGATCTTCGTCCCCAGGAAGAGGCAGGCTCCTTCCTTCCCCTGGGTAGTACCTCCATTGTGCACACAGTAGTTGCTTAGTAAAAGCTTGTTGGCCAGTATAGCTTCTCCCTTAGCACAGTACCCTCTGAGAAGTTGGTGAGCCTACCAAAATACACAGAGCAGAAGGCTTACAACAGTGCCACTTGAATTGTTTGGGGGTGTGCCTTAATTACTTTTTTATTGCTGTGATAAAACACCATGACCAAGGTGATTTGTAAAAGTGTTTAATTTGGCTCACAGTTTCAGAGGATCAGAATGCGTGATGGCAGAGGGCAGGAAGAGCTGACAGCTCACATCTTGATCCATAAGCACAAGGCAGAGAGAGTACTGGAAATTGCAGGAGTCTTTTAAAACCCCAAAGCCTATACCTATGACACACCTCCTCCAACAAGGCCACACCTCCTAATCCTTCCCAAATAGTTCCACCACCTGGGGACCAAGTGTGAAAACATGTGACCTTATGGGGCCCAACAGGGTTTCTCTGTGTAGCCTTGGCTGTCCTGGACTTGCTTTGTAGACCAGGCTGCCCTCAAACTCACAGATTTGCCTGCCTCTGACTCCCAAGTGCTGGGGTTACAGAAGTGCACCATCATTTTCATTCAAACCCCTACAGGTTTTTTCCATGAGGTTCATTTGCCTGGAAACTACTGGGTTCTGGGAGATCAGATGTTTCTGCCTTCTAGATTGCTAAGCCACCACTGAATTAGAGGTAGGGGACAAGGAGGAATGAAATATTGGGCCCGCAGTAGAAAACCAAACGCAGGCTGTCCAGACTCCTGGAGGCCAGGTCTGCTCCTGCCTCCAACCATCTGTCTGTGCTCTCGGGTAGGTTTATATGCCTCAGTTTCCAAATTTGTGGAATATAGGGATGGTAACTCTGTCAGGTTCTGTTCCCAAAGCTGAATACAAATGAGAGACTACATAAGATGTGCAGCCTGCTGAGGACCTGCTGGCTTTGCGTGCATAGCTGTGAGGATGGGATACTCATTCTCTCTCATGGCCGCCATTCCTGTCACTGCATGGTGGCAACTGGAACGCCCATTGCATTAGTTGCCCTGACTGCTGTAAGTTACCACAGACAAGGTGGCTTCAAACAACAGAACTTACTCTGTGCCATTCTGCAGGCTGACTGTCTGGCTGAAATCAAGGTGATAGCCTGGCTGGTCCCTGGGGCTCCTTGGGGGATCTCCTCTCATCCTGTGCAGATTCTGGTGGCTGACGGCATCTTTGTGTGCCTTGGTTTGTGGCTGCATCACTTGGTCTCGCCTTTGTCTTCTGGTAGCTTCATGTGTGCGTGTGCGCGTGCATGTTTGTGTGTGCATGCCTGTGTGTGCATCTGTGTGTGCACATGCATGTGTGTTTGTGTATGTGCGTTCGTGTTTTTGTGTGTGCATCTGTGCACATGGGTGGGCGCGCGTCTGCACGCATGTGTGTGTGTGTGTGTGTGTGTGTGTGTGTGTGTGTGTGTACAAACTGTCTGCCTATGAACATCAGCACTGGGTTAGAACCCACCCTAATTCAGCAAACTGCCTTCTACCTGGGCTGGTCTGCAGAGCTGTGTGGATTACTAAAGCCCAGTGCTTTCATTTCTTCATTTCCTTTGCCTCTGAGCTTCCACCTCACAAGCCCCACCCCAAACCCCGCAGTCCGGACCCCATCACTCCCATCTGCCCAACAGGATTCCAGCCTCCTCACAGCCGAGTCCATTCCACAGCACACGCCAGGCTCTTTCTGTGGCAGAAGGGTCCCTTCCTAGACTCCTCGTCCCGCCTCCTGCTCCTCGCGCTCACACCTTTTAGATGTGCCAACTCCCAAGACTTCACTCCAGGGCTCAGCCTGGGTCCCTCCAATTACCAGCAGCCTTGATGTCTAACACTGTAAACCCCTTCACCTCATTAGAGGAAATTTCTCTTGAATGGCCTTTAAAAACCATCTCATTACGCAGGAAGAACTGTAATTACCTCGTGCAAGATGGATTCTGAACAAGTTTGGTGCCGCTGCTGTCAAACTGGCAGGACTGGGCTCACCAAGCATTAGTTTGGCCACTAGAAGAGCACTTCTCCCTCCTCCGTGTCAGCCTTCTGGGCCCTGCTGTGCTGAGACCTGGACACCCTCGTCACTGTTGGTGGCCCCAGGAGGTCACTCTCTTCTCTCATAGAGCGAGAAGAGCTACCTCCGGTGGGGACCACACCCTTGACTCCTGTCTGATAGCCAAGTTTCCTCCAGGCACTCAGGCAGCGCTGCCTCTTCCTCAGTTTGTCTAGAGTCAAGAGCAGCTTTTTCAGTGGCTCAGAACATTACAGTGGGTTAAGACTCCGAAAGTCAGTAAACTACTTCTTGCCTTCAGCCATGTCCCTAATCTTTGCCTGAAACCTTCTTATTCAGGATCCTATCCTATTCCCGCCTGTGTGGAGGCTTCCTTAGTGTCTGGCTAAAACCTCTGCTGTTTCAGCACTGACATGGCCTCATATTCCATCTTTTCTTGATGGTGTAGTCAAGGGCAAGCCACATGACCCTTCTGAGCTCTTCCCCTCTTTATAGAATGGTCTTGTCTTCAGGATCATGGTGGGTGACAGCTGTGGCCACTACTGCTAGTGGTTAGTGTCAGGCACAGACAAGGAATGGAACCCTCCATTGCCTAGGAGCCTTTCCTCAGGATGTAGCTGCTGGGGAGGGGGAGAAGGAGAGTGAACTCCCCCATCAGCTTCTTAATGATGAGAATCGGTAGGGATTTCTCCATATTGAGTACCTACTGTGTGCTAACTCTGCTAGCCTGCAGATGTACCGAACAGCACAGCTGCAGCCCCTTCTTTGGGGGAAGTTCAGGGACAGGAGCATATTTTAAAATAGAATTATGTGACTGCAAATGGTGATAAGAGAATGCTTGAGAACATAGAGAGTCTGATAGGACGTCTGTGAGGATGTGTATTCCTCCATAGACAGCTATGGAGGAGGAAGCTGTGCATACCATGAGGGCAGAACATTCTAGATCTGTGAAGGCCCTGGTGTGGTGAAAAGCAGGAGTTGGGGAGGAGATCAGAGGTGTGTCAGGCTGGGTCTGGGCCATGATAAAGCAGAGGAAAATTTGCTGAGGTTAACTTTTTTCATATTTTATTTTTTTATTGTGTATATGTCTGAATGTGGGTTTGTGCATGTGGGTGCAGTGCCTATGGAGGCCAGAAAAGGGCATCAGATCACCTAGAGCTGTACTTACAGACAGTTGTGAACTGTCTGGTGTGGGTGCTGAGAACTGAAGTCACCCTCTGCAAGAGCAGCATGTGACCTCTGAGCCCCTTGGAGTTCAGTTTTATACCTGGAAAGGGCTTAATCTAACTTGGGACTATCTGTCCATCGGGGAAAGCTGAGTGATGGACACCAGAGCACAGAGGATGGGGTGAGAAACTCTGTGGTCTGGAGGGTGGAGATGGGCCTGGCCAAGTATGGGTGCTTGGTGTCCTTCCTCTATCTTTGGCACATGAGAAGGACAGGGCTTGGTCAGAGAATGGGTGAGAAGCAGCATTGGTGTTGTTGAGCCCAGCATCTCTCTATTGAGACCTTAGTCTTCACCCAAGGCCATCTCTGGACTCAGAGCATACTGTCCCCTGAAACCTCATGAGGGTGCTCTTGGCGAGCAGGTCTTAGTACCCTGGATAGGGGCAGACCAGCTCTGTGGCCTCACTGTGTGAGGAAGGATGCAACAACATTCTTCACCATCAGGGCAGGGCAGCTCCCAGACTCCACTGGACTTCCTGAACCTGGAGAAAAAGTGGAGCTTGCCTGCAACACCCAGAGCCCTTCTCCTCTGACAGAGCTAGGCAAAGAAAAGCAACGTTCCCTGGTAACCTCAAACCTGGGTGGAAATAGAACTGGGCACCCTGATGTCCTGGACCTGCTGTAGGATGCCCCACCACAAGGTGAGCCCCTTTCCCTTGGCACCAAGGGTCTTCAGCCTCCTGCCTTCTCTGCAGATCTGAAAAGCATCTCTAGGATGTAGCTTGTGGAAGGCAGATGGGAGCAACACTCTGAAGGAAATGGTTGGAGTGACCAAGGCAGGGATAATAGGTGTAGGATATGTCCTTGTCTCTGCATGTGTGTGAGCATGAGTGGGCACATACACACATGCTTACATGCATTAGAAAAGCCTCAGGTAGGAGCCAGCATCACAGAAGAGAGAGTATAGACGATAACTAGGAGGGAATCTCTCTCTCTCTCTCTCTCTCTCTCTCTCTCTCTCTCTTCCTTTCTCTCTCTCTCTCACTCTCTCTCTCTCTCTTCAGATTTATTTGTTATTATATATACAGTGCTGAAGAGGGCATCAGATCACATTATAGATGGTTGTGAGCCACCATGTGGTTGCTGGGAATTGAACTCATGACCCCTGGAAGAGCAGTCAGTGCTCTTAACCGCTGAGCCATCTCTCCAGCCCTAGGAAGGAATCTTAGTAACAGCCAAGTCCCCTTCTACCAAGGATGGGCTAGTCAGAAAAGGGAATTTGATGTGGCATTATAAGTGTTGCTGGCCATTCCATGTCCCTATAGCCATCACAGGCTTCACCCAGGGCCAGCCCTGTACTCAGAACATGCTGTCCCCTAAAGCCCATATGGGAATGCACTTGGCCAGCGGGGTGAATGCAGCAGCTTTTATATGCTATAAGAAGTCCTATAGACTTCTAGATTGACATTGGCTCCTAGTTAAAAAAAAAAAAAAACTGGTCACAGTAACTGTTGACTATACTGCAAACAAGACTAGAATTCACAGTGTGGGGGACATTGAGCCAAGGGCAGGCTTGGTCTGTGTCTAGAATAGAGGCATATATTTGACTGGGATCAGGGTCCAGTGTGGGACCAGGGTCAAGACTAGTACGTCACATGGATCAGGGCTCAGTATGTGACAAGGCCCAACGTGTGACCAGACTCAGAGCTCAGTGTTTGACCAGAGTCAAGGCTCAGTATGTGGCCAAAATCAGAGCTTAGTGGGTAGCCTGAGTTGATGCTGTCTCTCATCCATGTTCCCTGCCCACACTCTGTTTGTCTCCCCATGGGGCCTCTTAGATGTCCAAGGCTGATGTCACATACCCTGAGCTTTGACTGGGAACTCTCAAATCCCCGGGAAGAAGCCCAGTGGTGACACTGGCAGTCATCTCAGAACTTCTCACACACTGGGTGCTGCGTGGACACTGAGTGGTGGCTGTTACTGTCATCACGTACAGTGTTAAGAAACTGGAACTAAAAAAGATAAAAGGCTCTCTAAGGCTGTCCAGCTAGATCAGTGGCTTAGCTTGGTTCCCAACTCCTTGTCCCATTCTTCCTTACCATCCTCTGGGGCCGAGGATGCTCTCACCCTGCCCAGCAAGACCTCCTCCTGTTGAATGGTCCTCCCCTTTGCATATGGACTCCCGGTTAAACATCCGGCCTTCCCTAGGACCACTAATGAGGCTCCCAGACCAGGAGACCCTCCTCTGCGGTCTCAGGCATGCAGGGCGGATCTTGTGCTTTCAGAGTCGGGGCTGGACAAAGCCTGTCTGCAGACCCCATAGGAACCAGGGTCTGGAGTTTGACCTTCCATAGAGAGTAAAGGGATATATGGGCCACACTGGAGACATTTGGGACACTGTGACCTGTGAAGGATCCTCCCCAGTGCCCCTGACACCCCAACAATTGATCCTCCTTTGCTTCTAGGAAGTGGGGGCATGAGAGCTGCCCCTTCCTCCTTATAGTCAACGATACACCGAGCCCAAGACACAGGGTGTATTAGTGGGGGGAGGGAGACTGGAATCTGGGAGTTCTTCCTCTGGCTGCCAGTGGTCCCCTTCTCAGGGTTAAGCCACTTATAGGAATCTGAAAATCTACGAATGCACCAAGGAACTGTGTCTTCTGAGTGGGACCAGACCCCCCCCCTCCACCCCCGACACTTCCCAGCAACACAAGTCTTCCCATTGTGAGTCACTTGAAAGATTTCGTTGCTCCTGTGTCTCACCTCCCACTGCCAATAGCTCTAGATGTTGCCTTTTGAATGCGGGCCCTGGTATAACACCCTAACACCTGTTCTCGTGCGATTTTCTCTTCTCTGCGTATTAGCTGCTGTCCTAGTTCTAAGTTGGGCTTCACCTCTTTGCCTGTCCCTACAACACCCTGTCCTTGCCCAAACCTGGTCAGGCTCCACCACAGCAGGAGGTCCCCCAAGCCTTGAGTATTCACCCCACCATGGAAATGCAATGCTTTGAGGCAGGGATGGAGAGGGGGAGAAAAGCCATAGAAACCAAAGAGGGATCTCTCCTGCTTTCCCCTGCCTCTTACGTCATCCTCCCAGCTCTCCCTAGTAACCTAGTCCCAGGCTTGCTGCTGTACCTTTATGCAACTTCTGACTTTGTGGCCTCCGGCCTGCTTCTGGAAGGTTCCCCGCCATCACCACCTCCATTCTTCACTTACCCAAATTCAACAACAGCAGCTACTAGGACTGATGCTGAAGAGTACTTGGAGTAATTCAACTTGGAGCTCTGGATCCAGTGTGGTACTGACCTTAACCACCCCCTGCCTGTAGCTGGATTAAGGCCGAGACCCCAGTCAACAGTTCCACCCACCTCCTGACCAAACTGGTAGCTTTATTTAGAAAATAGATTTATTTATTATTTATACAGTATTCTAACTATGTGTGAGCCAGCAGGCCAGAAGAGAGCATCAGAACTCATTATAGATGATTGTGAGCCACCATGTGGTTGCTGGGAGTTGAACTCAGGACCTTTGGAAGAAGAGCCAGTGATCTTAACCTCTGAGCCATCTCTCCAGCCCAACTGGTAGCTTTTTGAAGAGGACAGCCTTAGCCTTAGATCCACCCTGATATTACTGTGTACAAAGTACTCATATTTACTTGCCATAGAGAAAGTGTGCCCTGTGCTGGCTGGTTTTACGTCAACTTGACATGAGTTATAGTCATCTGGGAAGAGGTGGCCCCAATGGAGAAAATGATGCCATCAGATTGACCTGTAGGCAATCCTGTAGTGCATTTTCTTAATTGGCAACTGATAGAGGAGGTCCCAACTCATAGTGGTAGTGCCATCCCTGGGCAGGTGGTCCTGGATGGCATAAGAAAGCAGGCTGAGCAAGTTATTAGTGAGCTGGTAACGCATGTCACCCGATGGCTTCTGCATTGGCTGCTCCCTCCAGGTCTCTGCCCTGGGTTCCTGCCCTGGCCTCTTGGATGATGGACTACAAGCTCTGGGATGAAATATACCCTTTCTTCCCCAAGTTGCTTTTGGTCATGCTATTTATCACAACAATAGAAACCAGAAGCCATGCCCCAGATGCTTTAGCTGTTATTTTGAGGAGTATAAGTAGTGAGCCATCATCAGAGGGGAGCCTCAATCAGCTGAAAGCCACCACCTCACGAGGCTCCGTTTCTCTCCCCCTGAGTTGTGCCTTCCTGTGACTTGCTTCCATTTCTGTCCAGTGCTCTGGCTTGGAGCAGGGCCTGGCACACAGTGAGGTGGATTCCAAGATGTGGGATATGTATGTTGGAGGGAATAGCTGCTCACAGGGCTGCAGCTACAAGGAGACCTGAGGGTAGCTCTGAGGGCATAGAGGCACTGCCAAATCTATCCCATCCACAGCCATCCTCCCATCCTCCCACGAGGACCTGCTACACCTCCAAGGGTGCTGACGTGATTGTAAGAGCAGGGCCTCTGATACTGACCTTGGTTTTGGTCCTTGTCCCCACTTTCTGGATAGCAGTCCAGCCTGGTCACAAGGCTACTAACGGGGAGGCTGTTAGACTCAGGTCAATGGGAGTTAAACAGTATGTCCCAGGCAGTGGGGGTGCTGAGGGATGGACTCCAGAAGACCCACTTACCAGGTTTTAGGGTGCACCTTTGGGCCTGCCAGGCACTAGACTAGTTGTGGGTTAGGAATCCCCCAACTGTTTGCTGATGATAAGAAGAAGGCCCAGAAGCCAGGCATGGTGGCTCATGCCTTTAATCCCAGCACTTGGGAGGCAGAGGCAGGTGGATCGATGTGAGTTGGAGGCCTGGTCTACAAAGTGAGTCCAGGACACAGAGAAATCCTGTCTGAAAAAGAAGAAGAAGAAGAAGAAGAAGAAGAAGAAGAAGAAGAAGAAGAAGAAGAAGAAGAAGAGGAAGAGGAAGAGGAAGAGGAAGAGGAAGATGAGGAAGAGGAGGAGGAGGAGGAGGAGGATCCAGGAATGAAGGTGATTTTAATGTCTTCAGCAGCAAATGTGAATGCCCAAAGAAACCAGGCTGGGCTTGAAGGAAGTGGAGCTGACTTTGGAAGCTCCCATCATGGTGGCTTCCACCATGCCAGAAGACACCTGAGTGCCCCTAACTAGCTTGAGTATAGAGCAGGTAGCCTAAGGTCAAAACATTGGGTATCTTCCAGCACAGTCCACAAGGGTGTGTGCTGGTCTACAGAGCTTCCGGTGTCTCCACTTCCCCTATGGGCACCTTATGGAGCTAAGCCCAGATCCACGTTCACTCTTATGCTTTAGACTCTTCCTGAATACCCTCTCCTAAAGACTTTGCCGTTCCTGGTCTATGCCCCTAGCATCCTTTCAAGCTCTGGCTAACAGAGGCCAGCACCCTCCACCATGGCCACACCTCACCCCCAGTGTCTCCACTATGGCCACGCCTCACCCCCAGTGTCTCCACTATGGCCACGCCTCACTCCCAGTGTCTCCACCATGGCCACACCTCACTCCAGTGTCTCCACCATGGCCACGCCTCTCTCCCAGTGTCTCCACCATGGTCACGCCTCACTCCCAGTGTCTCCACCTTGGCCACACCTCTCTCCCAGTATCTCCACCATGGCCACACCTCACTCCCAGTGTTTCCACCATGGCCACACCTCTCTCCCAGTATCTCCACTTTCCCATTCTCCTGCCAGCCTGGAGCTCAGCTTGGGTTTATGTGTGGGCCACCCCTCCTCAGGCACCTCCTTCCACAGTGTTTGCCTTGCACCCACCCCCAGCTCTGGAGAGCATCTCTAAGCCAGACTTTGGGATGGCCTCCTAGAACTCCTGGGCCATGCTTTTGTGTCTCAGTGTCTCTGGCTATTGAGCAGGCTAGAATGGTGCCTGGAGCATAATAGGCTCCCAATAAATCCTTGTTGAATTGTGGAACCAAGGGGCAAGTTCTGGCTTGCGTGTGCCACCTGAGCATTGTGGAGATCAAAGCAGCTGATGTCTTACAAGGGCTTGGCAAGGCTTGGCTGTGTTGTTTGGACAGCTGGCACCCAGGGTGTGCAAGAGGATGCTCTGCACGGGGGTGTTGGGTGTTGGGATGCTGCTTCACTGCAGGCAGCCCCTCCTCCCCATCCCTCTCCTCCCCATCCCTAGGCCCCACCCTCTCCTGTCCTTTGCTTCTTTTTCAGCTTGGCTCACTGCCACTTCTCCCTTGTAATCCATCCTCCACCTGGTGGCATCTAGCAAGATCTTTCTGAAGCACAAATTGGTCCCTGTCATTCTCCACTTAAAACCCTTCAGGCTCCTGATGGCTCTGAGGATAAGAGCTAAACCCCTTAGACCATGAAGGAGGGGGCTGGTCTCCCTCTCCAATCCATTGCTCCAGCCTGCCTCTGTCTACAAAGCCTCCAAATCCCTTCAAATTCCTTCACAAGGGGGGGCCTTCCCTGAATCCAACCATGAACTTGACACCCCTTGATGCATTGCCAAACCTCTTGGGCTTCCATTCACACAACCCCAGAATTGTCTCTACCTTCTAACATGGTGCCACTAGGCTGTGAGTGCCCTAAGATAGGATCTTGGGCACTTTTGTATTCTTAGTTTTCATAAAGCATTGGTGGACACTAGCTGAATGAATGAATGAATGAATGAATGAATGAATGAGCAGCTCTCTCAGGATACAGGGAATCTGGGTTGGAACTTTATACCTGCCTGGGTGTGGGGGAGGAGTCTGGGGGCAACACAATGTGCCTCTGTGTGCTCTGGGAGTGGCCTTCCTTTCTGTATGTCCCATTGGCATCTTGCCTGACTGTGCCTCCAGAATGGCCCTCCTGCTGTAATATGTGCCCTGGAATAGCAGGGGCTGTGTTTTCAGAGAGAGGCCCTGAGCATTCCCCTGGGAGTCATGGGATGCCTTGATGAGGGAAGCATGGGGGCCCTGACCCTCAGCCCACATACACAGGTTCTCCTTTCCCTAGGTGTTTTCATTATATTGCTTTATCTCCATCTCCATCTCCATCTCTATCTGTCTGTCTGTCTGTCTCTGTCTGTCTGCTTGCTTGCCTCTGTCTTTCTCTCTCTGTCTCTCTCTCTCTGTCTCTCTCTCTCTCTCTCTCTCTCTCTCTCTCTCTCTCTCTCTCTCTCTCTCTCTCTCTCTCTCTCTCTCTCTCTCTCTCGCTCCCTCTCTGTGTTTACATGGACATATGTGTATGTACCCAGCAGCGACCCCCACATCCATGTCTCTCTGTCTTGACACCGCTGACCCAGGCCTCTCTTTTGTCCTGCTGTGGTTTGGCCACCTCCCTATTCTTGCATTTCTGGCTTGCTGGCCAGCTTTGCAGGGCCTACTTCTTTTTCTACAAGTGCTACCATCCGGTGGGGCTAAGCCACCATATTTGTTCCCAGCTCCTGCCAACCCCCTGCCTTATAATTGTAAACCTGTGCTGTGTGCCAGGCGCTGTTGTGGGGGTAAGAAGGAAGGAGAGCTGCTCTGGGTCCTCTAACCCACTGGCATCCTGCCTGGTTGTGCTTCCAGAATGGCCCTGTGGGTGCAGCAGCTTCAGTGAGCAACCCTGAGCTGTCTCCTTGGATAGGCCCAGAGAGAGTCTCACTGCAGCTGTCAGGAGGTAGGCAGAGTCAAGAGAGGGGACCAAGGAGGCTTATTGGAGGAGGCTGTGGTGTCTAGGTGGGCCAACAAGAAGGACCACGAGGTCTTCACTGGTGGGCACAACTGCTGACTCTGTCCTGGGCTCTGCACCAGCCTCACACCAGCCACCAGCCACCAGCATGGATAATGGGTGTGATTAGGCCCATCTAACAGTGGAGAAACAGAGGCATTGATAGGCCTGGACTCTTGTTTGTTGTCAATTTAGGCTCCTAAGAGAGGAAGCTAGAAGAGGGTCTGCAAGAGGGGAAAGGCGGCTGATGCTGCCACACCCCACAAGTCAGGCAAAGCAGCTGCCTACAGGGACTTCCCAGGAGGAATGAGGCGGGTGGCTTCGGGTGGCTTAGGGTAGGTCCTATCCTCTACACCACCTACTGTGGGAGAGCCCTCACAGGAGAGGCTGCAGGGCCCCTCCCCCAAGAGGCAGGCACTTTGCCTATTTGGAGGATAATTCCCCATTATACAGAGATATTTAGCCTAATAGAAGCCGACAGATCATTCTGGGCAGTAATGTACTCCAGCTTCAAGCGGTTAGTTTCCTCAGCCTGAACTCCCAGATTAAAGACTCCTTGCCCGTGCCCGCCCCGCACTGGTGCCCATGACCTTGACTGCAGTGATGGGGTAGGTTTCTCCCTCCCTATCTCCCCCTCCCCTCTTGTTTTGCTGGTTTTCTTCTCCCCACCCCCTCTTTTTTTTTTTTTTTAAAGGATTTTCTTCTTAAATATTCAGCTGAAAGGCTATTGCTTAAACCCTGCATGATCTGGGGACAGCGTCATTGTGCTCAGCTGCCATCCGTCATGGGGCCTGGCTGGGCCAGAGCACTGGCTCAACCATGTGCTGCTGGAGGACTCTGGCTAGGCTAGGATGGAGGCTGGCAGATAGCCTGTATCTCCCTGTGCTGCCGAGCTCCAGGCCTGCAGAGGCCTGGCTTGCTCTCTGAGCTGAGCTGAGAGTGGGCACTCCCAGGAGACAGACGGAACCCAGGGTCCACGGATACTAGAGGCAGAGTCTTCTGGATGACCTTGCAGCCCATGACCTTCTGGATGAGGGCTGCAGCAGCTGGGAAGCACTTCTGTGCAGGGAGATTCCTGTTTCTTTCAGGAATCTTGGGGTTGGGAGTTGGGAAGTTCTCTAGGTGAGGTACCATTGAGGGCCTCTGGGGCTGGTGTGCTGCAGAACCCTGGGCTGGTCCCATTTCCTCTCTGGAACTCGATTTCCCACCTGCTGGATGGGATTATGCAGTTTATTTGCTCCTGGTGTGGGTGAGGATCGAATTGGAGAAAAGGTACTCTAGAGTATAGTGATGTGGCTGACTGCTGTCCTGGGCGCTGTTTAGCTTTCAGTCTGTGTCACGTGCACTTTGGCGTATACAACGTAGCCTTGGTTCTGTACATGTATGGAATGTAAGGCATATTCATAGCAAGAAGCAACTTGCCTGTTCAATGCAAATCTTCACCCAACATGTGGGCATCCCAGACTCCCTTGCAGTCTTTGGGGACAGACCTCACTTGCTCTTCATGCAGGACAGGGGTCTGCAATCCTTTCTCACTGGGTTCTGCTCTACTCTCTGAACACAAATGCCACACTGCTCTGTCAGAAACCTGAAGTCCTGCCTAAGCCCCCGAGGTCTTCTGCCGGAGACATTGGCATGCCTTCCTGATGATGTCTCTCTGAGCAGACGTTTTGGCAGGGTGATGGAGCATGGCTCTTTGGAGGGGGCTGGACCATTTCAAGAGCTGTTGTAGTGCTGAAGAGATGGCTCAAGAGTTAAGAGCACTGGCTTTTTTTTCCCCAAGGGCTCAGGTTCAGCTCTCAGCACCCAATGGCAGCTCATAACCACCTGTAACTCCAGTTCCAGAGGATCTGATGCCCTCTTCTGGACTCTGCAGGCACCAGGCACACACATGGTATGTAAGCATGTATGCAGGCAAAACACATACTATAAATAACATAAAACATACATTAAATAAGCAAATATTTAAAATGAAATTAAAATTAAAAATTGGGAGTGGCTGATCATGTGGCCCCAAGAACTCTAAGCAACCAGGTAATTCTTCTTTTTTAAGATTTTATTTATTTATTGTGTATACAGTGCTCTGCCCGCATGTACACCGCACGCCAAAAGAGGGCACCAGATCTCATTATAGATGGTTGTGAGCCACCATGTGGTTGCTGGGAATTGAACTCAGGACTTTTGGGAGAGCAGTCAGCGCTCTTAACCTCTGAGCCATCTCTCCAGCCCAGCCAGGTAATCCCTGTAGGCTCCACTCTGCATCTGGTCCTTGGAGTGACTCATAGGGCCCACTCATACTCCAGAAACTACCCTTTCTACTTTGCCTGTTTACATAGCAAGTGGAGGGATCTGGGCTGTGACCTCTACCTCCCCTATTGACCATACTGGGCTGTGTCGTCCTTCAGAGCTTCTTCAGAGTCTTCCAATCTTGTTTCTGGCAGGACCTGCTCATGCCTTGAGAGCCTCTAGGGAGCCAGTCTGACCATCCCCGCCACCTCTGTGAGAGCCTCTCTCCAGGACCCTGTGTGGTACACTCACTCACAGGTGTGGAACTGGCTATTTAGCTGTTGTGCTTCCCAGCCCATAGGTTTCTGTTTTATCCACAAGGAGTCACAGAGGTCTTGCTTGTGCCTGCTGGAGTCTCTGGGATTATTTGATAAACAGCAATCCCTGGAGGAAAGGAGCAAACTGCACAGACCCCTCCGGCCTGCCTATATGTTTTCAGTGTTTGGTATAGCATTTCTAGAACTTTTTAGAACAGCCCAGAAACTAACTACCTCAAGCCCGTTGACCTTTTAGTCCTCTTCAGGAAACCAATGGGGCT